>NW_027361679.1:103565000-103975000 GCF_039654945.1 Dendrobates tinctorius
AGTGCAAGGGGAGGCTATATTGTGGTGGATCAGCGGTGTTGGTTGTTAGGCTGCCTTCTAAGGCTTCCTGACAGCTGCATTGCTGTTTACCCACTGCTCCGCAAACTGCTTTTTTAAAAGCAATCCCAATTTTTTTTTTTGTCCTGCTGAGGTACTGAGCGTGCATTTTTTCACACCATACAGCGGTGTACGCTCCTCACACAGTACCGTGTAACGGCTGTTATCACAGCCACAGTGAAGCTATCTGTGTGTCACTCTGTGAGAATAAGTCGAGCACATGTTCCGTTCTTACAGACCTGCACCTACTAGTTTTGTCTAGCTTTCAAACAGTTAAATATATTTGCTGTTTGATCACATTCAAAACTATAGAGAGACAGCATGTGTCAGTCCGTATACTTAAAAAACACGGAGCTTGACAATTTTACGTACACCGGACAGCCGTGTACGTGCACGCTCCTCTCAGTACCGTGTAACGGCTGTTATCACGGCCACAGTGAAGCTATCTGTGTGTCACTCTGTGAGAATAAGTCGAGGACATGTTCCGTTCTTACAGACCTGCACCTACTAGTTTTGTTTAGCTTTCAAACAGTTAAATATATTTGCTGTTTGATCACATTCAAAACTATAGAGAGACAGCGTGTGTCAGTCCGTATACTTAAAAAACACGGAGCTTGACAATTTTACGTACACCGGACAGCCGTGTACGTGCACGCTCCTCTCAGTACCGTGTAACGGCTGTTATCACGGCCACAGTGAAGCTATCTGTGTGTCACTGTGGAAGGATAAGTGGAGGACTTGTTCCGTTCTTACAGACCTACACTCTAGGGAGATTCCTATTCTGCCCAATTCTACATACACCTTGTAGTTTGTGATGCACTAGCCAATTTCTGCCTGTGACATAGCGCTCTGATATTCAGTGGGCCTCACACAATCCAAAAGTGTCCAGTGTCCACTAGTGTGTGCAGAAATTCAAAATCTCTGTGATCCTGTAGTCACTTTTTTCACACCTGTGCCATCGAGCCTGTGACATAGCGCTCTGATATTCAGTGGGCCTCACACAATCCAAAAGTGTCCAGTGTCCGCTAGTGTGTGCAGAAATTCAAAATCTCCCTTATCCTGTAGTCACTTTTTTCACACCTGTGCCATCGAGCCTGTGACATAGCGCTCTGATATTCAGTGGGCCTCACACAATCCATAAGTGTCCAGTGTCCACAAGTGTGTGCAGAAATTCAAAATCTCTGTGATCCTGTAGTCACTTTTTTCACACCTGTGCCATCGAGCCTGTGACATAGTGCTCTGATATTCAGTGGGCCTCACACAATCCAAAAGTGTCCAGTGTCCACTAGTGTGTGCAGAAATTCAAAATCTCCCTTATCCTGTAGTCACTTTTTTCACACCTGTGCCATCGAGCCTGTGACATAGCGCTCTGATATTCAGTGGGCCTCACACAATCCAAAAGTGTCCAGTGTCCACTAGTGTGTGCAGAAATTCAAAATCTCCCTTATCCTGTAGTCACTTTTTTCACACCTGTGCCATCGAGCCTGTGACATAGCGCTCTGATATTCAGTGGGCCTCACACAATCCAAAAGTGTCCAGTGTCCACTAGTGTGTGCAGAAATTCAAAATCTCCCTTATCCTGTAGTCACTTTTTTCACACCTGTGCCATTGAGCCTGTGACATAGCGCTCTGATATTCAGTGGGCCTCACACAATCCATAAGTGTCCAGTGTCCACAAGTGTGTGCAGAAATTCAAAATCTCTGTGATCCTGTAGTCACTTTTTTCACACCTGTGCCATCGAGCCTGTGACATAGCGCTCTGATATTCAGTGGGCCTCACACAATCCAAAAGTGTCCAGTGTCCACTAGTGTGTGCAGAAATTCAAAATCTCTGTGATCCTGTAGTCACTTTTTTCACACCTGTGCCATCGAGCCTGTGACATAGCACTATGATATTCAGTGGGCCTCACACAATCCATAAGTGTCCAGTGTCCACAAGTGTGTGCAGAAATTCAAAATCTCCCCTGTCCTATAGACACCTTGTACCTTGTTTTACATTACTATATAGTTTGTTGGATTTTGTCTACATTTCTACAAAAAATGAGGAAGGCTGGTGGAAGAGGCCGTGGAATTGGGCGGGGGTTGGCAGCTGGTAATGATGGTGTTGGTGGTGGATCTGATGGTAGTGGCAAGAGCAAAATAGGACTGAATGCAGGAGGTGTTGAGCCTGCGTCATCGTCTGGCTCCATAAGGCTTCGAAGGCTTAGTTTTCTAGGAGTTGGCAAACCGCTTTTAAAGCCAGAGCATCAGGAAAAAGTTTTGTCTTACATTGCTGACTCAGCCTCCAGCTCTATCGCCTCCTCTTCTGAAGTTGTAAAAAGTAAAAGCACTGAGTCGTCATTGGAGGCTCATGTTCATGAACCACACCTTTCCTTGTGTCCTTCACCCCAACCAAGATTGAAGGATGACGCAGGCCATACTACTGATTACTCCATGGAGCTGTTTTCACATACCATGCCTGGATTATCAAGTGAAATGGTGAATTACCCAGGTCAAGATGAATCTGACATGGCGTGCACTGATGGACAGCCGCTGATAGATGATTCTGCTGGTACATTCACTCAGAGCACTACATTGTCCTCGCAGTGTACAGAGCCAGATTCTGACCCTGATGAGACTCAGGTGCCCCTTCCCGCACAATCTACCACCATACACGGTGACACAGAGGAAGGTGCACATGACATTGAAGAGGAGGTGATGGATGACCCAGTTGTTGACCCAGATTGGCATCCATTGGGGGAAGAGGGTGCTGCTTCCAATAGCTCAGATGAGGAGCATCCACAGCAGACATCGACATCGCAACAGCTGTTATCTGGCGGGCCAGGAGCACTCCAAAGACAGGTTACAAAAATGAAAAGAGTTGCTGGACAGCTTGTCCAGAGGGTCAAAAGATCACAGCGTGCTAGGCCGCAAAATGTCTGCCAAAGTAGGAAGAGTGCAGTGTGGCACTTTTTTGAACAAAATCCTCATGATCAGGCCAAGGTTATCTGTAAGAAGTGCGCAAAGACCTTTAGCCGAGGGAAAAATCTGAAAAATTTGAATACCAGTTGCATGCTTAGACATTTAACCACCATGCACTTGCAAGCGTGGACACAACACCAAACCTCAAGTGCCACATGTGCAACTGATCACAAAGAAGGTAGCCAGCAACGCTACATTGTTTCTCCCACTGTAAGCCCACCGGTTAGCACAGCAGCAAATGTTGAGGTGTCGTTGCAAGGCCACAGCAGTCAGGGAATCCCACTGTTATATCAACAAAATACTGATTCTAGGCCATCAGAAAGAACACCAACTCCATCACCATCATCAACCCTCTCTCAGTCCGCCCTGTCCACCGCTACTTCCACCATATGCAGCTCTCAAGTCCAGCTCACCCTCCCAGACACTATGAGTAGGTCAAGAAAGTACTCAGTCTCTCATCCGCGTACACTGGGTTTGAACGCCCACATTGCCAAACTAATCTCGTTTGAGATGATGCCCTATCGGTTGGTGGAAAGCGCAGCTTTCCGCGAACTCATGGCCTATGCAGTACCACGCTATGACCTACCCTGTCGCCACTTCTTCTCTCGCAAAGCCTCCCAGCCCTCCACCATCATGTAAAAGACCGCATTGTCCATGCACTCAAGCAGTCAGTGAGTGGAAAGGTGCACCTCACAACTGATGCATGGTCCAGTCGGCATGGCCAGGGCCGTTACGTGTCCATCACTGCGCACTGGGTTAGTGTGGTGGATGCAGGGTCCACAGGGGACAGCGGTGGTGGGACAGTGCTGCCTAGCCCACGGTATAGGAAACAGTTGGCTGTAGGCGTGCGACCCTCCTCCTCCAGAAGCGAAAGCTCGTCCACAGAGCGCAGTCGTACGAGCACTCCATCTGCAGCTGCCACTGTTGCACACGAGGTGTCTCCCTATAGAGCAGCTAGTGGAAAGCGTCAGCAGGCTGTGTTGCAGATGATGTGTTTGGGCGACAGACACACCGCCGAGGTGCTGGCCGAGTACTTGAAGCGACAAACTGAGTCATGGCTGGGCAGTGTACATCTTGAGGCAGGCAAGGTATTAGTGATAACGGCCGTAATTTTGTGGCAGCCATAGCCCTTTCAAAACTCAGCCAGATACCTTGCTTGGCTCACACCTTGAACCTGGTGGTGCAGTGCTTCCTCAAAAATTATCCGGAGTTAACAGCCCTGCTCCAGAAGGTGCGAAGACTGTGCGCGCACATCCGTCGGTCGCCTGTACACTCCGTTCGTATGCAGAAGCTGCAGCGATTGCTCCACCTTCCCAACCACCGCCTCATTATCGACTTTGCAACAAGGTGGAACTCCACCCTGCACATGGTGGAGCGGCTGTGCGAGCAGAGGCAGGCCATAATGCATTTGTGGGAGGATACACGGCCAGGCACTTTGAGAGCAGACATGGAGTTGACAGGTGTGCAGTGGTTGAAGCTGAAAGACCTCTGTAAAGTCCTTCAGTGTTTTGAGGAATGCACACGGCTGGTAAGCGCAGACGACGCCATCCTAAGCATGAGCATCCCACTTATGCGTCTGCTCATGCAAACTTTGACGCACCTTAAGGAGCAGGCGTCTGCAGCCAATGTTGATGAGGAGGAAGAGGAGGAGGGAATCCTTGATGACATTCAGCCATTGTCTGCTCAGGGACCTCTCCTGGACGAGGTGGAGGAAGAAGAGGAGGATGATGATGGGGATGATTATTTAGGGGATGAGGATGCTTCTCGTGGGGCAAGTGAAAATGTTGGCGTGGCAAGGTCTGGTACAGGGTTTGTGCGTGACTGGAGGGATGTGGATTTGCCAGAAAGTGCTCCTCCAACCAGCACTCGCAGTGCATCATTGACACCGGGAACATTGGCCCACATGTCAGATTATGCCTTGCAGATCCTAAAAAGGGACCCCCGCATTGCCAAAATGATGAACGATGACGACTACTGGTTGGCCAGCATCCTGGATCCACGCTATAAAGGCAAATTACAAAACATCATGCCACAGGAGAACCTTGACCTAATATTGGCTAATAAACAAGCAACTCTGGTAAATCGGTTGCTTGAGGCATTCCCAGAACACAGCAGCGGTGATGGTTCTCACACGAGCCGTACGGGCCGGGGGCAGCTTGGCAGAGGTGTTCATGGTGCACACAGCAGAAGTGGCGTTGGAGACAGGGGTTTCATGACAATGTTGTGGACTGATTTTTCAAGTACCGCTCACACAACTGGTAATACAGCATCGATGGAAAGTGACAGGAGACAGCAGTTGTCAACTATGGTTACAAACTACTTTTCCTCCCATATCGATGTTCTCCCACACAGGTCATTCCCCTTTGACTATTGGGCCGCTAAACTGGACACCTGGCCTGAATTGGCACAATATGCCTCACAGGAGCTCGCTTGCCCAGCTGCAAGTGTGCTATCAGAAAGAGTCTTCAGTGCAGCTGGATCAATCCAGACAGAAAAAAGGACCCGTCTGTCAACCCAAAATGTGGATGATCTAACCTTCATTAAAATGAACCATGCATGGGTTTCCAAGGATTTTGTCCCACCTTCCCCTGATGACACATAGGGTGACAGAAAAATGGCTTGCTTTGGTCCACCTCTTCCTGGGACTTGACCTATTTCGCCTTTTGCATCAGCTGAATGTCCAACATCAACATATGCCACTTTCTAAAACTCCCTAACTGTGCTGCCTCCCCCCCATGGCCGGGGTCACCACCTAGCGCACGACACCGTGCGAGTGCCGTTGCCCTGGACAGGTGGGTAGGCCGACTCTTGGGCGAGTGCACTGGCACAGGGTCCCTCATAGTGCAATAAAGTGTCTCTGACGGTGGTGGTGCACACCCGCCGTCAGACACACCGCCGTACTATGAGGGGCCCAGTGCCAGTACCGACGCCCACGAGTGGGCCCCCCTTGCTTGGGCAGGGCCCCAGCATTTGCAATCTTTACCTCTCCCTGCGCCTCCGCTGTGTAGTCTGGGCCGTGAAATCCATACTGTGCCTGACACCATCTGAGCCTGCCTCCTGATGTATAGACATATATTTTGAATGTGTGCGCTATCCATACATGTTATCCGGGGATACGGTACCCTTTCTCACCTTTGTGCAATCACGTGCAATCCATACTGGGCCTAACACCGTCTGAGCCTGACTCCTGATGTATAGACATATATTTTGAATGTGTACGCTATCCATACATGTTATCCGGGGATACGGTACCCTTTCTCACCTTTGTGCAATCACGTGCAAGCCATACTGGGCCTAACACCGTCTGAGCCTGCCTCCTGATGTATAGACATATATTTTGAATGTGTACGCTATCCATACATGTTATCCGGGGATACGGTACCCTTTCTCACCTTTGTGCAATCACGTGCAAGCCATACTGGGCCTAACACCGTCTGAGCCTGCCTCCTGATGTATAGACATATATTTTGAATGTGTACGCTATCCATACATGTTATCCGGGGATACGGTACCCTTTCTCACCTTTGTGCAATCACGTGCAATCCATACTGTGCCTAACACCGTCTGAGCCTGCCTCCTGATGTATAGACATATATTTTGAATGTGTACGCTATCCATACATGTTATCCGGGGATACGGTACCCTTTCTCACCTTTGTGCAATCACGTGCAAGCCATACTGGGCCTAACACCGTCTGAGCCTGCCTCCTGATGTATAGACATATATTTTGAATGTGTACGCTATCCATACATGTTATCCGGGGATACGGTACCCTTTCTCACCTTTGTGCAATCACGTGCAATCCATACTGGGCCTAACACCGTCTGAGCCTGCCTCCTGATGTATAGACATATATTTTGAATGTGTACGCTAGCCATACATGTTATCCGGGGATACGGTACCCTTTCTCACCTTTGTGCAATCACGTGCAAGCCATACTGGGCCTAACACCGTCTGAGCCTGCCTCCTGATGTATAGACATGTATTTTGAATGTGTACGCTATCCATACATGTTATCCGGGGATACGGTACCCTTTCTCTCCTTTGTGCAATCACGTGTAATCCATACTGGGCGTGAGAACGGCTGGCGAGCTGTTAAGCAAGCTACAGCACCTGTGGTTTGCACACGTAAGTTTTTCATTTTTTCAGGAATGACGGTTAGGCCTAATTCTGGAACTGTGGTTGACCTGCACTTACTGGGAAATCATCGTTCGTGGGTAATAATTGTAATCAGTGATCCCCATCACTAACGTTATTCAGCGGGTTATCTGCACCTGTAAGCGACAATAGCTGGCCTTTTCAGTGTAGCGCACATGCAGCCACGGACATGTAAGGGCATGACACACCAGTTATTGGCCAATCTCATGTGCCAGAGCCTCACGTGTCCCTCTAGTAAGCCGGACTCGGACCGCGGGGCATGACGGAGTCTCGTTCGTTAACGGAATTAAGCTTGCAATGTGTGCATCTTTTCTGTAGCTGGCATGGTTGAGGTTTCCCAGGTGGAGTCGAATTTAACCGTAGGCTCCACTCCTGGTGGTGCCCTTCTGGACATTCCTTTAAGGTTCAGCTTTGCAACCATACTGCCCACGTAAAACAAACACTTTGCCTTCATGAACGCTGTTTGGAGGGTCATGACTCGTGGGAATAACGCCGCCCAATCAGTTAACCTGCTAGAGAGATCCTTCGTTGCTCCCAAGCATGACATCACACTCCCTAGGAGGAAGGTAATGCCACTGTGGCGACCGTACTCCTGGGGGCGACACAAGTGCACTGATGCCCAGCCACTGCTCGATGAATCTGCTGGTACATTGACCCAGACCACTACATTCCCCTCGCACGCTACACGGCCTGAATCTGACCCTGATGAAACTCAGGTTACCCTTCCCATATACAGTTCCATCTTACACGGTGACAAAGAGGAAGCTGCAGATGAAAGTGCAGGTTCGGCCCACCAGCCATCAGACACACCACCGTACTATCAGGGGCCCTGTGCCAGTGCCGTCGCCAACGAGTGGGCCCCCCCTGCTTGCTCAGGATCACAGCACTTGCAAGGTTGAAATACTGTGCAGTGAGATGGAAGATGGGGACGACGAGGAGTCCAGACTAGTACAGGGATTCCCTAGCGAGGAGACTTATTTGATTGTTTTCAATGTTGGGACAGCAATTTTTGGGGAGCACTATACTCTGGAGAATGATAGATGGGGCCCACCATACACTGGAACATTCCAAAGGTGGACATCAGACACTGGAGCAGCATTTACAGGGCCCATTATACACTAGAGCATTAGAAATGGGGCCCATTATGTTTGGAGCATTATTTGGGCCCATAAGACAGTGGAGCTTCATCCATGGGGACCAACATATACTGTAGCATTATGTGGAGCTCATCATATACTGTTTCAAACATTATATGGGACCAATGATTCTGTATGGAGAAATAGATGGGCCTCGTCATGAGATGTAAAAAGTGAAGTATTTTTCATTGTACTATACCGCTATTTCTCTGCCGTATCGGAGCATGATGAGTTGTGGTATGTGTTAAAGGGGCGCTCTTTCGCCCAGGGCACATGAAAACCTGGAGCCAGCCCTACCCCCCAACAACTTTAGCCAAATGACCCCCATTTTTCAGTGCGTAACTTGTATTATGAAGTTAATTAAGGTTGACAAGCTTAAGTAAGAAGAATTGATGCTTTTGGCATTCAAATGGGCACTGTAGGTGTGTTTCCTGTCCTCCTCTCACTGCCGACTTTTATTCCCCATTGACTTACATTGGGTTTCGTGTTTCGGGACGACCCCGACTTTTCCCTATAATCGGCCGATCTTGCTCGACCCGACTTTTGGAAAAGTCGGGTTTCACGAAACGAAACTCGACCCTAAAAAACCAAAAGTCGCTCAACTCTAGAAGGCAGCACTCCAGTATTCAAAAGTGAAAAAAGTGCCATGCTATGTGGGTCTGAATAAATTCCACTAGCTCGCTATTTTTTATTTTCCCAAGGGTAACAGGATAAATTGGACCCCAAAAGTTGTTGTCCAGTTTGTCCTGAGTATGCTGGTACCCCATATGTGGTCATAAACCACTGTTTGGGTGCACGGCAGGGCTCAGAAGGGAAGGAGCGCCATTTGACTTTTTGAATGGAAAATTAGCTCCAATCGTTAGCGGACACCATGTCGTTTTTGGAGAGCACCTGTGTGCCTAAACTTTGGAGCTCCCCCACAAATGACCCAATTTTGGAAGCTAGACCCCCTAAGGAACTTAAAAACATAAGCACAAAGGCGCAGGTTCCTATATGATACCGCCTGCAGCTGCAAATAAGGACAACAACCACCCAATTTGTCCAACAGTAAAAGTCAAATTAAAAAGTGAATAATTTGCGCTAGCAGGATACCATTCAAAGGTTGCAAAGAAATATCTACAGTGGAGCTGATTCACAAAATATATGTACCGATACCTTCGTTCAGATGAGTAAGGAACTGGTCGAAGGATCCTTCCTCAAGCAGGGTCCCGGTGCAAAGATGACGCTGCAAACAGTAGTGATGCTGACGAAAATGAGCTTGAGAACGTTAGAGTTCAGTTGGTGAATGCAGGTATTGGACGCTGCTCCGGCCGGTAGCAAGCGTCCTTCTAGTCGCGTGACCGTCGCCGACACCCGGCGAGTATAACGGCACGAGTACAGTCCAAAAGCCGGCAAGGTAGCAAAAGGTGCAGGACCTTGCGTGACGTCACGGTCACGTGGAACACCACGTGACTGGCTAGTGAGCGCAAAAACGACCAAAAAGCTGTCTTACGCATTTCGGAATCACCGGATTCCTTCATCAGAGATGGTCTATGGTGCTCAATTAAGTTCATATATACCCGCAGTCTCCAAACTCCATGTTCATTGATTAAAGGCAAACAATTCAATCTCGCTGTTTAGTCCATTAGGAACAAGTGTATTCATTTCAAAAATCAGTCTACTTTCTTCTCTTGACATTTGTTGAATAAAGTTCCCCTTCCGCCAGCTTTTTTTAACCACTTTAATACCCGTAACTTTAACATTTTTAATAGAGCCTCCATGCTGATTAGCAAAATGGTGTGAGAGAGGGTGACCCATAAATTTGTTTCCAATATTGCGCAAATGTTCTGCTAACCGGACATGCAATGGGCGTTTTGTGCGTCCTATGTACAGTTTCCCACAGGGGCATGTAATACCATATATAACCCCTGTGGTATCACAGGTTATGAAATCTTTAATTTTTACCTCCGCAAATTTATTAATAATCCCTCCCTGTTTTTTAGAGGTCAGTTTTTTACAGGGGCCACACTTTCCACACGGAAAAAAACCCCCTGGTAATTTCTCCGGATTTAAAGTGATACTACTTAGAGGTTTAGAAATAGAGGGGGCTATAAGATTTCCCAAATTTTGCGCCTTCCTAAAAATAAACCTAGGGTATGTTGGTAAAGATTCCCCTATAACCTTATCATTTCTCAGGATATTCCAATGTCTCCTGACAATTTTTTTAAAAATGTTACTATTAGAATTATATTGTAAAATTATGGGGGTGTCTTCCATAAAAGCATTGGCATTTTTTCTCATACGTTGTTCCAATAATTGATCCCTTGGAATTTTTTCCACTAGTTTTTTTGTTTTAACTAAAGATGTCGGATCATAACCCTTATTGGAGAACTTCTTCATCATTGCCTCTGCCTCTCTATCAAAATCCTCCCTTTTCGAACAGTTGCGATAGGCTCTAATTAATTGACTTTTTGGAACATTCAATAGCCAACTAGGTAAATGGCAACTGTCAAGTGAAATAAAATTATTAGAATCTGTAGGCTTATGGTATAATCGCGAGCCAATGGCATTGTTTTCTACAAAAATCTCTAAATCTAAAAAGTTAACTTCTTTTGAACTCGTGGTCATAGAAAATTTTAAAAAGTAAGAATTTTTATTTAGTGAATTAAAAAATTGTTCCAATAGCAAGGGACCACCAGACCATATAAAAACAATGTCATCTATGAATCGATGCCATAGCACGAGGTTCGCTAGTAATCTGCCGTCGGGATAGATGGTTTCCTGTTCCCATCTTCCAACGTACAGATTTGCGTAACTAGGTGCGAACCTCGTGCCCATAGCTGTACCCCACTGCTGGGAGTAGTAGTCCATCCCATATCGAAAAAAATTATGAGTTAAAATAAAATTTATACACTCAAGGAGATATTCAATTTGGTCAAGCGGCAGTGAACCATCCTTCCTCAGGAAATGTTCCACTGCTTCGCATCCCTTTTTATGCTGAATAACTGTATACAAGGAAGTTATGTCCAGTGTGCCCAAGATATAGTGGTCGCACCATTGTGTCTTCTTTAAAATACCTAAAATATGGGTGCTATCCTTAAGATACGCCGGGAGATCCGGTATCAATCTTTGTAAATGACAATCAACAAATTTGGATAGATTTGATGTTAAACCCCCAATGGCAGAAATAATCGGTCTCCCGGGTGGTTGGCTCATATTTTTGTGCACCTTAGGTAAATAATAAAAGTACGGCACTCTAGGATGAGGTGTATTAATAAAATCAATTTCTTTTTTGTTTAAAATACCCTTTTCAAAGCCCTTGTTTAACAATTCCCGCATCTCTACCAGATACTCATTAGAAGGATCATGGGTTAGTAATTTATAAGTTTGTCTGTCGTCCAAAATCCGGAGTGCTTCTTTCTCATAATCCAACGTATTTAGTATTACTATACCGCCCCCTTTATCTGCTGGTCTGATAGTGATCTCTCTATTCTCCTGAAGTCGCTTAATGGCTGTTCTTTCATTATGTGATAGATTGTGTTTAAATTTATTACATCGCCTGTCCGAAATTTTTCTGATTTCGAGTATAACATTATTTTGAAAAGCTTCAAATGCCTCTGAATACTCCTGTATAGGATTAAAGTTCGATTTTTTCTTTAGACCAGTGTGTATATATAGATCAGGAGTATTCATGGGGTCATCAATATTGCTACTAATTTTCTTTTTCATGTAGTGTTTCTTCAGGGCTAGTTTCCTCATGAACAATTTTACACCCACAAAAGCCTGAAATTTATCAAATTTAACACTGGGGGCATACTTCAGACCTTTATTCAGTAAACGGGATTCATTTTCTTGTAGGGGATATTGACTTAGATTAAATATTTTTTGTTCAGGGGCTGATATTTGATCTATCTTTGATGGGGATTGTTGTATGTTCTTTTTTTTGGTAGATTTCCCGCCCCTACACCCCCTTTTTCGTTTCTTTTTTGGCCTAACTGAAAAAAAGGGAGGTGACTCTGCTTTGTTTTTAGTTGTGATTTTTTTTGTTGTTGTTCCCTCGGACCAACCTTGTCCTTTCTACTGTCTACTGGAGGATTGTCTTTATATTTATCACTCCCCATAGAGGGAATATTTTCTATGTTTTCTATAACCGTAAATCGGTTATGGGTACTAGTAGAGGGTAGTGGTGTGGAAATGGCTGGTGATACTGCCCCCTGTATCTCAGTGGTGCCCCCATTGTTGGCTATTTCCATGTGTATAGGATTTTCCATATCGGAAGTGAGATGGATAGAAAATCTTTCACTTGATGTGAGGAGAGAGGTCTCCTCTCCATGTATCTCATCTAGAGTTAACAATGGACCTGAAGATTTAGGAGAGTGTTGTTCTTCATACTGATATGCAGCTTCGCCTCTGGTTATTTGGCTATCCCCATGGTTAGATGTTATGGATATTGAATTTTTATTAATGGTGAAAACCGAGTCCCTCCCAAATTTTCTACGTTTTTTCTCTACTATTTCCTTTTCTTTATTACGTATCCTCTTTTTAATATTATCAGAGAGGTGTATAATTTCAGGGTGGAGCTCATATGGTTTGATCTCTTCAAATAAATTCATAATTTCTCTGCGTATCCTCAGTAGTTCACTCCTCCTCTTCTCAATAATGAAGGATACAGTTCTTTTAGAAAATTCCTTAAACATGACATCCCATTCAGCTAGTGTTTCTGAGTCCCCAATATCACCCGTCAGGGGTTTGTACACCATTAACCCCTTTGGTATACAGTCAGAGGCTAGATATCTTTCCAGCGTCGATATCTCCCACAAGTCTCTCATTTCTTTCAATAAGTATTGTTCCAAGGTTCTAAGTGATTTAATCGTCTGAGATATTTCCACCTTATCGGGGTTAACCACAGATACATGCTGTTCGAAATTAAAAAATCTCTGGATATTGTATATCCTTTCCTTCCTATCAGACCATAAAGTGGCCATAATGTGCAGACAACCTACAAATTTACTATAGACAAATGGCTCAACTAATTTAAAATAAAGGTGAACAATGCTGCCTCTGTGAGCGGTGGTAATGCCTTTTTTAAAAACATAAAAACATAAGCACAAAGGCGCAGGTTCCTATATGATACCGCCTGCAGCTGCAAATAAGGACAACAACCACCCAATTTGTCCAACAGTAAAAGTCAAATTAAAAAGTGAATAATTTGCGCTAGCAGGATACCATTCAAAGGTTGCAAAGAAATATCTACAGTGGAGCTGATTCACAAAATATATGTACCGATACCTTCGTTCAGATGAGTAAGGAACTGGTCGAAGGATCCTTCCTCAAGCAGGGTCCCGGTGCAAAGATGACGCTGCAAACAGTAGTGATGCTGACGAAAATGAGCTTGAGAACGTTAGAGTTCAGTTGGTGAATGCAGGTATTGGACGCTGCTCCGGCCGGTAGCAAGCGTCCTTCTAGTCGTGTGACCGTCGCCGACACCCGGCGAGTATAACGGCACGAGTACAGTCCAAAAGCCGGCAAGGTAGCAAAAGGTGCAGGACCTTGCGTGACGTCACGGTCACGTGGAACACCACGTGACTGGCTAGTGAGCGCAAAAACGACCAAAAAGCTGTCTTACGCGTTTCGGAATCACCGGATTCCTTCATCAGAGATGGTCTATGGTGCTCAATTAAGTTCATATATACCCGCAGTCTCCAAACTCCATGTTCATTGATTAAAGGCAAACAATTCAATCTCGCTGTTTAGTCCATTAGGAACAAGTGCATTCATTTCAAAAATCAGTCTACTTTCTTCTCTTGACATTTGTTGAATAAAGTTCCCCTTCCGCCAGCTTTTTTTAACCACTTTAATACCCGTAACTTTAACATTTTTAATAGAGCCTCCATGCTGATTAGCAAAATGGTGTGAGAGAGGGTGACCCATAAATTTGTTTCCAATATTGCGCAAATGTTCTGCTAACCGGACATGCAATGGGCGTTTTGTGCGTCCTATGTACAGTTTCCCACAGGGGCATGTAATACCATATATAACCCCTGTGGTATCACAGGTTATGAAATCTTTAATTTTTACCTCCGCAAATTTATTAATAATCCCTCCCTGTTTTTTAGAGGTCAGTTTTTTACAGGGGCCACACTTTCCACATGGAAAAAAAACCCCTGGTAATTTCTCCGGATTTAAAGTGATACTACTTAGAGGTTTAGAAATAGAGGGGGCTATAAGATTTCCCAAATTTTGCGCCTTCCTAAAAATAAACCTAGGGTATGTTGGTAAAGATTCCCCTATAACCTTATCATTTCTCAGGATATTCCAATGTCTCCTGACAATTTTTTAAAAATGTTACTATTAGAATTATATTGTAAAATTATGGGGGTGTCTTCCATAAAAGCATTGGCATTTTTTCTCATACGTTGTTCCAATAATTGATCCCTTGGAATTTTTTCCACTAGTTTTTTTGTTTTAACTAAAGATGTCGGATCATAACCCTTATTGGAGAACTTCTTCATCATTGCCTCTGCCTCTCTATCAAAATCCTCCCTTTTCGAACAGTTGCGATAGGCTCTAATTAATTGACTTTTTGGAACATTCAATAGCCAACTAGGTAAATGGCAACTGTCAAGTGAAATAAAATTATTAGAATCTGTAGGCTTATGGTATAATCGCGAGCCAATGGCATTGTTTTCTACAAAAATCTCTAAATCTAAAAAGTTAACTTCTTTTGAACTCGTGGTCATAGAAAATTTTAAAAAGTAAGAATTTTTATTTAGTGAATTAAAAAATTGTTCCAATAGCAAGGGACCACCAGACCATATAAAAACAATATCATCTATGAATCGATGCCATAGCACGAGGTTCGCTAGTAATCTGCCGTCGGGATAGATGGTTTCCTGTTCCCATCTTCCAACGTACAGATTTGCGTAACTAGGTGCGAACCTCGTGCCCATAGCTGTACCCCACTGCTGGGAGTAGTAGTCCATCCCATATCGAAAAAAATTATGAGTTAAAATAAAATTTATACACTCAAGGAGATATTCAATTTGGTCAAGCGGCAGTGAACCATCCTTCCTCAGGAAATGTTCCACTGCTTCGCATCCCTTTTTATGCTGAATAACTGTATACAAGGAAGTTATGTCCAGTGTGCCCAAGATATAGTGGTCGCACCATTGTATCTTCTTTAAAATACCTAAAATATGGGTGCTATCCTTAAGATACGCCGGGAGATCCGGTATCAATCTTTGTAAATGACAATCAACAAATTTGGATAGATTTGATGTTAAACCCCCAATGGCAGAAATAATCGGTCTCCCGGGTGGTTGGCTCATATTTTTGTGCACCTTAGGTAAATAATAAAAGTACGGCACTCTAGGATGAGGTGTATTAATAAAATCAATTTCTTTTTTGTTTAAAATACCCTTTTCAAAGCCCTTGTTTAACAATTCCCGCATCTCTACCAGATACTCATTAGAAGGATCATGGGTTAGTAATTTATAAGTTTGTCTGTCGTCCAAAATCCGGAGTGCTTCTTTCTCATAATCCAACGTATTTAGTATTACTATACCGCCCCCTTTATCTGCTGGTCTGATAGTGATCTCTCTATTCTCCTGAAGTCGCTTAATGGCTGTTCTTTCATTATGTGATAGATTGTGTTTAAATTTATTACATCGCCTGTCCGAAATTTTTCTGATTTCGAGTATAACATTATTTTGAAAAGCTTCAAATGCCTCTGAATACTCCTGTATAGGATTAAAGTTAGATTTTTTCTTTAGACCAGTGTGTATATATAGATCAGGAGTATTCATGGGGTCATCAATATGGCTCCCCCACAAATGACCCAATTTTGGAAGCTAGACCCCCTAAGGAACTTATCTAGATGCATTGTGAGCACTTTGAACCCCCAGATACTTCACAGAAGTTTATAACGCAGAGCCGTGAAAATAAAAATATTTTTTTTCCTCAAAAAATGATTTTTTTAGCCCACTATTTTTTATTTTTACAAGGGTAACAGGAGAAATTGGACCACAAAAATTGTTGTCCAGTTTGTCCTGAGTACGCTGGTACCCCATATGTGGGGGGGACCACTGTTTGGGCATATGTCGGGGCTCGGAAGGAAAGTAATGAAGTTTTGAAATGCCGACCTAACCCTAATTCCAACCCTAACTCCAACCCTAACCCTATCCCTATTTCTAACCCTAACCCTATTTCTAACCCTAACCCTATTTCCAACCCTAACCCTAATGGAAAAATAAAAATAATTTCTTTATTTTATTATATGTGGCTGCCTATGGGGGTGATAAACATTTTTTTTCATTTTGATCACTGTGAAAGAATATCATAGTGATCAAAATGAATGAATGAATCTGCAGTATTTGCAGATTCAGGCAGGCGCACTGCGCATGCGCCCGCCATTTTCCAAGATGGTGGCACCCATGAATCAGAACGGCGCGACATCGGGAGCCGGAGCGGGACATCGGAGGTACCGGGGGGGTGAGGGGGGGTCGGAAGGTGGGGGGTGTGGAGAAAAGGGGGAGGGGAGCAGATGATGACGGCGGCGGCACATTGCCACCATCAGTCGGTATCGGGGGGCCAATCGGCCCCGTGAGTCGGTGGGTGGGGTCAGAATTGGGTCTCCAGCCATGGCCGATGCTACTACAGCATCGGCCATGGCTGGATAGTAATATTTCATCAATTTTCATTGATGAAATATTACTATCGCTCTGATTGGCTGTTCCACTTTTAACAGGCAATCAGAGCGATCGTAGCCACGTGGGGGCGAAGCCACGCCCCCTGTGGTGAAGTACAAAGCCCCCTGTATCTGCGGGTCAGGTGACCTTTCAGTGACCCCGGTAACCCTACCCGCAGGGGGACTTTGAAATCATGACACAGGGTATGCGTCATGGGTCGGATTGGCACTGACTTTCATGACGCATACGCTGTGTCACAGGTCGGGAAGGGGAACCAACAAATGTAATGCTCCAGATTCTCAATTAGCTCAAAGAAAGGTCAGGTTTATAGTTTCTCTAATCAGCCACACTGTTTTCAGCTGTGCTAACATACTTGCACAAGGGTTTTCAAGGGTATTCTAACCATCCATTAGCCTTCATACACAGTTAGCAAACACAAAGTGCCATAAGAACACTGGAGTGATGGTTGTTGGAAATGGGCCGCTATACACCTATGAAGATATTGCATTACAAACCATATGTTTGCAGCTAGAATAGTCATTTACCACATTAACAATGTATAGAGTTTATTTCTGAATCATATAATGTTAGCTTCATTGGAAAACACTGTGCTTTTCTTTAAAAAATAAGGAAATTTATAAGTGACCCTAAACTTTTGAACAGTAGTGTATATATTCCATATCTATCTATCTATCTATCTATCTATCTATCTATCTATCTATCTATACAAAAAACCTGACCAGCACCTCCTAAGTGTGAATAGGTGCAAGCTGCAGTGACTGCAAAACATGTATGAAAAAGGCACAGCAGCACCCTGGGAATGCCAAGACATATGATGCCAATGGAAATAACAACTTCCAAACGCTCTGTCCCTCAACAAGATGTACTTACAGAAAACAATGCGCTAAGAACCTTAGCTTTTTTTGTAAGTACATCTTATTGAGGGACAGAGCGTTTGGAAGTTGTTATTTCAATTGACATCATATATCTTGGCATTCACAGGGTGCTGCTGTGCCTTTTTCATATCTATCTATCTATCTATATATCCCATATCTATCTATCTATCTATCTATCTCATATCTATCTATCTATCTATCTATCCCTGTTATGAACAGGTCACCGAGGAGGATGGCAGGAATAGACTAGGCCACCAGGAAACCGGAAAGGTTGGCAACCTAGCGGATTGCAGACCCCTAATCCCAACAACACAACTAACAGTAGCTGTGGAGCGTATCTACGATGCCCTAGACGCTTCGACACAGCCGGAGAACTAACTAGGCCTAAAGCAAGAAAGGGGAAATCTAAACTGCCTGGCGTAGAACCCCAAAGAAATAGATAGCCCCCAAACATATATTGTCAGTGAGACAAGATGAAACACAAATGCAGGCAGAAAATAGACTGAGCAAATGATGGGGCCCGAACTGACTAGATAGGATAGGAAAGGAAAGACACTGTCTGCAATCACGCAAAAACCCAAAAAAATCCAACACGTCAGATGTACAAAAAAACACTGAGGTCTCACGACCTTGCCCCCACTATATCAGCATTCTGGTATGAACTGGCAGCAAAGCAAAAGAGACTAATATAACAGGGGACAGAACAAACTGACACAAGCTGTAACTTATGGAGCAGGGTCCAGCACAGCCCCCAGCAGGGAGCACGCTGAACCCTCACAGCAAGCAGAAAGAGGCAAAACCAGATCAGATGCAAAGGATTAGCAAATGGACAACTTAACTGAAAAATGCAGGATCAGGCAGGAGATAGCAGACCTCAAAATGCATAGGAAGAACTAATCACCAGCAGGGATTGACGGAAGCCTGCTGACTTAAATACTCCAATTAGTAACCCCAGATCTCCAATCATCATCATCAGGTGGCAGACCTCTGTCAACCCGGCCAGCTCCACTACCCACAGTAACCACCAGAGGGAGACCCAACTCAGAAGTAAGAGAATTCACAACACATCCCATATCTATCTATCTATCTATCTATCTATCTATCTATCCCATATCTATCTATCCATCCCATATCTATCTATCTATCTATCTATCTATCTCATATCTATTATCTGTATATCTATCTATCTATCTATCTATCTATCTGTCTGTCCCATAACTATCTATCTCATATCTATCTATCTATCTATCTATCTATCTATCTCATATCTATCTATCTATCTATCTATCTATCTATCTATCTATCCCATAGCTATTTATCTATCTATCTATCTATGTCATGTCTATCTATGTCATGTCTATCTATCCCATATCTATCTATCCATCCCATATCTATCTATCTATCTATCTATCTATCTATCTATCTACCTGATATCTATCTATCTACCTCATATCTATCTATCTATCAATCCATCCCATATCTATAATCTATCTATCTATCTATCTATCTATCTATCTGTGTATCTATCTATATATCTCATATCTATCTATCTATCTATCTATCTATCCCATATCTATCTATCTATACCATATATGTCTATCTATCTATCTATCTATCTATCTATCTACTGTATCTATACCATATCTATCTATCTATCTATCTATCTATCTATCTATATATCTCATATCTATCTATCTATCTATCTATCTATCTATCTATCTATACCATATCTATCTATCTATCTATTTATACCATATCTGTCTATCTATCTATGTACTGTATCTATACCATATCTATCTTTCAATCTATCCCATAACTATCTATTTATCTATGTATCTATCTATCTATCTCATATCTAACTATCTATCTATTCCATATCTGTCTATCTATCTATCTATCTATCCCATATCTATCTATCCATCCCATATCTATCTATCTATCTATCTCATATCTATCTATTATCTGTATATCTATCTATCTATCTATCTATCTATCTATCTGTCTGTCCCATAACTATCTATCTATCTCATATCTATCTATCTATCTATCTATCTATCTATCTCATATCTATCTATCTATCTATCTATCCCATAGCTATTTATCTATCTATCTATCTATCTATCTATCTATCTATCTATCTATCTATGTCATGTCTATCTATCCCATATCTATCTATCCATCCCATATCTATCTATCTATCTATCTATCTATCTACCTGATATCTATCTATCTACCTCATATCTACCTATCTATCTCATATCTATCAATCCATCCCATATCTATAATCTATCTATCTATCTATCTATCTATCTGTGTATCTATCTATATATCTCATATCTATCTATCTATCTATCTATCCCATATCTATCTATCTATACCATATATGTCTATCTATCTATCTATCTATCTATCTATCTACTGTATCTATACCATATCTGTCTATCTATCTATCTATCTACAGTTGTGGCCAAAAGTATTGACACCCCTGCAATTCTGTCAGATAATACTCAGTTTCTTCCTGAAAATGATTGCAAACACAAATTCTTTGGTATTATTATCTTCATTTACTTTGTCTTAAATGAAAAAACACAAAAGAGAATGAAGCAAAAAGCAAAACATTGATCATTTCACACAAAACTCCAAAAATGGGCCAGACAAAAGTATTGGCACCCTCAGCCTAATACTTGGTTGCACAACCTTTAGCCAAAATAACTGCGACCAACCGCTTCCGGTAGCCATCAATGAGTTTCTTACAATGCTCTGCTGGAATTTTAGACCATTCTTCTTTGGCAAACTGCTCCAGGTCCCTGATATTTGAAGGGTGCCTTCTCCAAACTGCCATTTTTAGATCTCTCCACAGGTGTTCTATGGCATTCAGGTCTGGACTCATTGCTGGCCACCTTAGAAGTCTCCAGTGCTTTCTCTCAAACCATTTTCTAGTGCTTTTTGAAGTGTGTTTTGGGTCATTGTCCTGCTGGAAGACCCATGACCTCTGAGGGAGACCCAGCTTTCTCACACTGGGCCCTACATTATGCTGCAAAATTTGTTGGTAGTCTTCAGACTTCATAATGCCATGCACACGATCAAGCAGTCCAGTGCCAGAGGCAGCAAAGCAACCCCAAAACATCAGGGAACCTCCGCCATGTTTGACTGTAGGGACCGTGTTCTTTTCTTTGAATGCCTCTTTTTTTCTCCTGTAAACTCTGTGTTGATGCCTTTGCCCAAAAAGCTCTACTTTTGTCTCATCTGACCAGAGAACATTCTTCCAAAACATTTTAGGCTTTTTTAGGTAAGTTTTGGCAAACTCCAGCCTGGCTTTTTATGTCTCGGGGTAAGAAGTGGGGTCTTCCTGGGTCTCCTACCATACAGTCCCTTTTCATTCAGACGCCGACGGATAGTACGGGTTGACACTGTTGTACCCTCGGACTGCAGGGCAGCTTGAACTTGTTTGGATGTTAGTCGAGGTTCTTTATCCAACATCTGCACAATCTTGCGTTGAAATCTCTTGTCAATTTTTCTTTTCCGTCCACATCTAGGGAGGTTAGCCACAGTGCCATGGGCTTTAAACTTCTTGAAGACACTGCGCACGGTAGACACAGGAACATTCTGGTCTTTGGAGATGGACTTGTAGCCTTGAGATTGCTCATGCTTCCTCACAATTTGGTTTCTCACATCCTCAGACAGTTCTTTGGTCTTCTTTCTTTTCTCCATGCTCAATGTGGTACACACAAGGACACAGGACAGAGGTTGAGTCAACTTTAATCCATGTCAACTGGCTGCAAATGAGATTTAGTTATTGCCAACACCTGTTAGGTGCCACAGGTAAGTTACAGGTGCTGTTAATTACACAAATTAGAGAAGCATCACATGGTTTTTCGAACAGTGCCAATACTTTTGTCCACCCTCTTTTTTATGTTTGGTGTGGAATTATATCCAATTTGGCTTTAGGACAATTCTTTTTGTGTTTTTTCATTTAAGACAAATTAAATGAAGATAATGATACCAAAGAATTTGTGTTTGCAATCATTTTCAGGAAGAAACTGAGTATTATCTGACAGAATTGCAGGGGTGTCAATACTTTTGGCCACAACTGTATCTATCTATCTATATATCTCATATCTATCTATCTATCTATCTATACCATATCTATCTATTTATACCATATCTGTCTATCTATCTATGTACTGTATCTATACCATATCTATCTTTCAATCTATCCCATAACTATCTATCTATCTATGTATCTATCTATCTATCTATCTATCTATCTCATATCTAACTATCTATCTATTCCATATCTGTCTATCTATCTATCTATCTATCTACATATATGTGACATGCACAAGTGTGAACAAGTCGGTAAGACAATGCCCACACCACCCAATGGCTGAACCACAACAAGAGAGCACAAAATGACAAATTTGAAAAAATACTCTGCAGTAAAAAACATATAAAAGTAATCAGCAAGTGCTGTATAACAAATACAGGGTATTTAGTCGACACATTTTTTGCAAAAAATACATACCAAGCTGCTTCACCACTTCACGGTAACCCTTCACGAAGCAGTCCCTATCTAATGTATTCAAAAACCTGAACATGTGAACAGTGTCTAAATGAACAGGATACAGACAGGCGCTTCCCAGTATATGGGCTTGTTGGTGAAAGACAGCTCATTTATGTGCATGTCACAAAGGAGGAGGGTGGGGTCTCCCAAGCCGTGCTGAGCACGGAAAAAATGGATTAAAAACATATATGTGACATGCACAAGTGTGAACAAGTCGGTAAGACAATGCCCACACAACCCAATGGCTGAACCACAACAAGAGAGCACAAAATGACAAATTTGAAAAAATACTCTGCAGTAAAAAACATATAAAAGTAATCAGCAAGTGCTGTATAACAAATACAGGGTATTTAGTCGACACATAAATGAGCTGTCTTTCACCAACAAGCCCATATACTGGGAAGCGCCTGTCTGTATCCTGTTCATTTAGACACTGTTCACATGTTCAGGTTTTTGAATACATTAGATAGGGACTGCTTCGTGAAGGGTTACCGTGAAGTGGTGAAGCAGCTTGGTATGTATTTTTTGCAAAAAATGTGTCGACTAAATACCCTGTATTTGTTATACAGCACTTGCTGATTACTTTTATATGTTTTTTACTGCAGAGTATTTTTTCAAATTTGTCATTTTGTGCTCTCTTGTTGTGATTCTATCTGTTTATCTGTCTATCTATCTATCCCATATCTATCTATCTCTTATCTATCTATATCATGTCTATCTATCTATCTATCTACCCATCATCTATCTATCTATCTCATATCTATCTATCTATCTATCTATCTGTCTGTCTGTCCGTCCGTCCGTCCGTCCGTCTGTCTGTCTATCTATCTATCTATCTATCTATCTATCTATCTATCTATCTATCTATCTATCTATCTATCTCTTATCTATCTATGTCATGTCTATCTATCTATCTATCTATCTATCTCATATCTATCTATAATAGAAAAATGGAACAGCACAATACCATATGGCGGGAGCCCAGGCTTCCTCAGCAATACATCCAATACTTGCCCAATACAGACAAAAACCAAAAGGAAGGCAGCACTCCAGTATTCAAAAGTGGAAAAAGTGCCATGCTATGTGGGTCTGAATAAATTCCGCTTTTTTCACTTTTGAATACTGGAGTGCAGACTACTTATGACCATGTGATATTTCAGTTTTTCTTTTTTAATAAATTTGCAAAAATTTCTACATTTCTGTTTTTTTCAGTCAAGATGGGATGTAGAGTATACATTAATGAGAAAAAAATGAACTTTTTTTAATTTTACCAAATGGCTGCAAAGAAACAAAGAGTGAAAAATTTAAAGGGGTCTGAATACTTTCCGTACCCACTACGTCTACGTAAGCAATTGTTTTTTATAGATGGATGGAATTCTTTCTTCCACCTGATGTATGTGACAACATCCACTTTCACATATACAGCTCTGTCAAAAATTAAGAGACCACTGCAAAATGTTCAGTTTGTCTGATTTTTCTCTTTATAGGTATATTTTTGATTAAAATGTAAATTGCTCTTTTACTCTATAAACTAATGACAACATGTTTCAAATTTCCAAGCACTAAATTTTGTATTTATTTTCACAAAATGAGAAATGGCCAAAATAACAAAAAAATGCAGTGCTTGCAGACCTCAAATAATGCAAAGAAAACAAGTTCATAATCATTTAGAAACAACAATACTAATGTTTTAACTCAGGAAGAGTTCAGAAATCAATATTTTGTGGAATAACCATGATTTTTAATCACAGCTTTCATGTGTCTTGGCATGCTTTCCACCAGTCTTTCACACTGCTATTGGGTGACCATAAGCGGCTCCTGGTACAAAAATCTAAGCAGTTCTTCTTTGATGGCTTGTGACTATCCATCTTCCTCTTGATTACATTCCAGAGGTTTTGGGGTTCAGGTCTGGAGATTGGGCTGGCCATGACAGGAATTTGATGTGGTGGTCCTTCATCCACACATAGATTGACCTAGCTGTGTGGCATGTTGCATTGTCCTGTCGGAAAAAACAGTCCTCAGAGTTGGGGAACATTGCCTGAGCAGAAGGAATCAACTGTTTTTCCAGGATAACCTTGTATGCGGCTTGATTCATAAGTTCTTCACAAAGATTAACCTGCCCAATTACAGCCTTGCTGAAGCATCCCCAGATCATCACCTATCCTCCACCAAATTTCACAGTGGGTGCAAGATACCGTGGCTTGTACGCCTCTCCAGGTCTCCGTCTAACCATTAGATGACCAGGTGTTGGGCAAAGCTGAAAATTAGACTCATCAGAGAATATTACCTTACTCCAGTCCTCTATGGTCCAATCCTTATGGTCTTTGGCAAACTTCAGCCTGGCACTCCTTTACTTCCCATTGATGAAAGGCTTTTTTCTAGCTTTACATGACTTGAGCCCTGCCTCTAGTAACCTGTTACGAACTGTTGTTGCCGTGCACTTCACCCCAGCTGCCATTTGCCATTCGTTTGTAGGCCATTTGATGTCATCCTGTGTTTGCTGAGTGACATTAGAATAAGATGACGGTCATCACGGTCAGTGGAGAGACATTTTCGCTCTCTGCCGATCTGTAGCTTTGTTGTCCCCAATGTCTGCTGCTTTACCTTGTTGTATTGGACTGCCATCTTAGAAGTTTTAAGGATGGAGGCAACATGACCGTCATTGTATCCCTCTGCTAGTAAAGCCAGAATTGAACCCTAGTAAAGCCAGAGTTGAACCCATGGATTTTTCAAAAGCTTTTGATACGGTGCCACACAAAAGGTTGATACATAAAATGAGAACAATGGGGTAGGGGAAAATATGTGTAAGTGGGTTAAGAGCTGGCTCAGGGATAGGAAAGGGTGGTTATTAATGGAGCACACTCGGACTGGGTCACGGTTAGCAGTGGGGTACCACAGGGGTCAGTATTGGGCCCGCTTCTTTTTAACATATTTAGGCCGGTTTCACATTAGCGCTTTTTAAGCGCACGCACGGCTGGGGGTAGCTCCGCCCCTGAGCCGGCTCTCTGCCCGGCGTGCCCGCCCCTTGCTTGTAGCGCCGCCTACTAGCGGACAGCGGCGCCTGCGATCGGCGCACCCTATCTTTAGCATAGGGTGCGCAGATCGTGCGCAGGCCGTGCGCTAGTTGCGCTTTGACCTGCGCTGCGCACTTTTGACGGTGCGCCGTGCGCGCCAAAATCAAACTTTTCGGATTTTGGCGCGCACGGCGCACCGTCAAAAGTGCGCAGCGCAGGTCAAAGCGCAACTAGCGCACGGCCTGCGCACGATCTGCGCACCCTATGCTAAAGATAGGGTGCGCCGATCGCAGGCGCCGCTGTCCGCTAGTAGGCGGCGCTACAAGCAAGGGGCGGGCACGCCGGGCAGAGAGCCGGCTCGGGGGCGGAGCTACCCCCGGCCGTGCGTGCGCTTAAAAGCGCTAATGTGAAACCGGCCTTATTAATGACCTTCTGGGGGGCATAGAGAGTAGAATTTCAATATTTGCAGATGACACTAAACTCTGCAGGGTAATCAATACAGAGGAGGACAATTTTATATTACAGGAAGATTTATGCAAACTAGAAGCTTGGGCTGATAAATTGCAAATGAGCTTTAATGGGGATAAATGTAAGGTCATGCACTTGGGTAGAACAAACAAGATGTATAATTATGTGCTTAATTGTAAAACTGTCACTGAAAAAGACCTGGGTGTATGGGTGGACGACAAACTCACATTTAGTGGCCAGTGTCAGGCAGCTGCTGCAAAGGCAAATAAAATAATGGGATGCATTAAAAGAGGCATAGATGCTCATGAGGAGAACATAATTTTACCTCTATATAAGTCACTAGTGCGACCACACTTAGAATACTGTGTACAGTTCTGGTCTCCGGTGTATAAGAAAGACATAGCTGAACTGGCCGGGTGCAGAGAAGAGCAACCAAGGTTTTTAGGGAACTAGGGGGTCTGCAATACCAAGACAGGTTATTACAGTTGGGGTTATTTAGTTTGGAAAATTGAAGGCTTAGGGGTGATCTTATTACAATGTATAAGTATATGCGGGGACAGTACAAAGACCTTTCTAATGATCTTTTTACTCTTAGACCTGTGACGGGGACAAGGGGGCATCCTCTACGTCTGGAGGAAAGAAGGTTTAAGCATACTCACAGACGCGGATTCTTTACTGTAAGAGCAGTGAGACTATGGAACTCTCTGCCATATGATGTTGTAATGAGTGATTCCCTACTAAAATTTAAGAAGGGACTGGATGCCCTTCTTGAAAAGTATAATATTACAGGGTATATACACTAGTTTCCTTAATATTGCGTTGATCCAGGGAGCTAGTCTGATTACTGTATGTGGAGTCGGGAAGGAATTTTTTTCCCCAATGTGAAGCTTACTGTTTGCCACATGGGTTTTTTCTGCCTTCCTCTGGATCAACATGTTAGGGCATGTTAGGATAGGATATTGGTTGAACTAGATGGACTTAAAGTCTTCCTTCAACCTTAATAACTATGTTACTATGTTACTATGTTCTTTTTTTTTCAACTCCTTTGGCTTGGTTAAAAGTTATTTTTTCATTCCTATTACTTTTGGGATATTACTAGCACTTGTTTTGTAATCCAGCTTGTCCTATTGCAAGAGGATTCTGAACACCACAGCAGGGTTTTTCATCCTTTCCTTCATTAAATAAGATTTGGTTCAGGTGATCACCTAACCAGAAGCACATTAAGTAGAATGAGGTGTCCTCTGGTTGGAATTCAACTGACACTGGAATGGAATGGCTGTCAGACATGTAGAGAAGCTGATTTTTATAAAACTGAGCAGTGGTCTCTTCATGATATCTTACAGTGGAGTATTAAAGGAGCTGGTGGAAACACAAAACTTATCCCCAAACTACTCTTTCTCAGGCTTGCTCTTCTGGCTAGCAGCCAAGGGTGTACCTAGCCTCTGTGCTGCCTGAGGCGAAGTGCAGAACGACACCCCCCATATTAAATTTTTTAAAATCGGTAGAAATTAATCTGGTTCATATCCTGTAAAAATGAGGACAATAGTGGACATTTTAATTTAGAGAAATAGAAAAAAAAAGATGTCCAAATGCAAGGATGTCACATGATCACACACACATACAAGAACCTCACAGAGGAATCCAGAACAAGGGTCATAAATGACAATGGCAGGCCGGGCATAAGCATACAGACACACAATGATGGCTGCAGAGTGGTTGCCCTGTAGGCAGACGCAGACCTGCATCCTTATGGCATACACACAGGAGGCAGCTGTTGTGAGTTCATTCTCGGGTTCACCAGTTGTGAGTTCTCCTTCCAGACTCCCTCTGTTGGTAACAGGAGGTAGAGAGGCTAATTTGATTGGTGGAGATCTGCCACCTGAGAATGAGGATGACGATTGGATCTCAGGAGTCTCAGATTGGATTTAAGACAGCCAACGCCCTATTCAGTTGCTGGTGATTCCTTCTGGCTTGTCAGCTCTTGGTTTTCAGCTCTGTTCCAGTCATCTAAAGCTAAGTTTTTCTGCTAATGTTCATACTTGATTTTGTTGGTCTATTCAGTTTTTTGGTGTGGTCAGCCAGCCCCTGCTGGGGGCTGTGCTGAATTTCCACTCTTATTTATCAGTCTTTTGCCAATTGGCTTTTTGTCCCTTACTAGTTCGGTCTCTTTTTGCTCTGTCTCAGAATATTTCAGAGTGCTGATATAGTGGGAGAAGTCTAGTGACTTCAGGGTTAATTTTACTATCAGAAGTGTTGGACATGATTTTTGTAGGGTTTTTTGCGGTTGCAGACGGTGTCTTTCCTTTCCTGTCTAGTTAGTTTGGGCCCCATCTTTTGCTCAGCCTATTTTCCTGCCTGTGTTTGTGCCTTCATCTTGTTTCACCGTCAATACATGTGTGGGGGCTATCTATTCCTTTGGGGTCTCCTCTGGGGCTGTTAGTTTTCCCCTTTTCATGCTTCAGGCTTATTTAGTCCTCCGGCCATGACGAGGCATCTAGGAACATTGTAGGCACGCTCCACGGCTACTGCTAGTTGTGTGGTAAGATCAGGGATCTGCAATCTGCATAGTTACCAATCTCTCTGGTTTTCTGTGACTTAGCTTGTTTTGCTTTTTTCTCCTCGGTGACCCATTCATAACAGGCAGCACTGATTGCCAAACTATTATCTCTGGCACATGCCTACAAAACTATGGGCAGCTCCAATGTGGCCGCTGCCTTGCTTAGCCAATCACAAGCGCCGCGCACAGGGCTGTCCGGAGCTAATAGCAGGGGCCTTCCTATTGGGTTGAATAAGGGATGTGAGAGCAGGAAGGGGGAACGAGCTCAACCGACACTCAGGAGAAACATGGCTGAATGCCTGTATGTACCTAGGAGTAGCATTGGAAGTGGTGTGTAAGTTATGGGTAATCAGTCCTGCAGCAGAGACGTATGTGAAAGGGACAATGCATCCTGCACCAGGGCATACAAAGAGATCATGGGGCCCCAAAGCAGATGTTCTCATGGCTCCCCCCCTCCAAAAAAAACAAAACAAAACTGTCTGGGTCACATAGGTACAAATCTCACAACTTTGCTTCCGTTGCAAAGTAATTTTCCTCCTATTGAAGCCCCCAGATTCCTCTTTCATTGACCCCATAAAGTATGATGCTAACAAAGGTGACCCACAAACAATATGACCCCCACAGTGCTTCCTCCAAACGCACAGTATGATGACCTTACTGTACTCCCTCAACTATCCCGCCACAGTATGATCCCCAACTGTGAGCCCCACATAACCCTCCATACTGTATAAAGGACCTACGTACAGTGTAATGGCCCCCAACATAGCCCTCCATAAAGTATAAAGGCTTCCTCAGAGCTCTTCATGTATTATCATGCCCCCCACACAGTCCTCCAAATATTATAATTTACTTCCATATAGTATAACTGTCTTCATATAGTCCTCCATATATTATAATGTACCCCCACAGTCCTCCATATATTATATTGCATCATCCATAGTCTTCCATATAACATAATGCACCTCCCACAGTCCTCCATATAGTATATTGCCAGCGTGTGATATTGTATCAAAGGCAAGCATACAACCTTGACGTATATGAACGTCAAAGGTGGTGAAGGGGTTAAATTACACTCCATACTTGTATACAGCACACATATACTGGACAACACATGCTCATTACATACACATCATACAGTCACAGACACACACATCATACATGTCCTTCATACACACATGCTATATAACAGATGCACAGCAGGTACACATCATATACACATCATATACACAGAACATTCATGCAGGGCAAGTGTATATACACACTTCAGTATACACAAAATATATCTAAACACACAGACACAACCCCCCCCGCACACACACACAGACACAGCCCACACACCGTTAACACAGAGACACAACCCACACACAAACCCACACCGACACACAACAGACAACCCACACACCACACAGAGAGACACAACCCATACACAACACAGAGAGACACAACCCATACACAAACCCACACCGACACACAAGAAACATCCCACACACCACACAGAGAGACACAGGACCACACAGAGAGACACAACCCATACACCACACAACACAGAGAGACACAACCCATACACAAACCCACACCGACACACAAGAAACAACCCATACACCACACAGAGAGACACAGGACCACAGAGAGACACAACCCATACACCACTCAACACAAAGAGACACAACCCATACACCCCCCTACACAGAGAGACACAGGACCACAGAGAGACACAACCCATATGTGGCACCCCTGAGGGTTCAGTTGCCACAGAGGTACTGGGTGTCCTCCTGAGGTGTGGTGCCCCACCATCCAGGTAAGTTGGAGGCTCCTGACCACATTCCAACACCTGCACCCATCATCACAAAGTAGTGTAGCAAAGCCACATTGCAGCTCCCTGCTTGGAGTGTAGCAGAGCACCTTTGGTGGCTCCCTGCTTGGAACACGAAACGTGCTGAGAGGCGGGTGGAGTTAGAATACAAAAAAGAGGGGGAAGGTTTAGAAGTTGAGGTTAGTCAGTGAGTTGAGTGGAGAGAGTGAGGAGTGAAGATCCCTGGGAGAGGGATGGAGGAAGGAGGTGCTGCAGCAGATCTCAGTGACCTGAGTCTGCTGGCACGGGAAAGGAAATAAAGAGAAAGACATTGAACCGAAACCTGATCTTCCATGGGACGGAAAGACTAGTACGGAACGTAGGAGTAAAAGGGAACAGAGGACGTGGGTTAGAAGAGAACCCTGCCTAGAAGTTCTAAGCGCAAGGCGGGGGCCCGGTCCCCGAGGTTGTATCGATACTAAGGGTCCTACAGCAGACACTGGTGGAGTAGTGGGCTGTAAATGCACTACTCCCATCTAAGACTTGAGGGCACAACAGCAACTTGGAGAGTGAGCCGGGACTTAGGAGTAAGGAGTCCCCGAAGCAGGCTACTGCTGTCTGCCGTACAAGTATAGTTCTTGGGAACATCTGTCAGGAGGAACTCCAGTGTAACTCAGTACTAGGAGTACTTCACACCAAAGGCGCTATAAGAGGAGACGTTCAGAAAGGCACAAGTTGGCAGAGTGTTGGAAGGGAGCATTCCATCTGACCTGGAGGTTGGAGTCCCTGACCCGGTGGACACAGCACGGAGGAAGGCACCTGTGGGTACTACAGACTGTGAGTAAAGCTTTGGAACTACAAGCCCTGGTGTCCTCCATTTATTCCTGCACCATCACCCCCTGTACCACTACATCTGGGTACCCGCTTCTACACTGCCTGCGCCTCGCCTCTACCCGTACATCTACACTGCCCTGGGACTACAGCTCCACCTGTGGGGTGCTTCATCATCTTTGCTACACCACACCACCAGTTCCAGAGGATCTGCATGCAGCGTCGACTTAACATCTCAATTGCCAAACACCACAGGTGGCGTCACAAACTATTCATTTAATCCATTACATTTAACCACTTCAATTCCCCCCCTTACTTGGGCGCCCAGGGCCACTGACTGGATCACCGCCGCTGTGACACATCCCACTGACACCGGCCCGGTACCGAGTACCCCGCAGCCCTGGGAGGGCGACCCACATACACCACACAACACAGAGAGACACAACCCATGCACAAACCCACACCAACACACAAGAAACAACCCACACACCACACAGAGAGACACAACCCATACATCACACAACACAGAGAGACACTCCAACACACAAGAATCAACCCACACACCACACAGAGACACAGGACCACACAGAGAGACACAACCCATACACCACACAACACAAAGAGACACAACCCATACACAAACCCACACCGACACACAAGAGACAACCCACACACCACACAGAGAGGCACAACCCATACACCACACAACACAGAGAGACACAACCCATACACAAAAACCCACACCAACACACAAGAAACAACCCACACACCACACAGAGACACAGGACCACACAGAGAGACACAACCCATACATCACACAACACAGAGAGACACAACCCATACAGAAACCCACAGCTACACACTAGAGACAACCCACATACCGCACAGAGACACAACCCATACACCACACAACACAGAGAGACACAACCCATACACAAACCCACACCAACACGCATGAAACAACCCACACACCACACAGAGAGACGCAGGACCACACAGAGAGACACAGCCCATACACCACACAACACAGAGAGACACAACCCATACACAAACCCACACTGACACACAAGAAACAACCCACACACCACACAGAGAGACACAACCCATACACCACACAACACAGAGAGACACAACCCATACACAAACCCACACCAACACACAAGAAACAACCCACACACCACACAGAGAGACACAGGACCACACAGAGAGACACAACCCATACACCACACAACACAGAGAGACACAACCCATACACAAACCTACACCGACGCACAAGAGACAACCCACACACCACACAGAGAGACAGAGACCACACAGACAGACACAACCCATACGCCACACAACACAGAGAAAAAACCCCACACACCCACACGACACCCAAGAGAATAACCACACACCACACAGAGACACAACCCATACACCACACAACCCACATGCAACACACACAGACACACTACAGACACAACCCACACACCACAATGACACACAACATACCACAGACACAACGCACACTCAAAACCACAGACACAACCCACACACCAAACACAAAGACACAACCTACACACAAATACACAGAGAGACACAACCCACACACATGAAGACACACATAGACACAACTCACTCAGAGAGACACAACCCACACACACAAAAAGAGACAACCCACACACAGAGCCCACACACAGACAACCCACACCGACACAACCCCCACATAGACACAAAAAGACACAAAACCCACACACAGACACAACCCCCACACACAGAAACAAACCCCCACACAGACACAAAATCCTCACACAGACACAACCCCCACACACAGACACAAAACCCACACAGAGAGACACAAACACAACCCACACATACAACCCAGTCACACAACCCCCACACACAATGACACACACAACCTACACACACAGTCAACACAAAGACACAACCCACATGCACAACCCATACACCACACAACACAGAGACACAACCCACACACAAGCTAACACACCAGACACAACCCACACATCACACAGAGATACAACCTATACACAAAGACAGAGAAACACAACCCACACACATGCAGATACACAAAGACACAACCCACACACCCGTAGACCCAACCCACAGAGAGACACAACCAACAGAGACACAACCCACACACGCACAAACCCCCCCACAAAAAACGACACAACCCCACACACAGACACAACCCCCCACACAGAGAGACACAACACACCGCATAAACACAACCCACACACTCAACCAACACACACAACCCACACCAACATACAATAGACAACCCACACACCACACAGAGAGCACAACCCATACACCACACAATACAGAAAGACACAACCCACACACAAGCAGACACACCACAGACACAGCCCACACCACACAGACACACCCCACACTACACAGACACACAACACACAGAGAGATACAACCTACACACAAAGACACAGACACAACCCACACACACAGACCTAACCAACACAGAGACACAACCCACACAGAGACACAACACACACAAAGACACAACCCCCACACACAGACACAACCCCCATGCACAGGCACAACCCCCATGCACAGGCACAACCCCCATTCACAGACACAACCACCACGCACAGGCACAACCCCCACGCACAGACACAACCCCCCCAATCAGACACAACACCCACACACAGGCACAACCCCCACACACAGGCACAACCCCCACACAACAGACAACCCACACACAACAGACAACCCACAAACAACAGACAACCCACATGTAGGGGAGGTGGACTGATGTACGAACATGTCTGCAGTGGGAAGGTAAAGGTATAGTGTGCTTTAGGTGGACTGTTGCATTTATAGATAGGAGACAGCTGAAATAGTGGAGATGGGTGCAATACTGAAGTTTGGCCACAAGATGGGAGTAGAGAGAGTTGTGAGAAGAGGACTTAACACTAGCTTAGGGCTATGAAAATGCATAGTCATGGGGGGCGGGGTTACCAGAACTCTGGGAGGAATCCTCAAGGAGGGGGATAAAAAGCGGGTAGAGAGTTCTAGAAGCAGTCAGTCTAGGGAGAGGAGCTGAGAAGAGTAGACCTGAGGAAGAGAAGTACAGTGGTGAAGCTTCAGAAGGTACTGACATTTGAGACAGTCAGGGGGATGGCCCTGACAAGAGAAGCCGCAGACGGAGAGACAGGAGAAGCCGCAGACTGAGAGACAAGAGAAGCTGCAGACTGAGAGAGCCTGGGGGTACCACAAGACGGATGGACTTGGGAAGGCGAAGCGCTGTAGTGGTAGGCCTAGGGCAGCTGCAGTGAAAGAGCCGCGAGGGCCGTCATACAGAAGGAGGAAGCAAAGGTACCCGGGCCTGTGTGCGGAGAGTGTCTATCTGCTGCTGTATGTTGCTGCGGTCGTCTTGATGGACGGCCAATAAAGAGGACCTGTTGGACGCACTTCAGTCTCCGTCTCAGTCTGTTCGTGGCGGTAAGAGGACCACCCCCCAGCCGGTCAGCTTACTACATTTGGCGTAGTCGGCAGGATAATTGCCGCAAATATATCATCTTCTGCAGTAAGCCTGCACCGAACAACTAAAGGACCCCAAGCTGTACGGGTTGAAGATTTTTCCCTGTGGATTACAAACCTGGACTGTGTTCCGGATTGCTGGTTTCCATCAGGCGGATCCAGAGCGGAAAAGGCCTTGTCAAAATGACTGTGGCATTTCAGCACCAAAAAGAAGCACAGGAGTTTGCAGCCACATTGGACAATCTGGGACTATGTCAAACCGCCCCTGGGGGGAGCGGCATACAGCTGGAGATGGCCGCCCCCTCTTGCTGGACCCTGGAAGATGGGTGGAGATGCTGATCAACGCTCCACCCAAGAACGGGAGTGGCCCAGGTGGAGAGGCTGGGTGCGGCTGCTTGGTGCCATTGAGCTTCTGGAACTCGGACGAGATGCGACGCTGCAGCTGCCGTGGCCTTGGACGCCTGGAATGGAGATGGCGTCAGGAGATTGCGTCCCGTCGGGAGACCTGCCCCTGTGAGCCACTCTCGGTACCTCCGATGCCTGCCAGGGAAGAGGAGCGAACCCGGACCCTACTGGAACAGCCGCTGGAGGAATTTTCACGGAGTCTCCCCGCAGAACCATCTGGCGTGGAGGCCGGCCTTGCTGGGCGGCGGGGTGAAGATCATCGGCTGTGGGAGGAGCTGCGGGATGGCCTGTCGAGGGCCGCGGCACTGGGGAAGGGGAGCGTTCCCCCGGCCCAGCTTGCGGCACCGCAGGCAGCTCTCGCCACTCGGCATCCCCGCAAGGCCTCCCGCCCTCCAGCGACCCTGGTTCCTGATGGCTCTGTGGCCTCTGCCGGGCCGATCACCGCTTCTACCCATGACCCCGAGCTACCCCACCCGGCGGCGCATCAGCCCACGTCGCCGGCACGGAAACTACCCTTGGCCTCCCCTGCTGCACTCAATCTGTCAGCGGCGGCCTGTCCATCGAGGCCTGCTGCCACTTCAGCCCTGCTCCAGATCACCACGGCAGTTGAGCCACCAGCCTCCGCGGCCTACTCACCGTCTTCCGCGGCCGCCGCTGCTCTATCCTCGGCTGTGGCCTACCCCGCGGCTGCTGCTACATCATCCTCGGCCTTGGCTGTGGCCGACTTGCCTGTGACCGCAGCCGCTCTTGCCCCGTCCGTGACTCCAGTTGCGGCCTGCCCGCCGGTGCCTGCGGTCGCCTCTACCCCACTCGTGGTTCCGGTTGCGGCCTACCCGAAGGTACCCGCAGCTGCCCCTACCCCACATCTGGCCCCACTGTGGCTGACCCGCCGGCACTTGCAGCCACCCCTGCCCCGCTCCTGGCTTCGGCTGCGGCCCACCTGCCAGGCCCCGAGGCCTACACCGGACCGTCCGCCTGGGTTTTGGAGGTCATTGAGCAGAAGAATGCCAAAGAGCGGGAGGTCTGGGCACTGCTGCATGCCAAGGGGGTATCAGCCATAACCATCCCCCGGTCTACTGGGCGGCTTGTGCACACCAACCCGGCCAAGGGCTATGGCTTTATTTGGCACCTCGCAACCGGTCACAAAATATACCTGAATGTGGCTTCCATTAAACAAGGGCAGGCTCTGCGGGAGGGAGACCTGGTCTCCTACTACAAGGAATACTGACCCTGTGGCTACAATGCGGTGGCGGTCATCGCTTACCCCATGGGGTATGAGCCCCCATAAAAGAGAAGAGGACTCCTGGGTCTCGGGCATCAGGGACACTCGGGGCCCAAAACAGTTTAAGCATTCCGGGGACTTCACGGCTGTGGAATTCTCTGTTGATTGGCAAAACATCGGCCGCCAGGAGGTGGCCCGAAGTATCTTTATCAAAGGACTGACGGGACTGTTGTGCGCTGTTGCACATCCTGGGGACAGTTCGATGTCCCCAAAATGTGTAGAATATGCCCGCTCTTGTTGTGGCAGGGATGCATATGGGGGAGTGCTCTCTTTAAAGGAAGGGGGAGCACCAATGTTTATGTCTTATTTTATTTAAAAAAAGGAAAATGTTATGTTTTACTTAAACACAAAAAAAAATGAACCATGATATTATTAAACATGGCATAGTTAACTTAAAACTATAGATAGTTGTTGAAATGTCAAATGTATGAAAAAAATGAATGAAAATGTTCAACAGGTCCCGGGTACTAAGTGTGAAGAGAAAACCGCCGACCATGACTTATTTACTTTGAAAGGACAAAGAAACCAGTGGAATAGAAACAGACAGTGGTCCCTAGGTCAAGTCCCCAGTACCATAAACACCCCAAAGCAAAGGAGGGAAGCAGTCTGTGACCTTGTAGGCTACAGCCTCAGTCATTGCGCCCCAAATTATAGAATGTTGAAGAATGGGAGAGAAGTGAGAGGAACGCACCCATAGAGAAGTCCGGGTGGACCTGGCCCAACCAGTGGGAATTGTCTTTAAGGCGTACAAGCCGGCCAGTAGCCATAAGCTACTCGGGACATGGATGCTCCAGGTTTTATTCAGCATCCCTACGTAGAGCAAAAGGCCTTAGGGCTTGCTTGACAAACGGCTAGACAGAAGAACTGTGGCAAAGCTTCAGAACGACGAAGAAAGGGAAACGAGATTGTCGAGGATGACAATGGTCAAAGGAAGGGAGAGTGTAGGGGAGGTGGACTGACGTACGGACCTGTCTGCAGTGGGAAGGTAAAGGTATAGTGTGCTTTAGGTGGACTGTTACATTTATAGATGGGAGACAGCTGAAATAGTGGAGATGGGTGCAATACTGAAGTTTGGCCACAAGATGGGAGCAGAGAGAGTTGTGAGAAGAGGACTTAACACCAGCTTAGGGCTACGAAACCGCATAGTCATGGGGGGCGGGGTTACCATAACTCGGGGAGGAATCCTCAAGGAGGGGGATAAAAATCAGGTAGAGAGTTCTAGAAGCAGTCAGTCCAGGGAGAGGAGCTGAGGAGAAGAGTAGACCTGAGGAAGAGAAGTACAGTGGTGAAGCTCCAGAAGGGACTGACACCTGAGACAGTCAGGGGGTGGCCCTGACAAGAGAAGCCACAGACGGAGAGACAGGAGAAGCTGCAGACAGAGAGACAAGATAAGCCGCAGACTGAGAGAGCCTGGGGGTACCACAAGACGGACGGACTCAGGTAGGCGAAGCTCTGTAGTGGTAGGCCTAGGGCCGCTGCAGTGAAAGAGCAGCGAGGGCCGTCATACAGAAGAAGGGGGAAACGAAGGTACCCGGGCCTGTGTGCGGAGAGTGTCTATCTGCTGCTGTATGTTGCTGCAGTCGTCAAGAGGACGGCCAATAAAGAGGACCTGTTGGATGCACTTCAGTCTCCATCTCAGTCTGTTTGCGGCGGTAAGATGACCACCCCCCAGCCGGTCACCTTACTACACACACACAACAGACAACACACACACCACATAGAGAGCACAACCCATACACCACACAACAAAGAGACACAACCCACACACTAGCTGACACACCAGACCCAACCCACACACACACGCAGACCCAACCCACAGAGAGACACAACCCACACAGCTAAAAAACCCACACACACAGACACAGCCCCCACACAGATACTACCCACACAGACACACACCCACACACAACCACAACCCACAGGCACAGCCCCCACACAGACACACACCCACACACACAACCACAACCCGCAGACACACAGAGACACAACCTACACACACAAAGACAACCCACACAGAGAGACACACAACCACAACCCACATAGACACATGGTGACACAGACAGACTCCTCTGTGCTACAGGGGTGGGAGCCGGTGTACATGTGCTGCTTCCCCTGCCAACAGCAGCTGAGCCCCACACCCACTCTCTCTGCCAGGACTGCCCAGCAGGAGATCTGTCAACTTGTGGATTGGAGCTGCTTCTCCTCAGTATCTTCCAACACACACAGGCTCCGGCTCTGATCTTATTTCCTGGCTCTCACTTCTTCCTTTGAAAGACGCGCCATGCAGGAGGACAGGAGCACAGGCCAATCAGCTCTTCTGTCAGTGATATGAGTGCATTCATTGGCCATTGTTCTTCTCCTGCGGGACACCTCCCCTCTGAGTTGCTGATCACGGAGAGTGTAAGCTACAGCACATCAGTAAAGAAGTGTATATATTCCCCCAGCACAGCAGGAGAGAGCAGGACTTCAGGGAGAGAAGAGCAGGCACAAGCTGGCCTCTGAATGAACGGCCCCCGCAGATGCCGCCCCCTTTTTATCAGCAAGTGGCGCCGCCTGAGGCAAGCCACTCATGTTGGTGTGGCCCTTCTAACAGCTACTCTATGGTTACAACCCAGGGGACTCTGCACTAAGGAAAACACCAAAAACAGGCAGAGATGCTTACCTGTGTAAACAGGCCTCAATACATCTGCACAAAACAGGGTGCAGCGGACCCACGTAAAATGGCAACTGCACAGGTGCAATAATACCTAATGAAACAGCCAGCCTACAATCAGGGATTGGCCGTGTGGCACACCAGTGCAGAAGAAATAATCCGCATGTGGTAGTGTTCACACAGGGAATGCAGAGCATATGGTTCACAGCCTCCTAGTAACACCATATAGGGGGGCTGCCCAGTGCTAATTATAATGCATTTCTGTCTGCGTCTCCTTGTGGACCCTAACCAGGTAAACATGATTATTGCTGTGGTGGTATAGGGGAACCTCAGGAGATAACCACACTGTTATTGAAAATAAAAGTTTATACAAAGACCAGCACTGATATTACCACCATATGGTGACACATAGTGGTAGATACCAGTACTGCAGTACATATAGAGATAACAGTACAGTTATAGATGGTGACAGATAATATTCTTTCAGGTGGAGTCATTCACTTTTCCCGTCTTTTCCATCTGGCCCTGACCGACATGTCGACTTCTCCAGCCAGGACTCATCTGAAGAGATTACAACAAAGACACATCTGTCTTCTCACATTTCCAGCACCGTTCACATGTAGAATCATAATCCTCGTGTCCAACCCCCTGTTCAATGCAGGAGTCACTAAACCATCTCAGACAGATGTCTGTGCAGCCTCTGTTTGAAGACCTCCATTGAAGGAGAACTTACCACCTCTCGTAGCAGCCTGTTCCACTCATTGATCACTCTAACTGTCAAAAAGTTTTTTCTATTATCTAATCTGTATTTTCTCCCTTTCAGTTTCATCCCATTGCTTCTTGTGTTTCCATGTGTAAATGTATTCCCAACCTGCACAAACTCCTCATCCTGCTGATACCCCAATACCGAGCCACTGCTGCCATTTGATTCCCTATTACTGCACCTGCTGTGTGCTACAAAAACAGAGCTCCTCCTAGTGCCCCACATAGTAATGCCACCACTGTGCCCCTTACATTGTAATAATGCCTCCTTTGTGCTCTCTAGATGGTAAAATTGCCTCAATGAAAATATTAATGCCCTGTACATGCGCCCTCCACATTTTGTCTCTAGAAAGTAATAATACTCCATGTGCAACTTTGATGGTCACAATACTGAGTGCCCCTATAACAATAATGTTTAAGTGCCCACTTAACATTTAATTAGGTCCCTTACGTTCCCCATGTAAACTCCCCTATATACAGTATGGTGGGCCCACAGCTCCCTTCTACACCATATGATGATCCCACAGCTCCCCTATACACTGTATGATGATCCCACAGCTCCCCTATACACTGTATGATGATCCCACAGCTCCCGTAAATACAGTATAATGTCCCCCAGAGTTCCCCTATACACCGTATGATGATCCCACAGCTCCCCTATACAAAGTATGATGCTCCCACAGCTCCCCTATACACAGTATGGTAGGCACACAGCTCCCTTATACACAGTATGATGGGCCCGCAGCTCACGCACATACAGTATGATGGGCCTGCAGCTCCCATACATACAGTATGATGTCCCCCAGAGTTTCCCTATATATAGAATGATGTCCCCACTGCTACTCCAATACACAGTATAATAGTTAATAGCATTCTGACACCGTGCGGCGCCTGCACTGAGAGCTCCTCTGCAGGGAGGAAATTAACTTTATTCCTCCAGGCAGCCTTGCTCTTCGAGTCATAGGGGTTGCGCTGGCATGGTTTCAGTCACCTCTCCATATATAGAAAGTGGTGGCTGTAACAGCACCAGAACACTGACTGACAGCCGCCTCAGCACCGTCTGCCACCCAGTAACTACCCTACTGGTACCCCTATAAATAATAATACTTCTTAAGTGCCCACTTAATATTTAACTGAGTCCCCCTATGTACAGTAATAATGGCCCCAGCATCGCTGATGTGAGCAGGGGGTCTTGTGATGACCTGTTTGGCTTCTCCCAATTATCTTCTATTGAGAGAAGTCAAACTTATCTAGTCGACATGTGCAAACAGCAAACGTGGTCGCATGACCGCCCGATCGCACCAGTGGTATTGGGGTCTCATGACAGTAGGTGCACCATATCATGATTTGGCCGTCTGTAGTCTCAGAGTGACTGCAGACAATTATCCCGAGCCTTTAATAACTTTATAATAATAAATTCATTATGAAATTATTAAATAGAATGCAGCTCGTGATTACTGCATTGTTATACTTGTTAAGGGGCAGACAGACGAACATATTTCTCGTGCGAGGATCATATTGCAATCCTCGGACTGACCATCATCTCTCCTGACCTGAGTGTGACAGCTGCATAGTAATCCATCACACTGTCACACTCATGTCAGGAGCGGTACCGGCCAGTCGGAGGATTGCGGTGCGATCGTCGCATGAGTTATACGGCCGTCTGCCTGCGCCCTTATGGTAAGGCTGGGGTCACACTTGCACGAGTCTCGCACCTCAATACCCAGCACTGCCACCAGCAGGGAACGGAGCGTTCAGCTGCATGTATTTCTATGCAGCCGCACTCGCCGTTCTGAGTGCCGGTGGCAGTGCCGGGTGTTGATGCGTGAGTTTCTCGCATCACACTCGCAAGTGTGACACTGGCCTTAAACTTATCCTGGTTATACTAATAACTGCAGCCATGACGGAGCTTCTCCCATGAGATAGCAGCACACTGCAAGGACTGAGACTCTGGCTCTGCAATCTGCCACTGTGCATTCTGTCAGACAGGGGAGCCGGCATTGTGCTGCTCTCTCCCTCCATGTGATGGGGCCCGAGGCAATGACCCCCTCTGCCCCCCTGCTACTGGGTACCACAACTGCTACAGTGTGAATCCAAGTGGCTTTTCAGAATGACTAGTCTGGTACCTAGGAGTCTTAGGCTATGTGCACACATATGCAAAAAATTTCTGCATGAAAACCGGACTCCTTCCCAGAAAACGCGCGTTTTCGCCGCGATTTTTGCGAGTTTTTGCCACGATTTTTTCCGGAGAGTCCCCAGACACATAGAAAATAGCCAGAAATGCAGAATTTACCGCAAAATTAATGAGCATGCTGCGCTTTTTACCGCAAAGCGTTTTTTTCGCGGTAAAAAGCGCATCAATATGCACAAAAAGTGCAAAATGCATTCAAATGAATGGGAAGCTTCTTTTCGGCGTTTTTTGAGCGGATTTTTTGTTAACTCCGTGGGAAAAACGTGAAAAAAAAACGCAACGTGTGAACACAGCCTTAATGAAGAACTTTTTTTTATATTAAATAAATGAGATTCATTTTTTACTGGCTTCCACAAGTATGTCTTGCGCTGGTTGTTTTCTTTTCTTTTTTTGCTCTTTTTGAAGTTCCTACAATCTAAAATGTAGACTGGTACACACTGCCGATGTCCAGCAGTAACTGTGATATTAGTGTGGCGCCGTCTAGCAACAAGGGCAAGGGCTGCAGCAGTATATGGATGTGACAATATATACACTCAGTTATCGGTTTTCACTAAATTCAGACTCACATCAGACTGCCAGATTTAGAAAATAATACGTCACTCCACAAAATATTTTTCCATTGCTCCAGAGTTAAGTGAAAGTATGCTTATACCACTCCACCGACACATGATATTTTGATTCTACGGCTTTCATGCAGCAGCACAGCTACGGAAACCCATGTCAAGAACTCATATCTTGAAGCTCTTGGTGCATAGGTTTTGTGGTGATGTTAATGCCAGAGGCTGTTTAGAACTCCGCAGTTTCTGAATCAGGAGGAATTCGGCAACTTTTATGTGCTGTGGCACTAGGTGGCCTTGCTCTGTAACTTTAGCTGGTCTGCCACTTAGTGCCTGAGTTGCTGTGACTCCTAAATTCTTCCACTTTTCAATAATAGCACTCACAAATGATTGTGGAATATTTAGGAGAGAAGAAGCTGCATTAAGATGCTCTGCACTCGCTGGCCTCTCATTATGGTACCATCATTCAAGTCAGTGAGATCTTTATGCCATGGTCGCACGTTCAGTATTTGGTCAGTATTTTACTTCAGTACTTAGGGTATGTGCACACGTTGCTGATTCTACTGCGGATCTGCAGCGAATTTGGCCCTGCGGGTCCGCAGCAGATTCTGCTGCGTTGTACATTACCATTATATCCTATGTAAATTTAAAAATGGTGTGCATATGCTGCAGAAAAATCCCTGCGGAAACGCTGCGGGTTCATTTCCGCAGTATGTCACTTCTTTGTGCGGATCTGCAGCGTTTCTGCACCCATTGACTTGCATTGAGTCGGGCATATCCGCAGCAAAACCGCAGGTCTAAAAAAGATCTGCGGTTTTGCTGCAGATGAAATGCTGCATATCGGGAGGGGGAAGAGTGTGGGCGGTGACTGTGTGCATGTATTGTGTGTGGGCGGTGACTGTGTGCATGTATGGTGTGTGGGCGGTGACTGTGTGCTTGTTGCCGGGGCTGTGCAGATGGTTTGTTGCTGGGCCTGTGCGGGGGGTCATTGGGCTGTCCGGGGGTCTGGCAGGGTCTTGCGGGGATCTGCCGGGGCTATGCGTGGGTCATTGGCCTGTCCGGAGGTCTGGCAGGGTCTTGCGAGTGGTCTGCCGGGGCTGTGCGTGGGTCATCGGCCTGTCCGGGGGTCTGGGTGGGTCTTGCGGGGGTCTGCCGGGGCAGTGCAGGGGGTCATCGGGCTGTCCAGGGGTCTGTGGGGCTGTGTGGGGGAGGGTCTGTGGGGTTGAGTGTATGTGTATGCAGGCATTGTCCGATGGGACTACGAGTCCCATCGGGCTAAGCCTGCTACACTGACAGTGATTGACACATTAGCCAATGATGGGACAGTAGTAGTCCCATCATCTGGCTAATGTGTTGAATGTAAAAATAAAAAACAAACATACAGAACATACAACATATAACATACAACACATAACATAGAATAAATACTTACCAATCACCTAATTCCCCAAAGCCCTGGTCTCCTTTAATAAAAACAAAATAATAAACCAACCTATACTTACCATTCCAATGAAGTGCTTGACAAAGACCGTGCTGTGAGGTCGAAACGTTGCACCACTTGGTGCTGGATTAAAGCCCACAATTTTTCCTTGAACTGGAGTGCTGCCTGATTTTTTTCCATCAATCTATCTATCTATCTATCTATCTATCTATCTATCTATCTATCTATCTATCTATCTATCTATCTATCTATCCCATATCTGTCTGTCTGTGTAATGGAGTGTGGGTTGGACAAATGTAAAAGAGGAGGTTGGACAGAAATGACAGGCTTACAAAAACGCATACAAATCAGCAGGCAAGACCACACTGAAAAACCGCATTAAATCCTTTGCAAAACCGCGGCAAAAAAGCATCAAAAACGCATAAAAAATGCACCTGCGTTTTCTGCCAAGAGATGTGGATTTTATGCGGAAAAATCCGCAGTTGAAAGCGCAACGTGTGCGCATACCGTAATAGAAAAACGTCACCACTTCTGGATTTTCACTCACTCCTGATTTTAGCTTACAGACACTAATGTAAAATACTGAACTTGTGAACATTGCCTTAGTATGACCCAGACTGTGGAGACCTGTTTGTCTCCTAAGCAGTGCCTTCACCCCTCCCTTCCCACCAATGCCGCAAAGAAAACACAGTCAGACCTAGATGGTTTGAACAGGTCGGTCACAGTTTATTAGCTACCTAAGCAGAGACGGGCAATTACATTTCATAACGGGAGGCTCATGGCTGAGATCCTGTCCGCGATCGACAGGCGATTTGGCAAACGAGCGGTCACGAACCGAATATCGTGGGTGCTCGAGTGACATGCCTAAGTCCCTGCCCTGTATGTTTCGTGGCGATTAGACACTCAAAAAAACATGATCTGTGATACTCTGTGCATATCCAAGCACCCGACACAAACTCGAGTAGCGAACACTTGCGCTCAGGGACAGCCGTCATATCGTCTTTTTTGTACTTTTGAAAACCCCCAATTCTAACTCCAACTCAAACACACCCCTAACCCTAATAACTAACCACAACCCTAACCTCAACACAACCCTAACCCTAACCCAAACCCTCACCCCCAACCCCAACACAACCACAACCCTAACACAACCCTAACCCCAACATAACCTTAACCTCAACTCTAACCCCAGCCCTAACCCCTAACCCTAAAACAACCCCAGCCCTAACCCCAATACAACCCTAACCCCAAACCTAACCCCAACACAACCCTAACCCCAACACAACCTTAATCCCAACCCTAACACAACCCTAACCACAGTCCTAACCCCAACCCTAACCCCAACCCCAACTCCAACCCTCATCCTAACCCTAACTGCAAAGAATGGAAAAAATATTTTTTTTGTTACTTTTATATAGCTAAGGCGGTGACAAAAAGGGATTTTATTTACTATTTTTTTGTTTTGATCACTATGATAGGGTCTATCACAGTGATCAAAAGGAACCAATAGGAAAAATTTCCCATTGTTGCCGGGTATCGGTCAGCAGATTTAGGCCATTTTCTTTCAGGAAGATAACAGGGATGGCCAGGGGATGGAGCAGAAGGGTCTGGGGATGCCAGAGGTACGGGGGGGGCATGGAGGACACCATTTCTCTCTCTTCTGGTAAGCTAGATCATATTAGAGGAGAGAGAAATGAATTGAAAATCTGAATTTTTTCTGTGATCGCCGTTATTTGGTGAATAACGGTGATCACGTGACAAGCAACCGTAAAAACCGGCCCTGATCATGTTCTCCAGGGCCTCAGCTATCCCTGGTAGCTGAGGCCCTGCAGATTTTCCGATGCTGGGATGGCGCTATACCCTTATTTCTCAGCGTCGTTAAAAAGCGGCCCTGAGCAAAAAGTACCCTTTACTGCCGCCGTTAAAAAAGCGTATCGGCGGTCGTTAAGGGGTCAAGCCAAGCCCCAATGGAATCGCTGAACGTGGGGAAGAACACAGTGTGAAAACACCACAGCAACCGCAATGAGTTTGTCACGATCCATTTTTGGATCTGTGTCAGAGTCTGGACTCTCTTATATAAACCTTTTTCCTTTCTGGCCCTCGGGGTTAATATGGGTTTTTGCCCCCAGTGGCCGCTAGTGTTACTACTACTGTAGTTGGTCAGCTGCTGGGTTTTTCCTCCCCCGGTGGCCGCTGGTGTTGCTACATGTTTAGTTAGTCAGCAGGTGGTGATTACTCTCACTTCCCTTTATAAGGCCACCTGGTGCTGCAATTCACTGTTGGTAATACTGGTCATTTGCTAACCAACCTTGGTGAATACTGGACCTACCTGATGCAGAGGGGGTTCAGCTTATCTGGAGCAGTGGAGATGCTGCTGAATGCGGATCGGGTGCATTACTCTGCTGCTTGGAGCATTGGCAGCAGATAAAGCTAAGTTTTGGTTTTTAGTTGCTTTAACCCCGTGGTGTCTGTTTTATCTTTTCCTTTTTTGTTATTGGTGCAGTTCACTTTATTCCCTGTCTCACCTCCTGGGGAGGGGGTTGGGGGTTTAGTTCAGGACTAAACAGGAGACAGGGACAGGTCGGGGACTTGGGCCTCACTACCATCAAGTGTACCCCCAAGTTAAGGAGAGTCAGGGCACCCCCTTAGCCTGAGGGGCAGTTCAGGGGCCCAGGTTCCTCTTCCTCTGTTTTCCCACTACTGCCCCGTGACAGAGTTTGTGCACTTTGATTTTCTATCACTTTGAAGACATACTAGTAGGTTAACTGACTTTCCAAACAATTGTCCCTAGTAGGAGTCTCTTTAATGATGTTAGATTGCAAGTGGATGAAGCCTTAGGCCTCATTCAGACCAACGTGTTCTAGCCGTGTTTCTAATAGCTAGCCCACATAACCATTATAGGCTATGGGGCTGTTTACATGTCCACGTTTTCCGTGTGTACTAAATATCTACAAAAAAATAAAAGGAAATAAAAAGGAGATATGTCAATGTTTTTATCTGAGTCACAGAAGAAACTCCCCAGTGCAATTCTATATGTCCGAAACAACTCAACACATTGATGGAATCCTAATTGCATCCTACTGCAGTCTGTCTTCACTGACTGATAGAAGCTTGAGAAACCTGCTTCATACGAGTAAAATTAAAGTGCACCTGTCACCTCTTTTGTCCGCTATAAGATGCGGCCGCTGCCTTTCAGGGCTTATCCACAGCATTCTATAATGCTGTAGATAAGCCCCCGGTCCGACCTGCAAGATAAGAAAAATAATTTTATTTATACTCACCCGGGGGGGGGGGGGGGGGCAGTCTGGTCCGATGGGTGTTGCAGGTCCGGGTCCGGCGCCTCCCATCTTCTTGCGATGCCATCCTCCTGCTTGCTTCATCACTCCCTGCATCGCACTTCTGCGCAGGCGTACTTCTCTGCCATGTTGAGGGCAAAGCAAAGTACTGCAGTGCGCAGGTGCTGGGCCTCTATGACCTTTCCCGGCACCTGCGTACTGCAGTACCTTGCTCTGCCCTCAACAGGGCAGAGAGGTATGCCTGCGCAGAAGTGCGATGCCAGGATCCATGAAGCAAGTCAGTGTCACCCAGTGCTCAGTCAGTGAGATGTAAAGCCTCTGCCCATGTTTGCTCTTGCAGGTGTCAGTGGTGAAATGCACCCTAGCAGACAAAGATTTTATCAGGGAATGGGTGGTTGGATGCGACATGCTTGCGTAGCGCAGGCACAAGTTTCTTAGACAAGGAATGGGTAACTGGTACTGGGGGACTGTGACGGCCATCAACTTTCTGAAACTGATTGTTTCCACCATTCGGAAAGGGAGCATTTCTGTGACGAACAGATTGGAGATGGTGGAGTTCAAGCTCTTAGCTTTGGAATTCCTTTCTGTGACCACAACTTCCGGACCGAGGGCTGCCTGCTGGTGGAGTATGGAGGAAAGGACAAACTGCAGGTCTGTGAGTTAAAGTGCAGGCGGAGATGTTATGGTGGATTGAGAAAGATGTGTTGTGCTAGATGACACAAAAACAGCAGTCATGTCCTCTTCTATAACAGCTGACGGGCTCTCACTCACCCCGACTGTAGGGGGTAAGCAAGTGGCGTTTCTGTGGACGGAGACCTGTGTGAGAACACTCGGCAAGGCAATGGAGGAGGAAGAAGCAGCAGATGTGGTTTATAGGAAGGCCTGTAGTTCGCGAGGCCCCCTAGTCTGCTTATTAGCACAATGAGATTCCCTCACTAAGGCATATTGATCGCACATATGCCGATTCATGCATATAGTTGTCAAATTATTCCAATTTTTGTCTGTACTGATGTTTTTTTTCAAATTTGTCAGATAACGTCTCTTATGTTACCCTTTGCGGTCTCAAAAAAGGCCCAGGGTAGGAAACCCTCGTCGCTCCTGCGAACTGCACACTCGTTACCGATGCTGGCCATAGTCAGTTTTGGGGCTGAAGATGCAGTGCTTGTCATGGTTGCATCACTTCGTGTCTGTGTGACAAGCCGCAGCATAACCTCCTGTCTTCCCCCTCCTCCACCTCCCTGCTGAGCTACTCAGCTGCATACCTCTGACTTCACACTAAGTGGGATCTACAACCTCATAGTACAACCTCATAGTCATCCTCTCTGTTCTCACACTTCCCACCCGGAGAGTCACTCTACTTTTCCTGCCCTGGCACCACAGTACAGTCCACGTGCACCTCTGGTATCTGAGTCTCATCAGGATCACCTCCACCCCCCGGTGGTTAACGTCTGGTGACAAGAGTCTGGAATCTGCTCGGAACCTATTTTGTCTGGCCGCGGATCCATGCGCTAGTATAGACAAAGATTAGACCATGTGGAGTGAGTGTTGTATGCATGTATGAATGTCTCTGGTGAATGACTCATTGGAAACCCCTACCCTTGGTGTGTTGTGCAGCCTAGCCTGTCAAGCGCCCAGGTCTAGGTGTAGGTAGAGGCTGAGTCAGAGACTAGAATCAGTGTCCACCGCTGGCTCTACATGCCACGGTGCACGTGCTCGACACTTCTCTAAGGTCAGCATCTATAGTGGTGTCCGCAGGTGCGATGCCAGGTGCTCAGAAGGTCTAGAGGGACTCTGACCCCGTGTCCTTGGGGCAGAGTTCTGTGACCACATTCTGAGCGCCCTCTTGCCGAGCTCTGTGAGTGCTAACAGGCTCTGGCATTTAAATTTTGCGGTACTGCGGTTCTGTGATGCAACAGAGACTGCTCCTGTTCACACCGGGTGACGTTAACCCGTGTATGACCTTTGTATACCGCTATATACATCCGCAATTAAGCAGCACTTGACCACCTCTACACGGTGGACCCCGGGCTGTGAATGCACCTACTATCATTATATTATTTGGTGCGTTCCGCCAGCCCGTAACAACCAGTCAGTGACTCAAACCAGTTTTAACTGCTTTGAACAGGTGTGAGTGCCTGTTCAAAGCAGTTAAAACTGGTTTGAATCACTGACTGGTAACCAACTTACGATTTTACTTAAAAAAATGCTTTGTCCCAATTAATTTGCACAGCACTGTATTTGAATTAGCAAATGGGGTTTCCTAAGACCGCCACAAAGTTTTTGCACAATTTAGTTAGATGCTGGAAGATCCTATCCAGCTGACAATTTCACTTTCAGAAACAGCAGTAGTAGCAGGAACAGCCTCTGTGCACGGTGACACTGAGCAAGTGGCACCAGCAAAACAAGATGTCTGCTTTTTATATTGACAGGGACATGTGACTTTGTCAGCCAGTCACAGAAAACCTTGTGTCATGACATTGTGAATGGCTTTTGCGCCCTGATTGGCTGCCGGAATCAGCACACATAACGTTAAGGGGAAAAAAAAGAATGTCGGCTCCTTTAACCTCTACACCCCTTCCCCTCATAAACATCCCCCCCCAACTCATCATACAGCACCACTATCCTTGCCAAAGTAATAACAAAAGCATTAGTGGAAACGTGATGACTTACCGAATTGTGACCTAATTTTGCCGACTTTGAGTAAAAATGCTTGTGAAGCCGAACACAAATCCAAATGTGCTACGTTCGTGCCAAATTTGAGATTGGTAAACTTTTTCCAAACAAGTTCGCTCATGTACAATCAAGAGTAGCTCTGTGTACAGCGCTGTGTTGCACATCTACAGTACATAGATGCTGGATCCACTACATGCTATTCGTCTGAATGTACCCAAAAAGAACACACTGGGCAAGCAATGATGAAAATCTGATTGTGCTGGAAATCAGTCTGCATTTTCACATTCAAAATATCTGATATCTATGGCTTTATCTGCACTACTGCTTTTTGGGTTCAGTGGAAGTATGGAATAAGGCCGGGGTCACACTTGCGAGATACTCGCACGAGTTTTGCGTCTCAATATCCGTCACTGCCGCCGACACTCAGGACCCGAGCGTGCGGCTGCATGTATTTCTATACAGCTGAGCGTTCTGATCCGAGTGCCGGCGGCAGTGCCGGGTATTGAGACACAAGACTCGTGCGAGTTTCTCGCAAGCGTGACCCCGGCCTTAGGGTAGACTGTATTTGACCAAGTTGGAGAACTTTTATTGCTGTGGGCCAAAATAGATAAGGGAACTAACATATTTTCAGATTACATTTAGATGACTTTTTAACTTTGGGTTTCTATATCTACATATATATTGATTGTTCAAGTCTCCAGTACTGTTTTCACTATGAGGGAAAACCTTTAATTCCTGTATATTACTTCATAAGCAGTATTGGAGCATTAAACCACAGAGTGCAGTAAAACAATTATTGGGCATAAGTTACAATAGTCATTCTATGTATAGTGCGCCAATGCTAGAGTTCATTACATTTTACTGATCAATTTATAAAAAATACCATTATTTACAAACAAAAACCTATTTTAACCCATTTATCCTAGACCTATAGTTATTGTTAGCAATGTACCACCGGGATTAATAATAATTTGCAACATTTATCTTTTCAAATTGGAGCAGCAAACATTTTAGCAAGATCAGATTTATTTAGAATTTATGTTTCATAGCAGGGGAGGGATTTTACAGGAAGCTTTGAAAGGACTGCAGGGAAAGACGTTTGTGGTAGGTTGAAAAGAAAACCACTCAAGTCTTTCTATTCATCTGTGAATCTCTCCATTAAGTGAAGCTGCTTAAAGACATGCAGAGGGTTAACACAGTCCAGTAACTGAGAGTTCCCAAAAGGAGGGGCCTTGAAAACCCTATTTGTTCCTGGAATTCTGTGCAGGTGTCAGACATCTCCCTACTTGTGTCTGTCTGGCAGAAAGGAAGGTCATACCTTTCGGCAAAATTCCAACATACTGTATATCCAGATTTGCTACAAATGAGTTTTGTTGTTTTACACTTCAATCTTTACTTCTACAGTTGTATACTACTTTGACAACCTTGTGTGTTGGATTTTTCAAGCGTGGGGAAACAGATCAAATACCATACAAACAACTCCACTTTGCATCTCTCTTCTTCACAGAGTGACGCTTCATGATACCTAATGATAATGGGTGACTTTAGGAGGCAGACCACAGTTGATGAGTGCAACACTCAAAACAGGCAGAAATGTTAACTACAAACCACCTCTACGGTTATCCATTCCTATTCCCGAACTAAAAAGTTATTTCTATGGTAGCCAATCATACTGTACGCATTCATGGTGAACACAGGCCTACCCCACTCTTGTTCAGCGGGCTCATTTATTACTCCTATGTGGCTTCAGCCACACTCTGCATTTCCTGCAGTTGTAAGAGTGGTGGACTGTACTGTCAGGTTCCTACCCCTGAAGCCAATCGCGTTGTATTATAGTATGAACAATGTAATGCCTCTTCTATATGTAAATATAAATATATATGGTAATGTATAATGTACAAAATGTGATATGTGCTGTTATCAGACAGTATATGTAAGATAAGTAAGGTATAGCATAATATAACAGGCATAGTGTACAGTGTAGGATTTAAGACATATGATGGGATAGTGACTATAGTTGTAATATATTTAGTGTATAATGTTTGGCTAAGTGCTGCCATCTGCATTCTGTAAGGACAGACATAGTTAAAGGTTGGGACGAGACCATAGTGGGAGGGATAAATCCCAGTAAAAAGGGACTGCTTCCTGGTAGTGACTCAGATATGGAAGTACAGTAATCAACGACAAGTTCAAGTTCAGTGGGCTGCTAATGTCAGCGATAAGCTATCATTCATGGCAGTGAGATGTCTTACTAGAATCCGTTGCGGACATTCCTACAACGTCCTGAGCTCGAGGTTCGGTACAGGTGCTATGGGATGTGACTTATGATGGACACGGAACTGTGAGAAGTGAAGGTAATGGATCCTGGGTGCACTAGATGGATGGGAAATCCCTGTGGCTGATAGGAATAGCCAACGTAGGGATAGCCCAGGAGGAATGGATAGTAACGCTGGAAACTTACTGTGTAAAGGAAATGTACTGTGCAAAGGAAACAAGGAATAAGAAGTGTTGTGCCTGATACTGCTTGTTGCAATCTGATGAATTGGAACTGTCCAGTAAAATTCTGTTTGTTGAAAAGAACTGTCTGTCCACTGAGTCAGGTGCTCCTGAAGATGGAGGCCTGGAAGCTGCGGAGTCCTGCGGCTTAGGCTAATTTCACACTTGCTTTTTTTTTCAGCGCGTTTTTAGCGCAAAAAAACGCATAGAAAAAACGCATACAAATGCATACAAACGCTGCGTTTTTTTCAAGCATTTTTATGCGCATGCAGGAAAAAAACGCAGCGTTTTTGTGCGTTTGTATGCGTTTTTTGTGCGTTTGCGTTTTTTTACAGATTTTGGAAAAACCCCCCAAAAAAGAAAAAAAAAACATTCAACAACACACAAGACCAATGGGACTTCATTGTGGGTGTGGTATGTTAATATATAGACCCTGTCTACAGTATTCTTCACATTTGCTTGATTCTTCTCGTGACCATGGATCTGCGCTGGAAGAGTTTTCACTTCAACTTGGATTTGGACATCGCGATGGCTCAGGCGTATGCAGTTGCTTGCCATGAACAAAGGAAGAGAGAGAGGCAGCGAAGACGGCAGCGGCGGCGTATGTGGATACATCCGATTGTTGAACTCCGGGAGAGCCGTGGGGCATACCACACCCTCTACAGCGAGCTCCAGGCAAACCCAGAGAAATTTACAGATTATATCCGGATGTCCCAAGAAAGTTTCAGGGATTTGCTTGCTCGTGTCCAACAATCCATCCGGAGACAGGACACACAGCTCCGTCGTGCGATTCCTCCTGAGGAACGGCTACTGGTGACATTACGGTATGTAATATTTAAAAACCAAGGGGTGCGGTCTGATGTTTTTTTTTTAAATTTAGTATTCAAAACCTTGGGTAATTAGTTTTCGTGAATGTACTAATATTTTATTTTATAGTTTTTTAAAATAATATACATAAATATTAATTTTACTTCTTTGTCTGTTCACAGATTCCTGGCGACTGGAGAAACCCTATCTTCACTACACTTCCAGTACCGTATTGGAATCTCTACCTTGTCTGGAATTGTTGCTAACACCTCCCGGGCTCTCTGGAATGTTCTTTGTCCAGAATTTATGCCCCTGCCCACCGCTGAAAAGTGGATGGAAATTGCTGACAAATTCTGGACAGTATGCAATTTTCCCAACTGTTTGGGAGCTGTTGATGGTAAACACATACGGATCATCAAACCCAAAAGAACGGGATCTGAGTACTATAATTACAAAAAGTACTTTTCAATAGTACTCATGGCCATTGCGGATGCCGGATGTATGTTTGTAGCAGTGGACATTGGAGCATTTGGCCGTGGTAATGACTCACAGGCTTTTAAAAACTCAGACATGGGCCGGAGGTTGTATGGCAACCAATTTAATTTCCCTATGCCACGGCCTCTTCCTCACACCGAAGCTCCGCCACTGCCCTTTGTAATGGTTGGCGATGAGGCTTTTCAAATGTGCGGAAACTTACTGAAACCCTACTCCAGCCGGAACTTGGACCACACCAAAAAATGTTTAATTACAGGCTGACCAGGGCCAGAAGAACTGTCGAGTGTGCTTTTGGGATTCTTGTCTCCAGATGGCGAATTCTGGGCACGGCCATTAATCTTAAACTTGAAACAGTCGATGAGGTGGTGAAGGCCTGTGTGGTTCTACATAACTTTGTGATGGGTAAAGAGCACCCGACCTTTGAACTGGACGATGATGCTCCTAACCCATTGCCTGAATTCACTCAGCACACTCTCAGGTCATCCGTTGAAGTTGGCCAAATGAGGGACCAATTTGCGGCCTACTTTATTTCTGATGTAGGACGGGTGCACTGGCAAGATGAAATGGTGTAATGTTTTTGTTTGTTTATGGTAATAAAAAACCTTATTTGATACCATTACTGAGTGCACTATATTTTTTAAACTCCAGTTAAATAAAAAACTTCCCATGTATAACTGAATTTTTTGATGTTCACACACCTGGGCAGGTAAATACACATATAAATGCAGCATTGCTAGTCTGCGTGAAATATATTGGAACGAGCAAAGCTGCAGGCCATGAATCAGGAAACCAATTTTTTTCAAGAGAAAATTGTCCAACTAGTTGAAAAAAAAGTATGTGATTTTTTCAAAACCCAACCCTCAAAACCCAACCCCAATGAAAGTCAATGGGGAATACAAGTCAGCATTGAGTGGATGAATGTAATCAGCTCAATTCCAACTTTTATTTAAAATTGTGGTAGTGTAGAAATAGACAAGTTTCTAGAGTTATTACACTAGGCCTTGGAATGACTATACTAGGCCGTGGTATTTCAAATATGAGTATAGTAGGCCTTCGACTCGTGGCAAGGACTGGTCTTAGGAACTGCAACGCATGATAGTGACGGTATCTAGTTCTGGTCCTTGACGCAGATCCACTGCGAACCTGGCCCTCAGCACGAACATCACTGTTGAAGCGGTCCTTGATCGAACGCCAACGTGTTCGGACTTTGTCCACTGTTGGGAAAAAAAAACAGTGCCGTCAAGGACAACAGTCACTGCGGCACAATATAACAATACAATACTCAAAGCAGTCACTGTAGAGCCCGATGACACTGTTGGGTTTCCTGCTAGAATATACCTAGCACGAAACCCAACAGTGCCGTCAAGGACAACAGTCACTGCGGCACAATATAGCAATACAATACTCAAAGCAGTCACTGTAGAGCCCGATGACACTGTTGGGTTTCCTGCTAGAATATACCTAGCACGAAACCCAACAGTGCCGTCAAGGACAACAGTCACTGCGGCACAATATAGCAATACAATACTCAAAGCAGTCACTGTAGAGCCCGATGACACTGTTGGGTTTCCTGCTAGAATATACCTAGCACGAAACCCAACAGTGCCGTCAAGGACAACAGTCACTGCGGCACAATACAGAGCAGGGAAATACTCACTAAACGCCTTTTTGGAGGATGCTGTGGCGCTGTCCCAGCCATCCATCAACGCTGCGGCCACCTCATTCCATAGCCGCCGGGTCACCACATTGTCCTTGTACAGCCGGTCACGGCTGTCCCACAACGGCGCACGCTCCTGGACCAGGCTGATGAGCTGCTCATTATCCAGGTAGACGTCTTCATCCCGTTGTGGAACCTAGACAAAACACATTCATTAGAATAATCAAATTTAAATTGAATAAAAAGTTACAAAAAAAAGAAATATAAAAAAGAGTAAAAATAGAAGATAAAAAATAAAGAACATTACAAATCATTTGATACATACATTCCGTATCACCACCGGGACTTGGCTTCGCTGCTCCTGCTCTTCGCCCTCAGTAGTCCCGTCCGCAGAAGATGATGATGATGATGTCTTAAAAAAGTTGCAAAAACGTAAGAGATTTGGAGTAGCAGCAGATATACTTACCAGATGCACGAAAATAATCACCTCACGGTCTGCTTGCGCCAATTCCTGCCGCGATGGGGAATATTCGGATTCTGAAGACATACTGCATGTAAAAATAATAAAAATCATTAGTACATACATAATTTAAAAGGACAGGCATATAATGTAATATACTCACATTCTTGACGCTGATAGAAGATGGGTTCCTTGGTGACTGTCTGCTCTCCAATCTGTCAGTGTAGTAGTGGCAGAGTTTTGGCAGGCACCTCCTTTATATAGACTTTTTTTTTTTGACTTTAGAAGTTTATAACTAGTACAACAAGTGGACACCACCAAAAAAACGCAGCGCTAAAAAAAGCATACATGCGCATGCCAGTGCGCATGTATGCGCATCCATAGGCTATAATGGCCATTTTTAGCGCAAAACGCGTGCATACGTGCGCATGCGCTTTTTTGCAGTACCAAAAAATGCAACATGTAGCGTCTGTAAAATACAAACGCACACCCCAAAAAAACGCAGCGCATGAAAATCGCATACGTGCGCATGCCAGCGCGCAGGTATGCGCACCCATGTTAAATATAGGGGAAAAAACGCATGCGCACGTATGCGTTTTTTTCAAGCGCAAAAAAACGCAAATGTGAAACCAGCCTTACAAGTGAGTGTGATGCACCCAACACATGACAGTACATTGAGACTGGGACATGATTTTCCTTTAAAGCGCCCAGGGTGTAATGAAGCAGCAGCTCAGTAATTGCTACCGCCCTCAGTCACTCTATATTTGGCATAGTTGGCAGGATCGAATCATGCATCAAGAAGACTTGATGAATGGTACCTTTAAAAACAAATATAGCATAAGCAATCAGGCCACAGATGGCAAATGGTGGAGCACAAGGCTAAGGAAATGCCGCCATTCGTGGGTGTTGGCAGGTCAGAAAGGCGTGAAAATCCATCCGGCCCATAAAGGGGCCTGTCTGGAGAAGTCAGCCCATAGCAGACTGTGCCCGCCCCTGCTGGGAGTGGCAAAAAGAAAAATAAACCATGGCCCTTGTGAGTGTGATGAACCCCACAACTGAGAACATATTGGGACTGGGACACCATTGTCGTTTGGAGTGCCAGTGTAAAATGAAGTAGCAGCTTGGTCATGGCTACCGCTCTAGGCTTTTATGAGCCTCCTAGGAGCAACAACATTATTTGTAACATAATACGGTGTAATATATACTGTATATACATTTCATATTGATATTTCCTATAAAAATAATAAAACACCAAAGCAGTTGTCTTACTTGTACAAGGAAGTATATTTACCCACTTACAGTATGATGTTTGCATTTATAAAAGCGCTTTATCATACACTGATTGCTGTGTAACAAAGGGAGGAGTCAAGTAAAATTAGAGAGAAACAAATGCAAAAGTTCTTTCAAGCTCAATCGTTAACAGAGTGGTAGTGAGGTTGAGTGACCATTTGCGCCTGTCATGGATCTTTGATCAAGAAAACTATTTACTTGTGTACAACTTTGATCTATTCTAATTAGAAAAGAAAGATATTGAAGCTCAGCACAGTTCCTAAAGTAGGTACACACATGGTCAAAATTGTTGGTAGCCCTCATTTAATGACAGAAAAACCCACAATGGTCACAGAAGTAACTTGAACCTGACAAAAGTAATAATAAATCAAAAATCTATGAAAATGAACAAATGAAAGTCAGATATTGCTTTTCAACCATGCTTCCACAGAATTAAAAAAAAATAAATAAAACTCATGAAATAGGCCTGGACAGAAATGATGGTACCCCTGAAAATAATTTGACAAAAGGGACATGTTAAATCAAGTTGTGTCCACTAATTAGCATCACAGGTGTCTACAATCTTGGAATCGGTGAGTGGGTTTGTAGAGAGGGCTGCAGATACTCACTGTACTGTTTGGTGACATGGTGTGTATCACACGCAACATGGACCAGGGGAAGCGAAGGAAAGAGTTCTCTCAGGTGATTAGAAAAAAAATTATAGACAAACATGTTAAAAGTAAGCACTATAAGATGATCTCCAAGTAGCTTGATTTTCCTGTGACTACAGTTACACATATTATTCAGAAATTTAAGCTCCATGGGACTGTAGCAAACCTCCATGGACGTGGCCGCAGGAGGAAAATTGATGACATTGACAAATCAAAGAGACGGATAATATGAATGGTAACAAAAGAGCCCAGAAAAACTTCTAAACAGATTAAAGGTGAACTTCAAGCTCAAGGAACATCAGTGTCAGATCCCACCATCCGTTTTGGATGAGTCAAAGTGGACTTCAAGGGAGATGACCAAGGAGGACACCATTGTTGAAAAAAGCCAGACTGGAATTTGCCAAACTACTTGGTGACAAGCCACAAAGCTTCTGGGAGAATGTCCTATGGACAGATGAGACAAAAATGGATCTTTTTGGCAAGGCACATCAGCTCTATGTTCACGGACTGAAAAATGAAGCATATCACAAAAAGAACACTGTCCCTACTGTGAAACATGGAGAAGGCTCTGCTATGTTATGGGGCTGCTTTGCTGCATCTGGCACAGGGTGTCTAGAATCTGTGCAGGGTATAAATGAAATTTCAAGACTATCAAGTCATTCTAGCGAGAAATGTGCTGCCCAGTGTCAGAAAGCTTGGTCTCAGTCACAAGTCATGGGTCTTGCTTGCAACAGGATAATGACCCAAAACACACAGCTAAAAACACCGAAGAATGACTAAGAGGTTAACATTGGACAAATCTGAAGCAGCCTTCCATGAGTCCTGACTTAAATCCTATTGACCATATTTGGAAAGAGCTGAAACTTGCCATCTGGAAAAGGCAACCTTCAAACACGAGACATCTGGAGCAGTTTGCTCTTGAGGAGTGGGCCAAAATACCTGTCGAGAGTTGCAGAAGTCTCATTGACAGTTTCTGCAATTTTTCCCACCCACATCAGTTCACCTCCGGTCAGTCGGGGACTTCGCGCAGCCTCAGTGACGTCAGCGGTAGTCAGTCTGATGGGTCCCTGATCTGTGTGAATACCTCTCTAAGGGCAGAGACACACTAGCAATTAAAAATGGTCCAATTTTGATGCAGGAGATTTAGACGAGTGTAATGCAATTGTCATGCGAGTGTCATGTGTTTTTTGTGCGAGTACAATCAGATTTTTCACACATAGCAACCGATTTACATCGGAATGAAGTGCGATTGCTATCAGACTGCAATGCGATTTTAACAGGAGCTTTGACATAGAGCACTTCTCTGTCATTTACACATTGTTTTAAAACAAAATATTCTTCAAAACACACATATATATAATATATATATAATATATATTCTATATATTCTATATATATATATAATATATATATCTATTATATATAATATACCGTATATACTTGTGCATAAGCCAACCCGAGTATAAGCTGACCCCCCTAATTTTGCCACAAAAAACTGGGAAAACTTATTGACTCGTGTATAAGCCTAGAGTGGAAAATGCAGCAGCTACTGGTAAATTTTAAGAATAGATACCAATAAAAGTAAAATTAATTGAGACATCAATAGGTTACATGTCTTTGAATATCCATATTGAATCAGGAGCCCCATGTAATGCTCCATACGGTTCATGATGGCCCCATAAGATGCTCCATACAAAATATATCCCATATAATGCTGCACAAAGGTTAATAATGGCTCCATAAGATGCTCCATAGAATTATATGGCCCATATAATGCTTCATAAAGGTTATAACCCCATAAAATGTTCCATAGATTGTGCCCCACAAGATGCTCCATAGATTATGCCCCCAGATGCTGCTCCATAGATTATGCCCCCATAAAATGCTCCATAGATTATGCCCCATATGCTGCTCCACAGAATATGCCCCCATATGCTGCCCGCATATGCTGCCCTGTTGTGAATTCTCTTGATCTGACTTCTGACTCTGGGCTCCCTCTGGTGGTTACTGTGGGTAGTGGAGCTGGCCGGGTTGAGAGAAGTCTGCCACCTGATGACGATGATTGGAAATCAGGGGTTACTGACTGGGAGGATATAAGTGAGCAGGCTTCCCTCAGTTGCTGCTGGTGATTAGTTTCTTCCTGTGCATTTTGAGGTCTGCTGTCTCCTGCCTGATCCTGCATTTTTCAGTTAAGTTGTTCATTTGCTAATCCTTTGCATCTGATCTGGTTTTGCCTCTTTCTGCTTGCTGTGAGGGTTCAACGTGCTCCCTGCTGGGGCAGTGCTGGACCCCACTCCATATGTTACAGCTTGTGTAAGTTTGTTCAGTCCCCTGTCATATTAGTCTCTTTTGCTTTGCTGCCAGTTCACACCAGAATGCTGATATAGTGGGGGAGAGGTCGTGAGACCTCAGTGTTTTTTTGTACATCAGACGTGTTGTATTTTTTAGAGGTTTTTGCGTGATTGCAGACAGTGTCTTTCCTTTCCTATCCTATCTAGACAGTTTGGGCCCCATCATTTGCTCAGTCTATATTCTGCCTGTGTTTGTGCCTCATCTTGTCTCACCGACATTATATGTTTGGGGGCTATTTCTTTGGGGTTCTACTCCAGGGCAGTTTAGATTTCACCTTTCTTGCTTTAAGCTTAGTTAGTTCTCCAGCTGTGCAAAGGCGTCTAGGACATCGTAGGTACACCCCACGGCTACCGCTAGTTGTGTTGTTAGGATCAGGGGTCTGCAATCCGCTAAGTTACCAACCTTTCTGGTTTCCTGGTGGCCTAGCCAATTCCTGCCATCCTCCTCGGTGACCTATTCATAACAGAATCACCAGCCTAAACTGTAGACTCTAGGGTACTCTAAAGAAGGAAAGAATTTAAAAAAAAAAAAAAAAAAAAGTGTCCGAATTTTTTTAATATATTCTTTTCCTCTTTTTCTCTGGGGCCATATTTGGATTTTTTCTTTAATGGAGACTAAGCAATTGTCTGATCATGTTGAGTAGCTCGCTGCTGAAGTGCGGGGAATTTCTGCCTATGTCGCTCAGTCATCTGCTGTAGAACCAAAGATCCCTACTCCTGATGTGTTTTCTGGGAATCAGTCTAAATTTTTGAATTTTAAGAATAATTGTAAACTATTTTTCACTTTGAAACCTAACTCATCAGGGAGCTCGGTGCAGCAGGTTAAAATTGTCATCTCCTTGCTGCACGGCGATCCCCAGGACTGGGCTTTTTCTCTGACACCTGTAGATCCTATTCTGGCAAATGTGTATGCGTTTTTCAATCCCTGGGGTTGTTGTATGATGAACCTAATGCTGTTGATCAAGCTGAGAGAACCCTGTTGGCATTGAACCAGGGTTAGGATGCTGCAGAGTTATATTGTCAAAAATTCCAAAAGTGGGCTGTCCTTACTAAATGGAATGATGATGCCCTAGCAGCTCTCTTTCCGAAAGGTCTTTCAGAAACCGTAAATGATGTTATTGTGGGATTTTCTGTCCCCTCTGGTCTTAACGACTCTATGTCATTAGCCATTCAAATTGATCGACGTTTACGTGAACGTAAAACTTCTGAACCCATGCAATGTGATAGGGTTTTGTTTAGGGTGCAACATCAAGAGTTTAGAAGGCGTAATAAGTTGTGCTTCTTTTGTGGGGACGCCTCTCATACTATTTCTGTCTGCCCTAAACGAAAAAAACATTTTGCTCACTCATTTGCGGTGGGCAGTGTACAGCCTAAGTTCCTTTTGGCGGTTACCTTGATCTGCTCCTTGTCTACATTTTCTGCTAAGGCTTTTGTTGATTCAGGAGCAGCTTTGAATCTGATGGATTTTGACGTCACCAAACATTGTGGTTTTCCTATGGTGCCCCTGCGGTCCCCTAGTCCTTTGAGGGGTATTGATGCTACCCCTTTGGGGGAGAGTAAACCCCAGTTTTGGACCCAGGTGATAATACGTGTCGCCCCGGACCACCAAGAGAATTGTAAATTTTTGGTGTTGCACAATTTACATGATATTATTGTACTGGGTTTTCCTTGGTTGCAAACCCATAATCCTGTTTGGGATTGGAAATTTGTGTCTGTGGTGAGTAGGGGTCATCAATGTGTTCTTAGTGACACTCCTTGCACCTCAGTCAACAATCTATCGCATCATCAAGAACTTCAAAGAGAGAGGTTCCCTTGTTGCCAAAAAGGCTCCAGGGCGTCCAAGAAAGACCAGCAAGCGCCAGGACCGTCTCTTAAAAGTGTTTCAGCTGCGGGATCAGCTACCAGTAGTGCAGAGCTTGCTCAGAAATGGCAGCAGGCAGGTGTGAGTGCATCTGCACGCACTGTGAGGCGGAGACTCTTGGAGCAAGGCCTGGTCTCAAGGAGGGCAGCAAAGAAGCCACTTCTCTCCAGGAAAAACATCATGGACAGACTGATATTCTGCAAGAGGTACAGGGAGTGGACTGCTGAGGACTGGGGTAAAGTCATTTTCTCTGATGAAGCCCCTTTTCGATTGTTTGGGACATCTGGAAAACGGCTTATTCGGAGAAGACCAGTTGAGCGCTACCACCAGTCTTGTCTCATGCCAACTGTCAAGCATCCTGAAACCATTCATGTGTGGGGTTGCTTCTCAGCCAAGGGAATGGGCTCTCTCTCAGTCTTGCCTAAAAACACAGCCATGAATAAAGAATGGTACCAGAATGTCCTCCAAGAGCAACTTCTCCCAACCGTCCAAGAGCAGTTTGGCAATCAACAATGCCTTTTTCAACATGATGGAGCACCTTGCCATAAAGCAAAGGTGATAACTAAATGGCTCAGGGAACAAAACATAGAGATTTTGGGACCATGGCCTGGAAACTCCCCAGATCTTAATCCCATTGAGAACTTGTGGTCAATCATCAAGAGACGGGTGGACAAACAAAAACCTTCAAATTCAGACAAAATAAAAGCATTGATTTTGCAAGAATGGACTGCTATCAGTCAGGGTTTGATCCAGAAGTTGATTGAGAGCATGCCAGGGAGAATTGCTGAGGTCCTGAAGAAGAAGGGTCAACACTGCAAATATTGACTTGCTGCATTAACTCATTCTAACTGTCAATATAACCTTTTGCTACTCATAATATGATTGCAATTATATTTCTGTATGTGATAAAAACATCTGACAACACATAAAAACCAGAGGGCAGCAGATCATTTGAAAATATAATATTTGTGTCATTCTCAAAACTTTTGGCCATGACTGTATGTTAAGGGATCGAAATGTCTCTTTGGTGTACAGGGGATTTCGTTTTTGGGATTCATTTTGTCCTTGTATGCTATTGAAATGGACCTGGCCAAGATACAGGCCATTTATGATTGGGTTCAGCCCACTTCTCTGAAGGCTCTCCAGAGGTTTTTGGGTTTAGCTAATCTCTACCGTAAATTTATAAGTAACTAGCTGAAGAGCCCGGCGCTGCCTGGGCATAGTAACTAACTACGGTTAGTTATAGCAAATTATATTGATTATATCTATATATATAAAGCTGAGTGTATAGCCCCGCCCGCTCCGCATAGCCACATTCACTATAATATCCCACATCATCCCGTCAGCCAGAGCTACTAGACTACTACCCCTAGTATCCCACATCGTCCCGTCAGCCAGAGCCACCGGACTACTAATATCCCACATCATCCCGTCAAAGCTACCGGACTACTACCCCTAATATCAGACATCATCCCGTCAGCCAGAGCCACCGGACTACTCCCCCTAATATCCCACATCATCCCATCAGCCATAGCTACCGGACAACTTCCGCAAATATTCCATATCATCCCGTCACAGCCTCCGGACTACTACCCCAAATATCCCACATCATCCCATCAGCCAAAGCCACCAGATTACTACCCCTAATATCCCACATCATCCTGTCAGCCAGAGTCACTGGACTACTACCCCTAATATCCCACATCATCCCATTGTCACGATGACCCACCCTCTGTGACACGACCCGCAGGCCGGTAACTAAAACAACAAGATGCGGCATGTGATTCTGTCCTGTGTGACACGGCGCACAGGCCAGTAACTAAAACAACAAGACACGGGGAAAGGAGAAACAGTTACAATGGTTGGCCCTGCGATAGGGAACGGGGACGTGAAGACCTCCTGCACTCCCCTGAGTCAGTGTACCTAACGCTCCTAACGTTCCCTATGGTGGCTCCGCACCGGGCGCCGATCAGGAACCTGTCACCCTAGCACACCCTACACCTATCCCTTTGCTAGGGAGCTGGGTGGCGCAGGCACTGGCCCCACCGCTGTACTAATACACACTAAGGAAAAACACAAACAGGGAAACACCACTTAGCTTTACTCTGTTGCACTTGCTCCTGGCAACAGAGTCCACCACCAAAATGCAGCTCTCCTCCTGAATCGCTGCCACCAAGCTCTGTCAGAGCCACCAAGAAATCCCCTATGACTCCTTCCACACCAGGGCTAAGACAGTGCTGCAAGGAACGTTCTCCAGCTCCTTCCTCCACCAAGGATGGTTGAAATGAACACTATCACCAACACTGATTGCAACACCTGTGAATCTTTTATAGCAGTGCCAGAGCAATCACACCTGCATTATAATCAAGTGCACTTAACTAAAGAAACCAGAGTGCAATGACGCTCACCACCACCGGGGGCAAACTTAGAAGAAACGACACCACAATGCAATAATCCTAATGGCCACCGGGGGCAAAAACCAAACTTAAGCACAACTTAAGAAAAAAAAAGGTTACCTGTGCTTTTTATCAGTCCTGATCCAGCATGGATCATGACAGTACCCTCCCCTTAATGAGGGGCCTCTGGACCCTCAAGACCACTCCTCATCAGGGAACCACCTACAGCGGGGACACCCACACCCAGAGTTCACCCCAGCAACTACTTGCATGTCAGGTTGATGACAAACGAGCCCGCTGGTATTGGCAATGTTTCTGGAGGCACCACACATCTCCGAAGCGCTGACCTGGGGAACAAGTTGTGTATGTGTATGTTTGGTATCACTCCACAACATACTTCCACTGGATGTTTTTTGGTGGCCACCCATACACACTCGCTCACACACAGGTCCGGACCTGAAAGCTTATTGCCACTCGTTCATTTGTCACCATTTGGAGAACTCTTTCTGGGATTGACAACAGAGGTGTCCCCCTGTGTCACCACACTCACACCCCCGCACTTCACCAAGGGGTACACCACCCTCCAACCCCTTCCACAACGAGGTCTGCACCTCCCAGGGTTGGCCAATGGCGAGGGTTGAGCCTCGCCCCTACTCTCCTGCAGCACATCCGCTGCTCTCACCGGAGAGGAAGGGGTCCGTTGAAGAGAGATGGCAGAGACAGTAGTTCCTAGGCAGCAGCCCTCACACGAGTGCCCCCAGCTGACCACTTCCCTCGCCCGCCAATCTATTACCGGGTTGTGTCTTTTCAGCCAAGGGAGGCCTAAAACAATAGGTACTGGCATTCCCTCCAAGACGTAGCATGACAAGGACTCTTCATGATGTCCTATACGCAGATGGATATTCTCTACGACTTGGATCAAACTCCCCAGGCTCAGTGGAACAGAGTTTATGGTCTGGACGCTAATAGGTTGGGCTAGCGTCCTACACCTCAGACCATGAGTCTGGACAAAGCGAGCATCCACCAGACTGACTCTGCTGTCCACAAGCTCCGGTATTACCTCTGGTACCCCACCATCCAAGACCTCTGCTGACATGGCACCTTGGGAGGGCAAAATGGAGGAAATGTTTACTCACGGGTCGCCTCCCTCCAAGCGACCAGGGGAATGCGGCTTCTCAGATGGCACAGATAATTTGGCGTGCAATGGGCAAGCCTTCAGGACATGACCAGTCTGCCCACAGTACAAACATGCCGACACCACTCCCTGAACCGTAGGCAGCTCCGAATACAAACTAGCTTCTCCTACTTGCATAGGTTCATCAGGAGACTTGGCATGAACTGGGCAGGCTCTCATAAAATGGCCAGGCTTCCCACAAGAAAAGCATACCCCCCACCACGACGAGCCGCAGACACCCCCTTTTTTGTATCAACAACACCGGGCTGTCTGGGTTCCTCCATCCGCACTGGTGGGTCCTCCTCCCTAGCGAGGACATCAGGGGGCACTTTTTGTATATGTCTTTCCCTAAGGTGTCTATCCACCCAGATGGCAAGGGACATGGCGGCCTCCAGCGACCTGGGGGTGGCGTACTGCACCATTAGTATCCTGCAACTTTGGAGACAAACGCTGTACAAATTGACTCCTAAGTGCAGGGTCATTCCACTGGGTGTTAGTGGCCCATCTCCTAAACTCTGAGAAGTACTCCTCAGCAACCCGGGCTCCCTGTTTACACCTACGGATTCGGGATTCCGCCAGGGCGATGCCATCAGGATCCCCATACACAAGCGCCAAAGCTGCAAAAAACTCGTCCACGGACACCAATGATGGATAATCATCCGGTAGGGAGAAGGCCCAGGATTGGGGACCCCCTTTAAGAAGGGACATAATGATTCACACCCGTTGCTCTTCACTCCCTGATGAACGAGGGCGCAGCCTGAAATATAATTTACAGGCTTGTTGAAACACCAAGAATTGATCTCTTCCTCCAGAAAATCTGTCAGGGAGGGATATCTCTGGCTCTGGCTGAACCTGTCTCTGAAACAAGCCCCCAAAGCCCACCAACTGCTGCAGTTGCTGCATCAACTCACCACGCAGCCCCCTAATCTCCTCAGTAAGGGTCTGCAGCATTTGGGCAAAGGTCTGAACTGGGTCCATGGCTCAGCAGAAAACAAAAAGTTATTGGTTGGTGATAATGTCACGATGACCCGTCCTGTGTGACGCAACCCGCAGGCCGGTAACTAAAACATCAAGACGCAGCATGTGATACTGTCCTGTGTGACACGGCCCGCAGGCTGGTAACTAAAACAACAAGACACGGGGAAAGGGGAAACAGTTACAACGGTGGGCCCTGCGATAGGGAAAGGGGATGTGGAGACCTCCTGCACTTCCCTGAGTCAGTGTCCCTAACGCTCCTAACGTTCCCTATGGCGGCTCCACACCGGGCGCCAATCAGGAACCTGTCACCCTAGCACACCCTACACCTATCCCTTTGCTAGGGAGCTGGGTGGCGCAGGCACTGGCCCCACCGCTGTACTAACACACTAAGGAAAAACACAAACAGGGAAACACCACTTAGCTTTACTCTGTTGCACTTGCTCCTGGCAACAGAGTCCACCACCAGAATGCAGCTCTCCTCCTGAATCGCTGCCACCAAGCTCTATCAGAGCCACAAGGAAATCCCCTATGACTCCTTCCACACCAGGGCTAAGACAGTGCTGCAAGGAACGTTCTCCAGCTCCTTCCTCCACCAAGGATGGTTGAAATGAACACTATCACCAACACTGATTGCAACACCTGTGAATCTTTTATAGCAGAGCCAGAGCAATCACACCTGCATTATAATCAAGTGCACTTAACTAAAGAAACCAGAGTGCAATGACGCTCACCACCACCGGGGGCAAACTTAGAAGAAACGACACCACAGTGCAATAATCCTAATGGCCACCAGGGGAAAAAAACAAACTTTAGCACAGCTTAAGAAAAAAAAAGGTTACCTGTGCTTTTTATCAGTCCTGATCCAGCATGGATCATGACGCCCATCAGCCAGAGCCATTGGACTACTACCCGTAATATCCCACATTATCCCATCAACCAGAGCTACCGGACTACTACCCCTTATATCCTACATCATCCCATCAGCCTGGCGTCAGAACCAGAACGCTGAGTGGATTTGCCCTGACTTATATACCAATGATCCCTTTAATAGAAGCCTGGGGTGAGAATCAAAGCACTGAGGGATTTACCCTAACTTCCATACCAGAGATCCCTTTAAGAGAGGCCTGGGGTCAGAATCAGAGTGCAGAGTGGATTTGCCCTCACTTCAATACCGGGGATCCCTTTAAGAGGGGACTGGGGTCAGTACCAAAGCGCAGAGTGGATTTGCCCTCACTTCCATACCAGCGATCCCTTTAAGAGGCCCTGGGGTCAGAACCACAGCGCTGAGTGGAACAGTCCTAAGTTCCCTACCGGGGATCCCTTTAAGAGAGGCCTGGGGTAAAAACCAAAGCGCTGGATGAATTCTCCCTGACTTCCATACCAATGATCCCTTTAATAGAGGCCTGGGGTCAGTACCAGAGCATTTGAAGGCAATTGCCCTGAATACCAAACCGTGGATCCCTTTAAGAGGGGCCTGGGGTCAGAACCAGAACACTGAGTGGAATTGCCCTAACTTCCATACCGGGGATCCCTTTAAAAAAGGCCTGGCGTCAGTACCAAAATGCAGAGTGGATTTGCCCTAAGTTCCATACCAAGGATCCCTTTAGTAGAGGCCTGGGGTCAGAATCAGAGCGCTTAGGGATTTGCCCTAACTTCCATACAGGAGATCCCTTTAAGAGGGAAGATGTGCGCAGATTGTTCGTTCGGCCGGAGTGGGCAGAGCTAAAGCGGAGCTGCAGCGCATGTGATTGGGCGGCCTGCGGAGGGCGTGGCCTAGCGCGGGCGGCCGGAGTGGGGCAGAGCTTGCCGGAGTGGGCGGAGCTAGAGCGGAGCTGCAGTGCGTGTGATTGGGCAGCCTGTGGGGGGCGTGGCCTAGCGCTGTAGTAGGCCGCAGTAGAAGCCGGGGACTAAATTTAGGCCGGGAAGCTGCAGGGGAAGCTGTAACCTCTAAGATGAATCCCTGTGCCTTCTTTTCTCTGAAATTTTCCCCATTTGAACGTAGTTATGACATGGGGAATCAGGAATTATTGTGTCATGATCTCAGTGCGGGTTTGACTCGCACACGTGGGGTTAATGTTTGGAACCAGTGCTGATGACTGGCATTTCTGGGGTTAAAGGTTGTGATCCTGATGCAGGCTTACCTGCACACCTGGGGCTATGATTGTGGCCTCTCCCTGGTTCTGGGGGAGGCTTCTTATAGCCTCAGGACGCTCCCATCCCTGTCAGTTATACTCTTGCCCTTGGCATTGTGTGGTGACCCCTGAGTGTGTTTGTGCTGTGTTCTGGTTACTTGATTCTCTGTGTATGACTCGGTCTGTTCTCTGGATATCGCTTTGGATTCTGCCTGGTACCTCCTATGTCTGTTTGGTTTTGATCTCTGCTTGGCCCTGATTATCCGCTCTGTCTCATCCCTGGTACTGTACTGTGATCCTGTGTATGACCTTTGGCTTTGTCTGACCTCCCGTCTGTTTATTCCTCCTGTACCTCGTTTAGCACTGCTTCTGTACTCAGAACACGCGCACTGGCTCTATGAGCAAGTGTAGTGCGGTGTCTTTGACATTTTGGCCATGAAGTGGGCATTTGAAGAGTGGAGACATTGGTTGGAGGGAGCTAGACATCAAGTTGTGGCCTCACCGACCACAAGAATTTGATTTATCTTGAATCAGCCAAGCGCTTGAATCCTAGACAGGCTAGGTGGGCCTTGTTTTTCACATGTTTTAATTTTGTGGTCTCCTTTCTTCCGGGCACTAAGAATGTTAAGGCGGATGCCCTTTTTTTGGAGTTTCTTTGCGGATTCTCTTGATGTGACCGAGCCTACTACCAATTCTAAATGAGGGTGTAGTTCTCCTCGCCATATCACCCGATTTGAGACGTGCCCTGGAGGAATTTCAAGAGGACAAACCTGAACGATGCCCTATGGGAAAATTCTATGTCCCTGACCAGTGGAGGAGAAGTGTAATGTCTGAAATTCACATACCATAGAAGAGAAAAAGCAGGACAAAGGCACAGCTGTATGACCTCGGGTTAATGAAGCTGCACACACATCAGGGAACATGGGTGCCACTTCCAAGGAAAATAGTCTGTATATCCATAAAGAAGAAAGTGGATAGGCACATTCCGTCCCGTGCAAAATAATCCTTCATTGTGGCATCAAGTTACCAACAGCAGGCAGATAAAACCATGGAGCAAGTATGACCTGTTGAAGTGCAATGTAAGCACGAAACGATCGTCGTCTGTACTTGCTCCATGGTTTTATCTGCCTGCTGTTGGTAACTTGATGCCACAATAAAGGATTATTTTGCACGGGACGGAATGTGCCTATCCACTTTCTTTTCTATGGATAATGTCTGAAATTCATTGCTCCACGTTACCTGGTCATCCAGGTATTTTTGGTACCAGAGATTTGGTGAATCGGTCTTTTTGGTGGCCTGCCTTATCTCGTGATGTCAGGAATTTTGTGTAGTCCTGTGGGACTTGTTCTCGGTCCAAGCCCTGTTCTTGTTCAATTGGTTTGTTGATGCCCCTGCCGGTGCCCAGGAGGCCATGGACCCATATCTCAATGGATTTTATTTCTGATCTCCCTTTCTCTCAGAGAACGACTGTTATCTCGGTGATCTGTGATAGATTTTCTAAGATGGTCCATCTTGTACCACTCCCAAAGTTGCCATCTTCTTCTCAGTTGGTGCCCTTGTTTAGACAACAGGTGATTCGGTTGCACGGGATTCCTGAGAACATTGTGTCGGACAGAGGAGTCCAGTTTGTTTCCAGATTTTGGAGAGCTTTTTGTTCCAAACTGGGAATTCAGTTATCTTTCTCCTCTGCATTTCATCCACTGCCCCATAGAATATGCCCCCATATGCTGCCACCATACGCTGCTCCATAGACTATGCCCCCATATGCTGCCCCATAGACTATGCCCCCATATGTTGCCCCCATATGCTGCTCCATAGACTATGCCCCCATATGCTGCCCCATAGAATATGCCCCCATATGCTGCTCCATAGAATATGCCCCCATATGCTGCCCCCATAAGATGCTCCATATATTATGCCCCCATTTGCTGCTGCTGCAAAAAAAAAAGCCATACTCACCTCTCCTTGATGGGGGCAAGGTACAGGTGTTGCCGCTGGCTCAGGACCCGGAGCCTGAGATATTCACCTGTCCCGGGTCCATCGCTGCTCACCGCTGTCTGCCGCTTCTTGTGTCAGTGACTGTTCAGCCAGCAGAGGGCACGGCACGCACTAACCACATCATTGCGCCCTCTGCTGCCTAAACGTCACTGACACAGGACGCAGCAGACAACGGTGAGCAGCGATGGACCTGGGACCGGTGAATATTGGAAAATACTTACCCCCTTCTGGCGCGGTCTCTGCAGCCCCGCTTCTCCTACGGTCTCCCTTCAGCGGTCACATGGTACTGCTGCGCATATTCATGAGTTTAATGAGCGGTACCACGTGACCACTGAAGGCAGCAAGGGAGACCGTGGAGAAGTGGGGGTGCTGCAGAGATCGCGTCAGGGGGGTCAGTATGATCGCCGACCCCCAGGTATATGACTCGTGTATAAGCCGAGAGGGGGACTTTCAGCCCCAAAAAATGGGCTGAAAATCTAGGCTTATACATGAGTATATTCTTTATATATAATATATAATATATATTATATATATAATATATATCTGTTATATTTAATATATATGTATACATACAGTATATATATATAATATATATATTTAATATATAATATACAGTGTGTATATATATATATATATATATATATATATATACACATATATATATTTATAATATATACAGCTCTGGCAAAAATTAAGAGACCATTGCAAAATGTTCAGACAAAACCAAAAGGAAGGCAGCCCTCCAGTATTCAAAAGTGAAAAAGTGCCATGCTATGTGGGTCTGAATACATTCCACTTTTTTCACTTTTGAATACTGGAGTGCTGAATACTTATGACCATGTGATATTTCTGTTTTTTTTTCAGTCAAGATGGGATGCAGAGTGTACATTAACCCCTTCACTACCAAGGGTGGTTTGCACGTTAACTACCGGGCCAATTTTTACAATTCTGACCACTGTCCCTTTATGAGGTCATAACTCTGAAACGCTTCTGTGGATCCCGGTGATTCTGACATTTTTTTCTCGTGACATATTGTACTTCATGTTAGTGGTAAAATTTCATTCATATAACTTGCGTTTATTTATGAGAAAAACGGAAATTTGGCGAAAATTTTGAAAATTCCGCAATTTTCCAACTTTGAATTTTTATGCCCTTAAATCACAGAGATATGGCACACAAGAAAGTTAATAAGTAACATTTGCCACATGTTTACTTTACATCAGCACAATTTTGGAACCAAAATTTTTATTTGTTAGCAAGATATAAGGGTTAAAAGTTGACCAGCGATCTCTCATTTTTGCAACACCATTTTATTTTTACGGACCACATCACATTTGAAGCCACTTTGAGGGGTCTATATGATAGAAAATACCCAAAAGTGACACCATTCTAAAAACTGCACCCCTTAAGGTGCTTAAAACCACATTGATCGCGATGACGTAATATTCCGTCCATGGTAATTAGGTCCATGGTCACATGGACGGAATATTACGTCAATTGTAGGTAAGGGGTTAATGAGAAAAAAAAATAACTTTTTTGAAATTACCAAATGGCTGCAATGAAACAAAGAGTGAAAAACTTATAGGGGTCTGAATACTTTCCATACCCACTACGTAAGCAAGTATTTTTATAGATGGATGGAATTCTTTCTTCCACCTGATGTATGTGACAACATCCACTTTCACATATACAGCTCTGTCAAAAATTAAGAGACCACTGCAAAATGTTCAGTTTGTCTGATTTTTCTCTTTATTGGTATATTTTAGAGTAAAATGTAAATTGTCCTTTTATTCTATAAACTACTGACAACGTGTTCGAATTTTCAAGCAATAAATTTTGTATTTATTTTCCGAAAATGAGAAATGGTCAAAAATAACAAAAAACTGCAATGCTTGCAGACCTCAAATAATGCTAAGAAAACAATTTCATAATCATTTAGAAAAAACAATTCTAATGTTTTAACTCAGGAAGAGTTCAGAAATCAATATTTTGTGGAATAACCATGATTTTTAATCACAGCTTTCATGTGTTTTGGCATGCTTTCCACCAGTCTTTGACACTGCTTTTGGGTGACCTTATGCCACTCCTGGTACAAAAATATATGCAGTTCTTCTTTGTTTGATGTCTTGTGACTATCTATCTCCCTCTTGATTACACTACCGTTCAAAAGTTTGGGGTCACCAAGACAATTTTGTGTTTTCCATGAAAACTCATACTTTTATTAATCCAATGAGTTGCTAACAGAACAAAACATAGCATAACATAGTTTTGAAGGCTGAAGGAAGACCTTATGTCCATCTAGTTCAGCCTATTTTTAGTGCAGCTGTTCTGCATTGTTGATCCTGGGGAAGGCAAAAAACCCACAGAGTAGAAGCCAATTTTCTCCATAGGGAAAAAAATTCCTTCCCCTAAGATGGGTCAACCATCTACCTATAATATTATGTTATTCGTAACCTTCTAAACTGTTACTCACAAGAAAAGCATCCATTCCTTTCTTAAATTCATTCAGTGAGTTGGCCATCACCACTTCCTCAGGAAGAGAATTCCAGAGCCTCACTGCTCTTACTGTGAAGAACCCTCTTCTATGCTGGTGCAGAAATTGTCTTTCCTCCAAACGAAGAGAATGCCCCCTTGTTCTTGTAACAGTCGTTGGTACAAACAGTTCATTGGAGAGATCTCTGTATTGCCCTCTGATATACTTGTACATATATATTAAGTCTCCCCTAAGTCTTCTCTTTTCTAGAGTAAATAGTCCTAATTTTGATAACCTTTCTGGGTATTGTAGTGAACCAACTCCATTTATCATTTTAGTAGCCCACCTTTGAACCCTTTCAAGTTCAGTAATGTCTTTCTTGAGCACCGGCGTCCAAAATTGCACACAATACTCCAAGTGTGGTCTGACGAGTGATTTGTACAGAGGGAGAATTATGTTTTCATCTCGTGTCCCCAGACCTCTTCTAATGCATCCCATGACCCTATTTGCTTTGGTGGCAGCTGCCTGACACTGGGCACTCCAATTTAGCTTCTTATTGACTAAGATGCCTAAGTCTTTTTCTATGTCTGATTTCCCCAGCAGTTTCCCATTTAGTATATAATTGTAGCATCTGTTTCTCCTTCCCATGTGCATAACCTTTCACTTGTCTGTGTTAAACCTTATTTGCCATTTTTCAGCCCAATTCTCCAATTTACTCAAATTGTAGTTGCAAACTGTCCTTCATTGTGTTAACTACCTTACATAGTTTTGTATCATCTGCAAATACTGATATTTTACTGTGTAAGCCATCCACTAGATCATTAATAAATATATTAAATAGTAGGGGGCCCTATACAGAACCCTGTGGTACCCCACTAGTAACCCTGGCCCAATCTGAGTATGCACCATTAATAACCACTCTTTGCTTTCCATCACTAAGCCAGCTACCTACCCATCTACACACATATTCCCCTAGCCCAAGCTTTCTCATCTTACTTACCAATCTTTTATGTGGGACAGTGTCAAATGCTTTAGAGAAGTCGAGATAAATGACATCCAATGATTCTCCTTGGTCCATATGAGAGCTTACATCCTCATAGAAGCTGATCATGTTAGTTTGACAGGAGCGATCCTTCATAAATCCATGTTGATATGGAGTTAAACATTTATTAACATTGAGATATTCCAATGAATTTAAAATCTAGTCCAGACATTGACAAGGTTTGAAGAAAAGATTTTTATATGAAATAATAATTTTCTCCCTCAAACTTTGCTTTCGTCAAAGAATGCTCCCTTTGCAGCAATTACAGCATTGCAGATCTTTAGCATTCTAGCAGTTAATTTGCTGGGGTAATCTGGAGAAATTTCACCCCATGCTTCCAGAAGCCCCTCCCACAAGTTGGTTTGGCTTGATGGGCACTTTTTGCGTACCATACGGTCAAGCTGCTCCCACAACAGTTCAATGGGGTTGAGATCTGGTGACTGCACTAGCTACTCCATTACAGATAGAATACCAGCTTCCTGCTTCTTCCCTAAATAGTTCTTGCACAATTTGGAGGTGTTCTTTGGGTCATTGTCCTGATGTAGGATGAAATTGGCTCCAATCAAGCGCTGTCCACAGGGTATAGCATGGCGTTGCAGAATGGAGTGATAGCCTGCCTTATTCAAAATCCCTTTTACCTTGTACAAATCTCCCACTTTACCAGCACCAAAGCATCCGCAGACCATCACATTACCTCCACCATGCTTGACAGATGGTGTCAGGCACTCTTCCAGCATTTTTTCAGTTGTTCTGTGTCTCACAAATGTTCTTCTGTGTGATCCAGACACTTCAAACTTGGATTTGTCTGTTCATAACACTTTTTTCCAATCTTCCTCTGTCCAATGTCTGTATTCTTTTGCCCATATTAATATTTTCCTTTTATTAGCCAGTCTCAGATATGGCTTTTTCTTTGCCACTCTGCCCTGAATGCCAGCATCCCAGAGCCGCCTCTTCACTGTAGACGTTGACACTGGCGTTTTGCGTGTATTATTTAATGAAGCTGTCAGTTGAGACCCTGTGAGGCGTCAATTTATCAAACTACAGACTCTAATGTACTTGTCTTGTTGCTCAGTTGTGCAATGGGGCCTCCCACTTCTCTCATTAGAGCCTGTTTGTGCTCTCCTCTGAAGGGAGTAGCACACACCGTTGTAGGAAATCTTCACTTTCTTGGCAATTTCTCGCATGGAAAAGCCTTCAGTTCTAAGAACAAGAATAGACTGTTGAGTTTCACATGAAAGTTCTTTTTATCTGGCCATTTTGAGAGTTTAATGGAACCAGCAAATGTAATGCTCCAGATTCTCAACTAGCTCAAAGGAAGGTCGGGTTTATAGCTTCTCTAATCAGCCAAACTGTTTCAGCTATGCTAACATACTTGCACAAGGATTTTCAAGGGTATTCTAACCATCCATTAGCCTTCTTACACAGTTAGCAAATGCAAACTACCATAAGAACACTGAAGTGATGGTTGTTGAAAATGGGCCTCTATACACCTATGAAGATATTGCATTACACACCAGACGTTTGCAGCTAGAATAGTCATTTACCACATTAACAATGTATAGAGTGCATTTCTGAATCATTTAATTTTAGCTTCACTGGAAAAAATTGTGCTTTTCTTTCAAAAATAAGGAAATTTCTAAGTGACCCTAAATTTTTGAACGGTAGTGTACATTCCTGAGGTTTTTAATGGGGTTCAGGTCAGGAGATTGGGATGGCCATGACAGGGATTTGATGTGGTGGTCCTTCATCCACACATTCATTGACTTAGATGTGTGGCATGGCGCATTGTCCTGCTGGAAAAATCAGTCCTCAGAATTGGGGAACATTGCCTGAGCAGAAGGAGACAACTGTTTTTCCAGGATAACCTTGTATGCGGATTGATTCCTATGTCCTTAACAAAGATTAAACCCATGTCAGTCAGGGCGCGGTCATATGACAAAGTCACATGACTACAATCCCAAAACAAGACGCCAGCGCTTATGTACCCACAGATAATAAAAACCAACTCCATGGTAATTAATAAAGTATAATAGTAAAATTATCAATTAGCATATAGCGCAAGGGCAAAATTAAGCATAATTATAATTTTTATTACCTGTGGGTACATAAGCGCTGGCGTCTTGTTTTGGGAACCCTGACTGACATGGGTTTCTGGGATTGCGGTCATTTGGCTTTGTCATGTGACCGCGCCCTGACTGATATGGGCTTCTATAGCTATAGATACATTGACTGCGCTGGGCGCTACTGCGCATGCGCGGTATCTATGACGTGGACTGTTATCGTGGGACTTGTGTCCTGTGATGTCATCTCCTCTGCAGCAACATGTTGGTGCTTCATAGTGACTCCAGTGGGTGGATGTTGAACGCTGGATGGCGGATCTATGACATCTGAAGATGTGTAGGTAAATTTAATAGGTTGCTGGGTTTGGCGCCTGTTGTTGAGAATATATGTATTGGCTGGCTAGTTGGACTGGCAACGCTTTCTGTATGACTATATCTGATTGGTATAGCGTTGCTATGATACCTGGGGACGCCGACATATGATTGGTGGTTACATACATGTGATTGGATTTATTTTTGTTTACTTTCACCATTTGTTGATAGGTGCACCATTTCTGTAATATGTTTTAAGATTATGTTTACACCATATTGTCACTTATATGTTTTGTATTTTTATATATTTTTTGTATATACTATTGCTATTTATCTAATAATGGGCGAATTCTTGATGTTGATTGGCTACTTTGGCCTATTTAAGACCGCCATGTTTGCTATGTACTATACTTGAAAAAGACCATGTGATGGTCGAAACGTTGTATATTTTCATGGCGAAATAAACTTCGGCACATTTCTTCACCCGGATTGGATGCTGCTCCTCTTCATTTTCTTTGGATTTCTGATGTCCAATTTTGTCTTTGGACTTTGAGCGTGCATCTCCTTGATCCTATCTTTCTGTATGCTTAATAATGAATAGGTGTCTTATTGACACCTATCCATTATTAACCAGGCTTAATGTCAACTTACAATAGCAAGGTGACATTAACCCCTTATTACCCCATATGCCACCCGCTACAGGGCAATGGGAAGAGAGAGGCAAAGTGCCAGAATTGGCGCATCTTACAGATGTGCATTTTCTGGGTTGGCTGGGGGCAGATTCTTTTAGCCGGGGGGCAATAAAACATGGTCCCTCTCTAGGCTATTAATATCTGCCCTCAGTCACAGGCTTTCCCTCTCTGGCGAAGAAAATTACACTGGAGCCCACACAATTTTTTCCCGTGATTTAATTCTTTAATTTAACACCTACAGTTACAAATTTTTACACACATACACTAATAACATTAGTAGTCAGGGACATATATAAATGGAAATGATATGCAATGGTTTACTGTATGTACACCATGTGTCATATCCTTTCGGCTTTGCAATTATTTTATAAAAGCCTAAAATTGAATTATCGGCTATTCTACTATCTATATCTCTATCAGATATAAGGATATATATATATGTGTGTGTGTCACTGACATATACAGCATATGTATGTATATACACCTATTCTATGTGTCTACATGCATTCTATCTTTTCTATTTTAACCTGTCAGTGTGATTTTACTGTATAGCTGCATATGAATGGCCAGCTTTTCAAAGGACATCGGTGCGTAAAAATCTCACAGCACCTGCATGGTGCGAGTGCTGTGCGATTTTTTTATCCCACGCATTGACTTCTATTGCGGGATGCGATCCGATGCGATCCGATTTGCGGAGCGTTCAGCAGCATGTATTTCTATGCAGCTGAACACTCGGGTACCAAGTGCCGGCGGCAATGCCGGGTATTGGCGTGCGAGACTCGTCCGAGATCCTCGCATGTGAGTATGAGCACTTAAAGGCTTCCCCTGACTGGTGTCCACTGGTTGGGACCCGGTCCTGTTGTCTGCCCTGGTTCACACACTGACGTCAACTTTGACACAGGATAAGTTTTTAACCCCTTTCCTACATTAGACGTACTATTCCGTCCATGTGACCTGGGACCTAAGTCCCAAGGACGGAATAGTACGTCTAATGCGATCAGCTGCGCTCACGGGGGGAGCGCAGCGGATCGCGGCCGGGTGTCAGCTGATTATCACAGCTGACACCCGGCACAATGTGTCAGGGGCGGTCACGGTTAAAAGAAGCATCGGCAGGGAGAAGGCTCCCTCCGTGCTTCCCTACGACCCCCACAGCAGCGCAATGTGCAGCGCCGCTGCGGGGGTTGCCTTCCCTGCAGGTCCCCGGATCCAATATGGTGACGGGGACCTTCGGGAGCCTGCAGGAAGCTGACTTCCTCACTGCCCGCAGAGCGCAGGCATGAGGAAGCCTGCAGCAGTCCCTGTGACAGATCGCTGATCTGTCACAGCAATCTGTGATGTGACAGATCAGCGATCTGTCACAGGACAGTGATTTCTCCCATGGGACATTATAATAAAGTAAAAAAAAAAAAAGTGTAAAAATTATTTTAAAAAAATTGCTAAATAAAAAAAAAAATATTCCCTAATAAATTCATTTTTTGAAAATAAAAAAACAAACCCCTTTAGCGAACCCCTTAAAAATAAAAATAAAAAACGAAGCAAAAAATAATGATTTATTATCATACCGCCGAACAAAAAAGTGCGATAACGCACAATCAAAAAGACGCATATAAATATCCATGGTACCGCTGAAAATGTCATCTTGTCCCACAAAAAATGAGCCACCACTCAGCGTCATCAGCGAAAAAATAAAAAGTTATAGCTCGCAGAATAAAGCGATGCAAAAATAATTATTTTTATATAAAATTTTTTTCATTGCATAAAACCGCCAAAACATATAAAAATGACATAAATGAGGTATCGCTGTAACCGTACTGACCCGAAGAATAAAACCGCTTTATCAATTTTACCGCACGCAGAGCGGTGTAAACGCACCCCCCAAAAGAAATTCATGAAACGCTGGTTTTTGTTCATTCTGCGTCCCAAAAATCGGAATAAAAAGCGATCAGAAAATGTCACGTGCCCGAAAATTGTACCAATAAAAACATCAACTCGTCCCGCAAAAAATAAGACCACATATGACTCAGTGGGTCAAAATATGGAAAAATTATAGCTCTCAAAATGTGGTGATGCATAAACTATTTTTACAATAAAAAGCATCTTTTAGCGTATGACAGCTGCCAAAAATAAAAACCCGCCATATATAGTAAATCAAACCCCCCGTTATCACCCCCTTAGTTAGGGAAAAATAATAAAATTAAAAAAAAATTATTTATTTCCATTTTCCCATTAGGGCTAGGGTCAGAGCTAGGGTTAGGGCTAGGGCTAGGGTTAGGGTTGGAGTTAGAATTGAGTGGTTTCCACTGTTTTGGCACATCAGGGGCTTTCCAAACGCGACATGGCATCCGATCTCAATTCCAGCCAAAAAAGTTAAATGGCGCTGCTTCCCTTCCGAGCTCTGCCATGTGCCCAAATAGTGGTTTACCCCCACATATGGGGTATCAGCGTACTCAGGACAAATTGCACAATAACTTTTGGGGTCCTGTTACTCTTGGGGGTGAAAAGATAATTTTTGTGGAAAAAAATATGATTTTTTTAATTGTACGGCTGTACGTTATAACCTTCTGTGAAGCCCTTGGAGGTTCAAAGTGCTCACCACATATCTAGATAAGTTCCTTGGGGGGTCTAGTTTCCAAAATGGGGTCACTTGTGGGGGGTTCCACTGTTTAGGCACATCAGGGGCTCTCCAAACATGGCATGGCCTCCAATCTGAATTCCAGCCAATTTTGCAGTGAAAAAGTCAAACGGCGCTCCTTCCCTTCCGAGCTCTGCCATACGCCCAAACAGTGGTTCCCCCCACATATCAGGTATCAGTGTACTCAGGACAAATTGCACAATAACTTTTCCAGTCCAATTTCTCCTGATACCCTTGGTAACATAAAAAAATTGAACCTGAAGTAATTTTTTTTGTGAAAAAAAGTTAAAAGTTCATTTTTTTTAAACATTCAAAAAATTCCTGTGAAGCACCTGAAGGGTTAATAAACTTCTTGAATGTGGTTTTGAGCACCTTGAGGGGTGCAGTTTTTAGAATGGTGTCACTTTTGGGTATTTTCTATCATATAGACCTCTCAAAGTGTCTTCAAATGTGATGTGGTCCGTAAAAATAAAATGGTGTTGTAAAAATGAGAAATCGCTGGTCAACTTTTAACCCTTATAACTTCCTAACAAAAAAAAAATTTGGGCTCTCAAATTGTGCTGATGTAAAGTAAACTTGTGGGAAATATTACTTATTAAATCAAAGTTGGAAAATTGCAAAATATTCAAAATTTTCGCCAAATTTCCATTTTTTTCCACAAATAAACGCAAGTTATATGAATTAAATTTTACCACTAACATGAAGTACAATATGTCACGAGAAAACAACGTCAGAATCACCAGGATCCATGGAAGCGTTCCATAGTTATTACCTCATAAATGGACAGTGGTCAGAATTGTAAAAATTGGCCTGGGAATTAACATGCAAACCACCCTTGGGAGTAAAGGGGTTAATATTACACAGTGTAGGACCGCCCCGACAACAGAGTCACCTCGTCGATGGTGGGATGGCTTTTATGCTATATTTGATCAAATACAGTATTACTAAGAACTCTATTACTTAAATGCACTTTGCTTTTTATTTATTTTATCACAGCAGGGTTTTTCTCATGTTGTCATTTGTAGGTTTTGTATGCATTATGGGCAATGCGAGCATGCATTTATATGCTGCATGTATACCAACTCAAACCAAGCTCAATTTTTTTTTGTGTTTTTTTTAATTTATGGGTAAGTACGGACCTGCTGTAATTAAATCACCACCTGGTGGAGGGCGGGGTGCTCGGTCAGTAAGCTAACATACAAAAGACAAAAAACTGACGGCCACATCCAGACTAGTGTGAATAGGTGCATACCAGGAGCAGCTACCTCCATACACAATATACAATAAAAGGTTGCACTCTATCATGCTAAAATATGTCAATGTGGAATATGTGAAATTTGAATAGCAATACGGCTTTGGAGTATTAGGAAAAAATACGAGACGCTTAGCATAAAATTTTGTGAATGTGGACAGCTCTGCCAGCAATGCCTGCATTTACGGGTAAGTAGGGACCAACTTGTCTTTTCCTAACGTTTTCCACTCTAGCCATGGGGAAACATTAGGAAAAGTGGTTGTTCTGGCCTACACCAAACTCACCCTACCAACAGAACAGACCGTACTGACTCTGCTAGTCTGAGCACATGCCCCGTTAGAGGGGGTAGAAGTACAGTCGGAACACTCTGTAACTGAACAATTGCCTGCAGGACTCTTAGTGGCACGGACACTGGCCATTGTACGTGAAGGGACGGTGCTTGTACGCTGCGTTAATTTGACAGGTCAGGAAATTATCGTCCCACACAGGGGTGAAGTGGCGCGGATAGTGGGCATGCCTGAAGAAATCATACTGCCCCAGGCCATACAGTTGGCAGTTAATCCAGAAGACCCGTGGTCAGTAAAGGTCACCACTTCTTCAACAATAGAACCTCAATACATCCAGGAGGGTCGGCGCATACTAGATCAGATTTGCACTGAACTATCTGAACTCACGCCCACCCAAGTACAACAAGTGGGAGCGTTACTGGGGTGATAGAAGTCCATTTTTGTGAATCATGAGGATGACTTTTGCTGCACTACGGCTATAACTCACGAAATACCAACAGGGGATACAGCACCCATTTGAGAATGTTATCGGCAAATTCCCCTTCAGTTATATCAAGAAGTAAGAGAGATGCTCGGACAGAGGCTACAGGCGGGCGTCATCAGGGAGAGCTAAAGTCCATGGGCAGCCCCATTGTGCTGGTGCAAAAGAAGGATGGGACATTGAGGTTCTGTGTAGATTACTGTAAACTCAACGCCTGCACCGCAAGGGATTCATACCGTCTGCCCAGGATTGAGGAATCCTGGTCTGCATTGGGGAAAGCCAAATTCTTCTCGATGCTGGATCTTGGCAGTGGCTACTGACAAATGCCCATGTCAGAGAAGGACCGGGAGAAGACAACCTTTATACTGCCTATCGGCCTCTTCGAATTCAATGGGATGCCATTTGGCCGGGCCAATGCCCTGGTATGTGCCCACAATTGATGGAGAGGTGCTTAGGTGATTTGAACTTTGAGGCCACAATCATTTACCTGGATTACATGATCATAGTATTTGCTGCTTCGTTTGAAGATCACCTGCGGAGATTAGAGCAAGTGCTGAGCCGTTTACAGAAATATGGACTGAAGGTGAAACCCCAGAAGTGACACTTGTTCCGGACCCAGATCAAGTATCTGGGCCATGCTGTTTCAGCTGAAGGAGTGAAGTCGTCACGGAAGAAAATCGTGGTAATTCAGGATTGGCTGACCCCAGAGACCGTAAAAGATGTTCGAGCGTTACTGGGACAGACGGGGTATTATCGTCGTTTCGTGAAGAACTTTACCCGTGTGGTGAAACCTCTGCTCGAGCTTCTGAAAGGGGTACCTCCGAATGCAAAGAACCGGTCCATCCATTGGGAGGAAAGGCAAGAGAAAGCTTTTCGTGACTTGAAGAAGGCACTGGCCGAGCCCTGGTGCTGGCCTATGTGGACTTCTATATACCGTTCATTCTCCACATTGACAGAAGCTTGCACGGACTTGGGGCTGTGTTGTCACAGGTGCAGGAAGGGAAAGAGAGGGTGATTGCTTATGCTAGTCAGTCCCTTCACGATTCCGAGCACAACCCGGGCAACTACAGTTCCTTCAAGCTGGAATTGCTGGCGTTGGTGCGGGCTATGACAGAGAGATTCCAGCTCGGAGGTGTTGGTGCGCACCGATAACAATCCGTTAGCGCATCTGGATAATGCTAAGTTAGGGGCCCTGGAACAGCGGTAGGTGGTCCGGATGGCGAAGTTTCAATATAGAATCGCTTACAGGAGGGGGGCGGAGAATACCAACACCGACGCCTTGTCCAGAGCAAGACACTAGGAAAGAGTAAAGATGAGATGCTGGAGGAGGAGGAGATTCCCCGATTCCGGAAGTCCGCTGAGACAGTGGTGGCTACGCTGGAACAGATATGGACCCCCCACCATGAAGGAGTGTTGGGAAGATCTCGGGATGAATGAGTCCGGTTGCAGCAGGAAGACCGTGAATTTGCTCTGTTTAGACAATTGGTGGCACTGAAGAAACTGCCCAGTCAAGAACAGAGGAGTACGCTGATGGATCACCCACAAGGGACATGGGATACTCGGAGCTGGGCCCGTTGGTGTCAATGGGAGTTGTCACGGTAGCTGTGACCCGGTCCGTGGCCCTGGGCGACCATTGAAAAAGGGGAATGTTGAGTGTGTGGATGATGATTAAAGTTTATTAGTGAATGATTCGTGACGCCACCTGTGGTGTTCAGCAGTGACGATGTTAAGCCGACGCTGCAGACAGCTCCTCTGGGACAGATGGTGTGGTGCAGCAAAGATGTTGTGGCCCTCCACAGGTAGGGCAGTAGTTCCAGGGCAGTGTAGATGAAGAGATAGGGAGGAGACGTAGATGGTGCGGTGTCAGGCACAGCGATGTAGCAGTGCTGAGTGTGTTGGCGCAGGAATATGTGGAGGACACCAGGGCATGTAGTTCCAAAGCTTTACTCAGTCTGTTGTGCATACAGGTGCCACCTCAGTGCCGTGTCCTCCAGGTCAGGGGCTCAGCCAACCTCCAGGCAAGATGAAGTACTCCGTTCCACCACTCCGCCAACATATGTGCCTTTTCTGAACATCTCCCTCCTTAGCGCTCATAGTGAAGTACTCACAGTACTGAGTTACACTGGAGTTCCTCCTTTCAGATGTTCTTAGAACTCTACTTGTACGGCAGACAGCTGTAGCCTGCTTCGGGAACTCCTTGCTACTAAGTCCCGGCTCACACTCGTTGCTGTTGTGCCCCCAAGTCTTGTGTGGGAATAAAGTTGTGACAACTTCTATTCCTCCGGTGTCTGTTGCAGGACCATTAGTATCCATACAACCTCGGGGACCGGACCCCAACCATGTGCTTAGAACTTGAGGAAGGGCTCTGCTCTAACCCTAATCCTTAGTTCTCTTCTTCTCCTTATGTTTCATACAAATCAATCTTTCTTATGGAGAATTAGGCTTTCTGAATATCTCTTTCCTGTGCCAGCAGACCCAGGTCACTGAGGTCTGCTGCAGCACTTCCTTCATCCATCCCACTCAGGGGATCTTCTCTCTGACTCCTCGTCAGACTGACTGACCTAGTCCTAATAATCTCCCGCTCTCTGGTGAAAACTAAGCTCCACCCACCTCCCAGTACTCTTCGTGTTCCAAGCAGGGAGCCACCAAAGGTGCTTTGCTACACTACTATGTTGTGTGGGATGCAGGTGTTCGAGTGTGGTCAGGAGTCTCCACCTTACCTGGATGGTGGGGTACCACACCTCAGGAGGAGGTGCAATACCTCTGTGGCGACTGAACCCTCAGGGGCGCCACATAGACTCCAGAAGCGCTGAAGATCTTCTGGCAGTGGGAGCACCTCCAGATGAGAAACAGGCTGTTCAGTGGCGTAACTACAAAGTTAAGGGCCCCTGTGCGAACTTTCAAATGGGCCCCCATGCCAAAACACACGCATATCTCCACTCTGTACACCTCGTACACATGCAGCCCTGCTCCGCACACCTCGTACACATGCGGCTCCTCTCCATCCACCTCAAACACACGCGGCTCTGCTCTGTACACCTCGTACACACACGGCTCTGCTCTGTACACCTCGTACACATGCGGCTCCTCTCCATCCACCTCAAACACACACGCTCCGCTCTGTACACCTCGTCAGGGCCGCCATCAGGGCATGACAGCCCTTACAAGTGTATGGGGCCCCAGTGATTAGGGGGGGCCCGCCCGGCGCCCGGCGCCCGAGCACACTGGCAGCCCGAGCTCTGTCTGCTGTGTGCGCACAGGACCTGTGATGAGGTCACAAGATGGGAGGAGTCCGGTGTCACATGATCAGGGCCCTGGAGTATTCAGGACTCTGCTGTGCTTGTTGTCGTGTACTGCTGGATGAGGTAAAGTTTCTGTGCGGGGACCCCGGTGATTAGGGGGGCCCGGTGCCCACCCGGCGCCTGAGAACAATGGCAGCCCGGTCCACGCTCGGCCCCGGGCCCCCCTACATTTTGTTCAGGCTCCTCCAGCTCCGTCTGCTGTGTGCGCTCAGGACCTGTGATGAGGTCACAGGAGGGGTGGAGTCATGGGTCACATGATCAGGGGCCTCATGTCTGCAGGACTCTGCTGTGCTGGTTGTCATGGTGTACTGCTGGATGAGGTAAAGTTTCTGTGTGGGTTCAGGAGGGGTTTACAGGGTTGATGTAGCAGAGCTGTGTGTGTACGAGGTGTACGAGGTGTACGGAGCGGAGCCGTGTGTGTACGAGGAGTACGGAGCGGAGCCGTACGTGTACGAGGTGTACGGAGCGGAGCCGCTCGCGTACGAGGTGTATGAAGCGGAGTTGCGCGTGTACAAGGTTTACGGAGAGGAGCCACGCGTGTAAGAGGAGTACAGAGAGGAGCCGCGCGTGTAAGAGGAGTACAGAGAGGAGCCGCGCGTGTAAGAGGAGTACAGAGAGGAGCCGCGCGTGTACGAGGTGTACGGAGCGGAGCCGCGCGTGTACGAGGTGTACGGAGAGGAGCCGCGCATGTACGAGGAGTACGGAGAGGAGCCGTGTGTGTATGAGGAGTAAGGAGCGGAGCCGTGTGTACGAGGAGTACGGAGCGGAGCCATGTGTATGAGTTGTGCGGAGAGGAGCCGTGCGTGTACGACGAGTACGGAGAGGAGCCGTGCGTGTACGACGAGTACGGAGAGGAGCCGTGCGTGTAAGACGAGTACAGAGAGGAGCCGTTCGTGTACGACGAGTACAGAGAGGAGCCGTGCGTGTACGACGAGTACAGAGAGGAGCCGTGCGTGTTCGACGAGTACGGAGAGGACCCGTGCGTGTACGACAAGTACGGAGAAGAGCCAAGCGTGTACGAGGTGTACGGAGAGGAGCCGTGTGTGTACGAGGAGTAAGGAGCGGAGCCGTGTGTACGAGATGTACGGAGCGGAGCCGTGTGTACGAGATGTACGGAGCGGAGCCGTGTGTACGAGATGTACGGAGCGGAGCCGTGTGTACGAGGAGTACGGAGCGGAGCCGTGTGTATGAGTTGTGCGGAGAGGAGCCGCATGTGTACAACGAGTACGGAGAGGAGCCGTGCGTGTATGAGGTGTACGGAGCGGAGCCGTGTGTACGAGGTGTACGGAGCGGAGCATCGCGTGTATGAGGTGTACGGAGCGGAGCCGTGTCTGTACGAGGTGTACGGAGCGGAGCCGTGTGTACGAGGTGTACGGAGCGGAGCCGCGTGTGTGCGAGGTGTACGGAGCGGAGCCGTGTGTACGAGGTGTACAGAGCCGCTTGTGCATTTTGGCATTGGGGGGTCCATTAGAAAGTTATTATGCAACGTCGGCGGCGGGCGCTTATGGCCGTGTGAAGGGGATAAGGGAAACCGCGCTTCAGATAGGAGTTCTGCAGCAGCTGCGATATGACTGCGGCTCTCATGCTGGGAGAGCAAGGCTCTGTGGGGCAGCGGTTCCGTCCAGCTCAATAAACCTGTCTCCCCCTGAGGGGCTGCAGTGCCATTGTGGGGTTGGGAGCCTTAGGGTACATCCCCGTGTTGTACCCCACAGGGGCAGACTCCCACCCACCTGCCCTATATTCTCTGCTGCAGAGCCGACTTCTTCCCACTTACCCTACTGTTTCAGGTTGCCCTATGTGCATGAGATGTCATCTTCTAGGGGTCTTTCACTTGTCCCCAGATGACTCCCAATACAGTAAATAAAGCCCCCCAGTCCTCTCCCTCCCCTGCACTAGCTGAAGGGTTCAGAGTCAGACATAGGGGAGGGGGTAATATTATCTAGTCTTTTCTTACCTCAGGGATTTTTTGGGGTCACCTTTTGACAACTCTTATAAAGTCACCTGCTCTATTCTCACAATGTGCAAGGCAGCGGAGAAGTCTGCAGTGTAAAATTGACTGGGGGCTTTATAGTCCCACTGGTTCTCAGTCCACTCTGTGCCATTTTTAGGGTCAGGGCTCTTTTGCAGGGTTTTGACAGAACAGATTTGTGATGGTAATGTAACATAAAGCGCAGTCCTGGGACCTTTAGATACTTATAAATATGCATTTCTATTCCTCCAGGAAATGTGTGAGGAAATACAAATGAGTGGGAGATTCCCACTCAAATGTGCATTTTAAAATCCACAGTGTGTCACTTGTATGTGACAAGATCCACACGTGCCACATGATTTTGTTAAGGAAAGTCCACATTGAATGTGCTGCTCGTGCGCTTACTCTTAGGGCTGACCCTCACTACAGGTCTAGTGCTGAACATTGGGGATTTTCCAGTTCCCCTATGTTAATGTCATTCAGGTAAATTGATCTGATTGGCAGTTCACTATCAGATCTGTAGCAGTGGGGACATATTAGTCAGGGACATGGCAGCCCCTCCATTCTCATCTTGTCATCTTTGACTGCTGGGACCTCGGATACCAGTGTCAGTGCTGATCACTGGCGATTTGTTAGCACAGTCCGTGTCTACAGAAGCATGTCTGGTCTGAAGTGCTGATATCTGCGATCTCATGTTTTGGGGTGCACATACACCTTACATAGCTGGCAGCCAAAAGCCCTTTTCTGAGAAGTTGGGGTCCTAAAGCCATGTTTGAATGGAGCATGAGGGATTTTGTGTGACCATCACCCATAGGCTGTGCCAGCGCGCCACGTGGTGGGACCAGGCTGGGAGCAGAAGATGGTGACCGTGGACGGCAGCGGGACGGTGGTTGGCGAGGCGAGGACGGTAGGCACTGGCAGACCAGTCACGAGGCGGCGAGCGAGCAGGGTGAGTAGACCGCCTGTCTCTGACTCTCTCCGATGTCTCCGTCTCCGGTGGCATGGTGGCGGTGCCCAAAGAGCCATGACGGGAGAGGGAACAGAATCTGGGGGTCTCATGGGGGGTACAATTACATTGACTTAATATATGACCAACCTAATATAAGGTACTGCCTTTGCCACCTTGCTGGAGTATGTTAGAGTTAGATGGGCGCTGACTCAGTATCATCTGGTCATTGTCTGAAGATGGATGCACAATAATGGTTAAAAAAAGTTACCAAATGTTTAATAGGTTAGAGTAGAGTAGGGCCCTGTCAATAGAGTCTACCTTGTCATGGTGGCAGGCTTAAAAAATCTTTTGGTCAAAACTAAAGCTGATGGCTATGTATGTGATATGGTGTTGATGTGAGATTGGTGAGGGTGTGGTGTAGAAGTGAAGTTTTTCCAAGAAAGGGCGGAGGGATTTTGGAAGGTTCGCATGGTGGAGGAGGAGCTAGGGTGGAGGCGGAGCTGGGGGTGGAGCCTGGGCGGAGTCTCAAGGGGGGCCCCATAAATTTTGCCAGTATGGGGCCCCGAAATTCCTAGTGGCAGCCCTGCACCTCGTACACACGCGGCTCTGCTCCGTACACCTTGTACACATGTGGCTCTGCTCTGCACATCCCATACACACACGGCTCCGCTCTGCACATCCCAAACACACTCCGTACACACACAGCTCTGCTCTGCACACCCCATACACACATGTCTCCGCTCCGTACACCTCGTACACACACATGGCTCCGCTCTGCACACCCCATACACACACGGCTCTGCTCTGTACACACACAGCTCCGCTCTGCACACCCCATACACACATATCTTTGCTCCGTACACCTCGTACACACATGGCTCTGTTCCGTACACCTCGTACCCACATGGCTCTGCTCTGTACACCTCATACCCACTTGGCTCCACACACCTCGTACACACATGGCTCTGCTCCGTACACCTCGTACCCACTTGGCTCCACACACCTCGTACACACACGGCTCTGCGCCATACACCTCGTACACACACAGCTCCGCTCTGCATACCCCATACACACGGCTCCGCTCCGTACACACACACAGCTAAGCTCTGCACACCCCATACACACACATCTTCGCTCCGTACACCTCGTATACATTCAGCTCTGCTACATCCACACTGTAAACCCCTCCTGACCCCACACAGAAACTTTACCTCATCCTGCACCATGACAACCAGCAGAGTCCTGCAGACAACGAAGCTCCTGATCATGTGACCCCTCCCCTCCTGTGACCTCATCACAGGTCCTGTGCGCACAGAAAAGGACTTCAGTACAGGCAGGAGGGCGAGGATGGGGTGCATGGCTCAGTGCGGGGGGTCAAAAACAGGACTATCCCGCGAGAATCGGCACGGTTGGGAGATATCACAGTCTGACCTGCCAGGCCCCTCACTCCCCCCGGGCCCAGTCGCAGTGGCGACCGCTGTGACTGTGGTAGTTATGCCCCTGAGGCTGTTATATCGGAAGGTCAAACTGTGAAAAGAGTTAGGAGCCTCCTGGCAGGTGGTGATTCCGGAAACGGTGCTGTGTACAGTAGCCACTGAGGATCCAGAAAAAGGGGCTCCCTTCGGTCTTGAAAAAACTTTCCAGTGGCTATGTGGCTACAGCGGTTTGTCTACCACTCTCAGCTAAGAACAGTGGTTGAAGAGGCTTGTAGACTCTGTCGGGCATGTGAGTTGGCCAAATCCCCAGAACAAATAGCTTCTACACAAACTATAATGACATCAGCCCCCTGGAATTATTGACCATTGACTATTTGACCATCAGGCCGGCACATCAAAGATACAACCACTGTCTGGTGATGGTAGATCATTTCACGAAGTTCGCTGTTGTGACGCCAACTGGGCATCAAACGTCTGAGTCTGCTGCACATGCCATTGGTAAAAATTTCATCCTGGTCTACAGATGCCCGCAGTGGATCCATTCTGATCAAGGAGCCTGTTTCTTGGGAAGAGTAATGGATGAGCTACAACAGATCTATTAGTTTGACAGGTCTCATACCTCACCGTACCACCCTCAGGGAAATGGGGCCTGCAAACAATTTAACCATACTCTAATCCAGATGTTAAGGACCTTGGAAGAGGATTGGAAGGTCCGTTAGCCTGAGTACGTGTCTGCGCTCATGTGGATCTACAATAATCGAGTCCACCAAACCACCGATTACATGTCCTACTCCTTGTTGTTCGGTCGAACTGGGAAAGCAGTCATGGAACTAGAGTTGGACCCAGGAGAGGACTACCCACGGATGAGGGTGTCTACCTTGGTCCGTGAACATTGTCACCATTTGCAGACCTTACATCATCTAGTACAGACTCGGCTCCGTAAGTTGGAGCACCCTGATAAGCTCCCTCTGCGGGGGACAGATCTTCAGGTTGATGTTCGAGTGTTGGTGTGGGAAAAACGTCCACGGGACAAGCTGGAAAACCAGTGGGAAAGTAGCCCCTACCGAGTGAAGCATCGGGACACGTATATGAGATTTATCCAGAAGGAGAAGAGAATGCTCCCACTTGAGTAGTACACAGAAGTATGCTAGACCTCTCAGACGACCCCATACAAGATGAAGAAACACCTGAGATTCCTGAGGTTGTGCTTCCCATGACAGAGGAATATGAAGAGGAAGAAAGTCTCGAGCAACAGCCTGAGGATACGCCTGTTAGTCAGGGCCCTGAGACCCCGGCAGAAAACGTTACGGCGGGTACAAACTCAACTTTGCCTCCACCCGGTGTGATCACACAGGAAAACTCCACTATTCCTTACAATCTACATCGCTCCGAGTGCACAATGGCTGGACAACCCCCAATCGTTACAATCAGGATCAGTTCATTTGGCAACAAGTCGCTAAGAGAGACAAGCAACGGTCTAGTGTTTCTCAAGATGCCTTGCCCATGGAATGGTGAGTGAAGGGAGAGGGGGGTGTAAGAAGATGAGTCAGGGCAGAGTCAGCGGTTCCCTGTGCACTTTGGGGCTGGAACTATCAGGACTGTCACCACTGTTGCCGGGGGACGATTCATCTGACTGGGGAGGACCTTTGCACTGGACAGCAGGGGGCGTGGGGGAGATAAAAGGGGCTGAGCGCGGAAACGGGGAAGATTTGGCGGGAAGGTGACAGCAGAACAAGGAGAAGGTTGATTCCCTCCCCACTGCTCCAACTGCGAACGCCGCATCCTCTAGTTCCCTGCAGATTGACTTACCAACGGACTGTGTCCTGACTGGCTGTCTCCGGACGTTCCTGTACTGGTCAGGTCCTTCTCGCTCCCAGTGAAAGATAATTTTACTCGCCCTGTTCATAGCGAGTCCGCTAGAGGATTGTACGATGAGGCGGCCTGCGAGCCTGCATGCTGCTCGTGTTCTGCGCCATTCCAGAGGAATCAACAAAAGAGACTGTTTCTACCTTCCAACATACTCAAGCCAAGCGATTCTGAATATATTGGCACAGTCGGGAGACAGTGCATTTTGTTCCTCTGTAACAGAGCCAGAGACATTGTCAACAATCTACAATGCCGGCTGGAGATATTCCAGCCTCTCCCCAACAAGACCTTCAAGCGATAAGTTACCTCTTTCGTAAACACCTTGCCCCCAAATATCGTGTTTTGGGGCAAATTCTGTTGTTGCGCTCAGTGTTCCTGTGCCATTTCGTCATTGATTTAATCTCTCTGTGCGGAGTATTCCTTGTACGTCAATAACCTGTTTAAGTAAATTCTGTTAACCCCTTCTCTGCCTCCGGTTCTTCACTGCATCCAACGAACTTCACTTCCAGTACCTTTACAATCTCAACTTGGTACCTAATGGCAGCCAGGATATCTGAGGCTAGCACACAGTATGCTGTGCGGCCCTGCAAAGAAATGCCTCCACACACCATTACTGACCCATTGCCAAACCCATCATGCTGGAGGATGTTGCAGGCAGCAGAATGTTCTCCATGGTGTCTCTAGACTCTGTCAAGTCTGTCACATGTGCTCAGTGTGAACTTGTTCTTGTGCGTGCAGAGAACCAAGCGTCAATATTGAATCTGCCAATCTTGGTGCTCTCTTGCAAATGTCAATCGCCCAGCATAGTGTTAGACTGTAAGCACAACAACCCTCATACCACTCCCATGTAATCTGTTTCTAACAGCTTGAGCATACACATGGATGTTAGTGGCCATCTGAAGGTCATTGTTCAAGGCACTGCTCCTCTTGTTACTTCTTTTACAAAGTAGGAGGTAGTGGTCCTGCTGCTGGGTTGTTGCCCTCCTACGGCCCCCTCTTCGTCTCCTGGTGTACTGGCCTGTGTCCTGGTATCTGCACCATGCTCTGGATACTGTGCCGACAGACACAGCTACCCATCTTGCCACAGCTTGCATTGATATGCCATTCTGGATGAGCTACACTACCTGAGCACTTTCTGTGGGTTGAAGACACTGCCTCTGCTACTTTACAGTACCTCTAGGGGTGAGAGTAATGACAAAATGCAAAAGTGACCAAATCAACAGCCAAAAAGGATGAGAACTGAGAACTGGTCTGTGGTTATTCCCTTCAGAACCACTCCTTTATAGGCATTGTCTTTAGCAATGAGTGAGCATGCTCGCCACTACTTGGTACTCGCCCGAGCATCTCACTGCTCAAGATGCTTGGAGATCGCCGAGAATTTCCAGGGTTGCTCGGCGGGAGCTCGGGTCCCCTCCCTGCTTGTTTGGCGCTCTTTAGAGAGCCAATGAACATGCAGGAATTGTCTGCCACACACTATAATGCCACAGCCATGTTGTTTGAGGCATTACAGTGATTGGCTGGTCGCCCAGCGTCATCAGGTCTGTATCAGACCTGGCACCACCATGCTTGTCACAGTCTACTCCTGAATCAGGCAATGTAGGGAGAGTTGATGCTAAGCTAGGAAGATATTTGCTTGTTTCTTAGTGTAGGTATACCACAATATATTAGACACATATCCATCTCAACTAACAGTCCTTCTGAGAACTAATCCAGCTGCATAGATATCAGTGCTAGGCAGGCAGGCAGTGTATGTGGCAGACTGCAGTGCATTTAGCAAGAGGGTCCATTCCAGTTCTGTCTGCTGCTGCTTTTACAGATATTTCTAGACATAGCCCCAGGTATCAGGGGCCAGGAATAATTTTTTGGATCTTAATCCTGATTATTTGCTTAAAAAGCAATCCAGAGAACACTGTTTTTCTGTACCATTACATGTTGGCACTGCAGAATGCAGCCAAATCCTTTCCATATTACAGCGCTAAAAATCCAGCTACTTAAAACTGTGGATTGTCCGTCACATGGATCAGAAATATGAGCGCTGAAAATTCTGCCATTTATGGCCTCCATTTAAATTTTGTTGCAATGTGTTAGCCAAGTTATTGACACCAGTTTGTTGTTAAAAATAGTTACCTACAGGGCAGCTATTTAACCCCTTAGCGACAGAGCCAGTTTGCAGCTTAATGACCAGGCCAATTTTTACAATTCTGACCACTGTCACTTTATGAGGTTATAACTCTGGAACGCTTTAACGGATCCTGCTGATTCTGAGAATATTTTTTCTTGACATATTGTACTTCATGTTATTGGTAAAATTTATTCGATAAGTCTTGTGTTTATTTATTCAAAAAACAGAAATATGGTGAAAATTTTGAAAACTTTGCAATTTTAAAACTTTAAATTTTCATGCCCTTAAATCAGAGAGATATGTCACACAAATTTCTTAATAAATAACATTTACCACATGTCTACTTTACATCAGTACAATTTTGAAAGCAAAATTTTTTTTGTTCGGAAGTTATAAGGGTTAAAAGTTGACCAGCGATTTCTCATTTTTACAACAAAATTTACAAAAACATTTCTTTTAGGGACCACATCATATTTAAAGTCATTTTGAGGGGTGTATATGACAGCAAATACCCAAAAATGACACCGTTCTAAAAACTAGACCCCTCAAGTTGCTCAAAACCACATTCAAGAAGTTTATTAACCCTTTACTTGCTTCACAGGAACTAAAGCAATGTGGAAGGAAAAAATTAACATTTAACTTTTTTTGCAACAAAATTTATTCAGAACCAATTTTTTTTATTTTCACAAGTGTTGAAAGAGAAAATGAACCACAAAATTTGTTGTGCAATTTCTCATGAATACACTGATACCCAATATGTGGGGGTAAACCACTTTTTCAGCTCACGGCAGAGCTCGCAAGGGAAGGAGCCCGTTTGACTTTTTCAACACAGAATTGGCTGGAATTGAGATCGGATGCCATGTTGCGTTTGGAGAGCCTCTGATGTTCCTAAACAGTGGAAACCCCCAAGTGACCCCATTTTGGAAACTAGACCCCTTAAATAACTTATCTAGATGTGTGGTGAGCACTTTGAACCTTCAAGTGCTTCATAGAAGTTTATAACGTAGAGCCGTGAAAATTTAAAATAGCGAAACGCGCGTCGAGGACCCCAGCCCAGCAACACCACCAGGTAGCATTCAGCAGCAGCCATTTTTGTATAGCCATAATAATGCTCTGTATTGTACTGCATGTGCCCTGCCTGTTGGTCACTCTCAGCTACATGAGCTGTGCACACATGTGTATTTATGCATTTTTGGCACTTTGGCACATTGCACTTTCTTGGACCACATGATTATTTGGTTATATTGCTGCTACTATATTATTTAGTTCTTTCCTGCACTTTCATGCAACCATTTTGGCATGTGCCTTGTTTTCTAGCTACATGAGCTGCATATATATGTGTACTTACATACTTTGGCACGTTGCACTTTTCTGTACTATATGACTATTTGGTCATATTGTTGCCATTACACTATTCAGCCCAATCTTGTACCCTCATCAATTTTTATCCACATGGTTATTATTTTTTAATTGGGTATTTGCTTCTGGCCTGCATATTTAACAACAATATATGTACCTGGTTTATGTGGTTTTATTTGTGTTGCTGGGAATTCACTCTGCCTTGTTCTACACAATTTTGTTCATATTTGGTGTAATTTTAAAATATTTTGATAAATAAATCACGGATATTTTACTCTTGTCTGGCACTTCCCTTCTTTTGAGTTTATTATTCTTTTGTAAGTTGACGTATTATTTTATGGTCATTTTTTTGGTTCTCTCAAAACACAGGAGATCCACACATCTCCAGACCCAGACATTGAATGAGACACTTGGTCTCCATTTTATCTGCCAAACCACGCTGCCATCTTACAGTATATACAATTTAATTAGTATTTTAAGGCTTTCTCTTCTTAGCTCCATGGCTAAATTGTGATCTGTAATACCCTCTCACTATCTATATTGAATACAAAATGACTGCTGCATTCCCTGCATCAGCTGTTATACTGTCTACGAGAGTCTGTCCTGATTGGCTATGCTTTAACACATGATATGATAGCTCTAAAGCATTATAGTGAATCCCTCCCAGCCAAGCATTCTTCTGCAATTTGTAAATTGGTGAGCATTTTAGGTGATTCATGCAAAGTGAATCATAAATTGTTCTAATTCACCACGTTCAGTGAATTCATAACAATTTGTCACAAACTCAATTCACATTGAATTGTTTCGCTCATCTCTAGTTCTGTAATTCTAAATATATTCATATGCCCATCTGAATGTATTTAAATTAATTATGTGGAAGTCATCTCATCCAATTCTGATTCATTCTCAGTTTAATGAAGTAGACAGCAGAATTGACATGTTCATGAAGGAGAATGATGTCAATAATCTTCCTATCCAGGAGCTACTTTGGAATCTGATTAGCACAGATTTTACAGGTCTGAGGTCAGGATAAGACAAAGAAGAAAACAGAGAATTGAAGAAAGCTTCATCACCAAGTAACCTGTGCATTCAGACAAGGGTGAGAAGAGGGCACACTGTACGGGAGACAAATTCTGAAAGGTCACCTTGCAACGTATTTCAAGATTTATGTAGCTCATAAAAAATAGAAAAAGTAAAGGTATTTTTCAGAAGAACATTAAAACATACAGTATATAAATGGTGTGTTATTTATAAATAGCTACATGCAACATAGGACAACCACAGTGATGTGGAGGACAGATTTTGAAACACTGATATATTTAAGCAAGGAATGACGTCAAGCATCCATGATAAAGAATCTTGGCACAAAATGTAGTCAGTACAAAGATACCAGTTATTGGCTGTAGTTTGGTGCAGTAGTCAGTGCTTCAGCATGTCATCAAGGACTGGGAGCAGTTTTGGAGGGGCAGTGTTATGGCAGAGGAGGATGACTAACAATGATTTTTTATTTTACCAAGAGCAAGTCTATTGGGCTAAACAAGGTTAATCCTGGGAAAACCCCTTTACCCCCCCAATCCGATATATATATGACTTAACAGTACATTATCTGAGGAGTCCCAGTCTATGATACAGGCTCAGGAGCTGAAACTGCATCATTCACAGCAGATGATGTTTGGGTTCCACAGCCATCATCTACCTCTAACAACAGCAAGCAGAGCTTTAACCGCGGCTGATAATCACTTGAATGCCATTGTCAGTCTCCGACAGCAGCATTAAGAGGCACAAACGGGGGGGGGGGAGGCTATTCCATTCACTCCTCCATGTGACTGGAAACTGTGGCTATTTTTATGAGACTATGTTTTTTTTACTATATATTGCAATACTGTGGTATTGATATACAGCTGATTCTCACAAATTTAGAATATCGTCAAAAAGTTAATTTATTTCTCTTCTTCAATACAATAAATGAAACTCATATATTATATAGTCATTACAAACAGAGTGATCTATTTCAAGTGTTTATTTCAGTTAATGTTGGTGATTATGGCTTACAGCCAATGAAAACCCACAAGTCATTATCTCATTGAATTAGAATACTTTATAACACCAGCTTGAAAAATTATTTTAAAATCCGAAATGTTGGCCTACTGAAATGTATGTTCAGTAGATGCACTCAATACTTGGTCAGGGCTCCTTTTGCATCAATTACTGCATCAATGTGGTGTGGCATGGAGGTGATCAGCCTGTGGCACTGCTGAGGTGTTATGAAGCTCAGGATGCTTTGATAGCAGCATTCAGCTCGTCTGCATTGTTGGGTCAGGTGTCTCATCTTCCTCTTGACAATACCACATAGATTCTTCATGGGGTTAAGGTCAGACAAGTTTACTTGCCAATCAAGCACAGTGATACTGTTGTTTGTAAACTAGGTATTGGTATTTTTGGCAGTGTGGACAGGTCCCAAGTCCTGCTCGAGAATGAAATTTCCATCTCCAAAAAGCTTGTCGGCAGAGGGAAGGATGAAGTGCTATAAAATTTCCTGGTAGACGGCTTCACTGACTTTGGTCTTGACAAAACACAGTGGATCTACACCAGCAGATGACATGACCCCCCAAACCATCAATTATTGTGGAAACTTCACACTAGACCTCAAGCAACTTGGCTTATGTGCCTCTCCAGTCTTCTTCCAGACTGCGGGGACCTTGATTTCCAAATGAAATGCAAAATTTACTTTAATCTGAAAACAACACCTTGGACCATTGAGCAACAGTCCAGTTCTTTTTCTTCTTCCCCCAGGTAAGACGCTTCTGGCACTGTCTATTGGTCATAAGTGGCTTGACACCAGGAATACAGCACTTTTTCCTTCTAACATAGTAACATGTATGCTTGGATACAGTACTCTGTGAACAGCCAACTTCTTTAGCAATGACCTTTTGTGGCTCACCCTCCTTGTGGAGTGTGTCAATGACTACTTTCTGGACATCTGTTAAGTCAAAAGTCTTCCCCATGATTGTGGAGCCTACTAAAACAGACTAAAGAACTGTGACACGAGTCACTATAGTAAATATTAGCCCCAGAAGTGGAGAGAAAGACTACAATAACAAATAGTAAAAATATATACTACTTACTGAATAAATAAAGAGAGGTCAAACAATCCGAGGTTTGATGCAGTACAATAAGGGGAAGTCAGAGACGAAATCCAATTCATGAGCCGAGGTCAGGATAACCAGAAAGAAAAGACAGCTTACAGGGAGCAGGCACAAGAGAAGTCAGGTCACAAGCAAAGAGTGTAAGTCCGGGAAGGGAATAAAGTCAGGTTGAGTCAGGCACAGAGCACAGAGGATCAGTCTTACACAGGCAGCAGCAAGTGTAAGATTGACACTGGATGAAGGAGCTAGCATGCTTTAGTAGAGGACTAATCAAGGAAAGTGAGCACAGATGATTGCAGCACAAACCCAGCACAACCAAAATGACACAGCGTCTATACAAAGTAACATTCAGATAGTAGTATGACGGTCAAAAGTGACGCTTTATTGATGACTTGTTCATAACCTGGACCGGATCAGAAGCAATTGAACTCACCCATTCTTTGAACCATAATACTTGGGGTCTCAAGTTCTCCTCCAATATATCTACCACAGGTATCCAATTTCTGGATCTGATGATTAATGTTGACCAACATGGTAGAAATTCAACATCAACTCATTTCAAAAGAGGAGATGTTAACAGATACCTTAATTTCTTCAGCAGCCATCTCCTTAAATGGATTTTGAATATTCCTTACGGGCAATATTGGAGAGTCCGTAAGAATTGTACCAATGATTGTGATTTTTTAACAGAGGCTAAAATTTTAGAGGACAAAGGTTATCCTAAAAAATTATTGAAGGACGCCTTTACTAGGGCTAACAGCTTTTCACAAAAAGAATGCACTGAGAAAATTAGAAATAGAGGTAAAGATAAAATTGTTTCGCAAAAGAAGGCCGAACCTGCGAATTTGGTGAAATGGAGCCTAATTACCACCTTTAATCAGTCTCACGCCTCCATACGTAATCTAATAAAAAAGTATTGGTTTATTTTGAAGGGTGATCCCGTCTTGTCAACCCACATACCGGCACAACCTATGACAATCTTTACGAAAAACCAGACCCTTCGTAATTTTGTGGCCCAGAGTAATACATCAATCAGACATTCACCTCTACCAACCACCCAAGTTTTGCATAACCCAGGGTGTTTTTCTTGCAGAACTCCTAAGTGCCTTTGTTGCACATTCATTTTGAATGGGGTGCAACATTACTACTGGTACAATTTTTAAAATTAATTGCCACATTACCTGCCAGTCAAACTATGTTATTTATTTAATTGAATGTGATTGTGGGCTACAATACGTGGGCAGGACTATTCAGTCAATGCACAATAGACTGAATAAACACCGTCAAAACATCAAAAACGGGTATTTGCTGCACAGTTTATCTAAACATTTCCTGCTTGCACAAAATAAGAATCCAAGTTTGTTGAAGCTCACAATTATAGAGCCTATATGTCTTTAGCTGTTGCTCAGACTCAGTCCAGATGATTAAAATATCATCAATGAAGCGGTAGTAGGCCAGAGGCCAACTCACATCAGGACTACAAGATCCCAGGTACGTTCAGCTGCATCACATCTAATGTGGTGTACTCAATTATTTGTACTAAATGTCCTACTGGGGGTCTGTATGTGGGGGAGACCGGGCAAAAACTGAGAACAAGGATGAATTCTCATCGCCACACAATATGAGAAAAAAGAATGATCTACCTGTGGCAAAACATTTTTGTATCCCTGGTCATAGCATGATGGACATTAAATTACTTGTATTAAAAGGTAACTTCAAGTCTCAGAGAGATGAATCTCTGAGTACAAATTTATGAAAACCTTCGACACATTCAGTGCAGGTATTAATGTGTCGCATAGATTTTTGTCTTTTTACATCAATTAAGGAATTTGCCCCTCAGACCTTCTGGGGTCATCACAACACAGAACCAGACCGGCAATCAGAGGGCAATAAAACCTTCACACTGCTTATCTATGAACTGCTCCAATATTTATGCTTATCTCTCTCCCACAATGACTATTCCGCTTCACATTCTTTGTCTTATCTATTTAGTTATTTATGTGCTGTCTTGTGTATAAATATGTTATTCTTCAGATTTTGCATTAGTCTAGCCTGATGAAGAGACCTGTGTTGTGAACTCATTTTCTGCTCCACCAGTTGAGAGTTCTCCTTCCGTTCTCCCTCTGGTGGTGACAGGAGGTAGTGAGGTTGGTTTAATTGGTAGTGATCTGCCACCTGATGATGAGGATAACGATTGGATCTCTGGAGTATCAGACTGGATATAAGACAGCCGACGCTGTATCCTGGTGCTGGTGATTCAGTCTGCTTCTCAGGTCTTGGACTTCAGCTCTGTTCAAGTCTTTCAAGCTAAGTTTGTTTTGCTAATGTTCACACTTGCTTTGGTTGGTCTATTCAGTTTTTTGTGTGGTCAGCCAGCCCCGGCTGGGGCTGTGCTGAATTTCCACTCTTATTTATCTGTATTTGCCAATTTGCCTTTTTTGTCTCTTATTAGATTGGCCTCTTTTTGCTCTGTCTCAGAATATTTCAGAGTGCTGATATAGAGGGAGAAGTCTAGTGACTGCAGGGTTAATTTTGCTATCAGAAGTGTTGGACATTATTTTTGTAGGGTTTTTGGCAGATTGCAGACCGTGTCTTTCCTTTCCTGTCTTTTCTAGTTAGTTTGACCCCATCGTTTGCTCAGCCTATTTTCCTGCATGTGTTTGTGTTTTCATCTTGTTTCACCGTCAATACATGTGTGGGGGCTGTCTTTCCTTTGGGGTCTGCTCTGGGGCAGTTAGTTTTCCCCTTTTCTTGCTCTAGGCTTATGTAGTCCTCCGGTTGTGACGAGGCATCTAGATTCATCGTAGGTACGCTCCACGACTGCTGCTAGTTGTGTGGTTAGGATCAGGGATCTGCAATCTGCATAGTTACCAACCTCTCTGGTTTTCTGAGACTTAGCTTGTGTTGTTTTTTCTCCTAGGTGACCCATTCATAACAGAATCACCAGCCATACCACAGATTCTAGGGTACTCAAAAGCAGGAAAAAATTGTTTAAAAAAAAAAAAAAAGTGTCAGAATTTTTTTTTTAATGTATTTTTTCCTCTTTTTCTCTGGGGCCGTAGGAGAATTTTTTTTTCCTAACGGAGATTAAGCAACTTTCTGATCGTGTGGAGCAACTTGCTGCTGAAGTACAGGGAATTTCCACCTACCTCATTCAGTCACATGCTGCTGAACCCAAGATCCCTACTCCTGATGTGTTTTCTGGGGATCGGTCTAAATTTCTGAATTTTAAGAATAATTGTAAATTATTTCTTGCCTTGAAGCCTAACTCATCAGGGAGCTCTGTGCAGAAGGTTAAAATTGTCATCTCCTTGCTGCGCGGCGATCCCCAGGATTGGGCTTTTTCTCTGACACCTGAAAATCCTATTCTGACTAATGTGGATGCATTTTTTCAAGCCTTGGGGTTGTTGTATGATGAACCTAATGCTGTTGATCAAGCTGAGAGAACCCTGTTGGCATTAAACCAGGGTCAGGATTCTGCAGCGTTATACTGTCAAAAAATCCAAAAGTGGGCGGTCCTTACTATATGGAATGATAGTGCATTGGCAGCTCTCTTTCGGAGGGGGTTATCAGAGACCGTAAAAGATGTTATGGTGGGATTTCCTGTTCCCTCTGGTCTGGATGGTTCTATGTCATTAGCCATTCAAGTTGATCGGCGTTTAGTAAAACTACATGGGAGGCGCTGCCACCTTTTGAACGAATGTCTGAACCTATGCAATGTGATGGGGTTTTGTCTAGGGCGCAATGTCAGGAGTTTAGAAGGCGTAATAAGCTGTGTTTTTTCTGTGGAGATGCCTCTCATACTACTTCTGTCTGCCTTAAATGAGAGAAACGGTTTGCACACATATTTGCTGTGGGCAGTGTACAACCTAAGTTCCTTTTGGCAATTACTCTGATCTGCTCCTTATCTACGTTTTCCTCTAAGGCTTTTGTGGATTCAGGAGCAGCTCTGAATCTGATGGATTTGGACTTTGCTAAACGTTGTGGTTTTTCCATGACGCCTCTGCAGACGCCTATTCCTTTGAGGCGTATTGATGCTACTCCTTTGGCAGAGAATAAACCTCAGTTTTGGACCCAGGTGATAATGCGAGTTGCCCCAGACCACCAAGAAAGTTGTAAATTTTTGGTGCTGCATAATTTGCATGATACTATTGTTCTGGGTTTCCCCTGGTAGCAAACTCATAACCCAGTTTTGGATTGGAAATCTGTGTCTGTGGTGAGTTGGTGTTGTCAGTGTGTTCTTAGGGACACTTCTGTTTTCTCCACCTCTCCTCAGCCTCATGATATTCCTGATTATCTGGCCGATTTCTCTGATGTATTTAGTGAGAGTAAGTCTGCGTCTTTGCCTCCTCATAGGAGTTATGACTGTGCAATTGAGTTGATGCCTGGGTGTAAATTTCCCAAGGGTCGGTTTTTCAACTTATCAGTACCCAAACATGATGCTATGTGATCCTATATTAAGGAGTCGTTGGAGAAGGGTCATATTAGACCATCCTCGTCACCTTTAGGCGCCGGGTTTTTTTTTGTGGCCAAGAAAGATGGTTCATTAAGACCTTGTATTGATTATCGTTCCCTTAACAAGATGACGGTTAAATATCAGTATCCGTTACCTCTGATGTATGATTTATTCTCCAGAGTTGAGTGCCTGCTAGTTTACTAAGCTTGACCTCAGGGGGGCGTATAATCTTATTCGCATCAAGCATGGGGATGAATGGAAGACGACGTTTAATACTCTGGAGGGACATTTTGAGTACCTGGTGATGCCTTTTGGGCTCACTAATGCCCCTTCTGTCTTCCAATCTATTATGAACGATATTTTCCAGGACTTTGTGGATAAGTTCTTGATCATTTATCTGGATGATTTTTTGATCTTTTCCAGTGATTAGGATTCTCATGTGGAACATGTCCGGACTGTGTTCCGGATTTTGAGGGAAAATACTCTGTATGTTAAGGGATCGAAATGTCTCTTTGGTGTACAGAGGATTTTGTTTTTGGGATTCATTTTGTCCTCGTCTGCTATTGAAATGGACCCGGCCAAGATACAGGCCATTTATGATTGGGTTCAGCCCACTTCTATGAAGGCTCTCCAGTGGATTTCCTGTTCCCGGAGGGCGGATCCCCTCTCTCAGGTGGTGCTGTCATGGACAACCGAATAAAACTTAGCTTTAGGAAGGCAAGAACCAAACTGGAAACCAGGAGCCACAGTCAGGAAAAATCACCAGCAAGAAACTAGGGAGTCGGCTGCCTTAAATCCAATCAGAAACTCCTGGGGGAGTAGTCCGGTGGCTCTGGCTGACGGGATGATGTCTGATATTAGGGGTAGTAGTCCGGTAGCTTTGACCGGATGATATGGGATATTAGTAGTCCAGTGGCTCTGGCTGACGGGACGATGTGGGATACTTTTGGGCTCACTAATACCCCTTCTGTCTTCCAGTCCTTTATGAATGATATTTTCTGTGACTTTGTGGATAAGTTTTTGATCATCTACCTGGATGATATTTTGATCTTTTCTAGTGATTGGGATTCTCATGTGGAACATGTCCGGACTGTGTTCTGGATTTTGAGGGAGAATTCCCTGTTTGTTAAGGGATCGAAATGTCTCTTTGGTGTACAGAGGATTTCTTTTTTGGGATTTATCTTGTCTCCATCGACTATTCAAATGGGCCCGGCCAAGGTACAGGCCATTTATGATTGGGTTCAGCCTACTTCTTTGAAGGCTCTCCAGAAGTTTTTGGGTTTTGCTCATTTCTATCGTAAATTTATAGGTAATTTTTCTGGTATTGTCAAACCACTGACTGATCTGACCAAGAAGGGAGCTGATGTGCTGAATTGGTCTCCTGAGGCTGTCTCAGCATTTCAGGAGCTTAAGCGGAGATTTACATCAGCTCCAGTTTTACGGCAACCTGATGTCTCACTTCCATTTCAAGTGGAGGTAGATGCTTCTGAGATTGGTGCAGGAGCTGTGTTGTCCCAAAAAGACCCTGTGACTTCTAAGATGAATCCCTGTGCCTTCTTTTCTCAAAAGTTCTCCCCATCTGAACGCAACTAAGACGTGGGGAATCGGGAATTGTTGGCCATGAAATGGACATTTGAGGAGTGGAGACATTGGTTGGAGGGAGCTAGACATCAAGTTGTGGTCCTCACCGATCACAAGAATCTGATTTATCTGGAGTCGGCCAAACGCTTGAATCCTAGACAGGCTAGATGGGCCTTGTTTTCCACGCGTTTTAATTTTGTGGTCGCTTTTCTTCCAGGCACTAAGAATGCTAAGGCAGACGCCCTTTCTAGGAGTTTCTTTGCTGATTCTCTTAATGTGACTGAGCCTACTACTATCCTAGGTTAGGGGGTAGTTCTTTCTGCCATTTCGCCCAATTTGAGACGCGCCCTGGAGGAATTTCAGGAGGATAAACCTGAGCGTTGCCCTATGGGAAAATTGTATGTTCCTGACCAGTGGAGAAAGAGAGTGATGTCTGAAATTCATTTCTCCGCATTGGCTGGTCATCCAGGTATTTTTGGTACCAGAGATTTGGTGAGTCGGTCTTTTTGGTGGCCTGCCTTATCTCGTGATGTCAGGAATTTTGTACAGTCCTGTGGGACTTGTTCTCGGTCTAAACCCTGTTCTCGTTCTAGTGGGTTGCTGATGCCCCTGCCGGTGCCCAAGAGGCCATGGACCCATATCTCAATGGATTTTATTTCTGATCTTCCTGTCTCTCAGAGAATGACTGTTATCTGGGTGATTTGTGATAGATTTTCGAAGATGGTCCATCTTGTACCACTCCCAACGTTGCCATCTTCTGCTGAGTTGGTACCCTTGTTTTTACAACAGGTGGTTCGGTTACATGGGATTCCTAGGAACATTGTGTCCGATAGAGGAGTCCAGTTTGTTTCCAGATTCTGGAAAGCCTTTTGTTCCAAACTGGGAATTCAGTTATCCTTCTCCTCCGCGTTTCATTCCCAGACAAATGGGCAGACTGAGAGAACAAACCAGACCCTAGAGTCTTATTTAAGATGTTTTATATCTGCTGATCAAGATGATTGGGTCTCATTTTTGCCCTTGGCTGAATTTGCGCTGAACAATAGAGCTAGTTCTGCCACTTTGATGTCACCCTTTTTCTGTAATTTTGGGTTTCATCCTCGATTCTCTTCAGGGCAAGTGGAATCTTCATCCTGTCCAGGTGTGGACACTGTGGTTGAGAGAATGCAGCAGATATGGGACCAAGTGGTGGATAAGTTGTCACTCTCTCAGGAAAAGGCCCAGCGTTTTTCCAGCCGGCATAGGACCATTGGTCCCCGGTTTAAAGTGGGTGATATGGTTTGGTTGTCATCTAAGAACATTCCTATGAAGGTTGCATCTCCAAAATTTAAGCCAAGATTTATTGGACCTTATAAGATTTTGGAGATTCTTAATCCTGTTTCTTTTCGATTGGCTCTTCCAGTTACGTTCAAGATCCATAACGTATTTCACAAATCACTGTTGAAGAGGTTTGTTGAGCCAGTAGTTCCTGTGGCGGCACCTCCTGACCCTGTATTGGTTAAAAGCAATGTGGAATATGAGGTAGAGAAAATATTGGATTCTCTTTTGGTTAGACGGAGACTCCAGTATTTGGTGAAATGGAAGGGTTATGGCCAGGAGGATAATTCTTGGGTCTCTCCCTCTGATATTCATGCCAATAAATTGGTTTGTGCTTTTCACCGGGCCCATCCTGATCGGCCTGGTGGCGTGGATGAGGGTTCGGTGACCCCTCCTTAAGGGGGGGGTACTGTTGTGAACTCATTTTCTGCTCCACCAGTTGAGAGTTCTCCTTCCGTTCTCCCTCTGGTGGTGACAGGAGGTAGTGAGGTTGGTTTAATTGGTAGTGATCTGCCACCTGATGATGAGGATAACGATTGGATCTCTGGAGTATCAAACTGGATATAAGACAGCCGACGCCCTATCCTGGTGCTGGTGATTCAGTCTGCTTCTTAGGTCTTGGACTTCAGCTCTGTTCCAGTCTTCTCAAGCTAAGTTTCTTGCTAATGTTCACACTTGCTTTTGTTGGTCTATTCAGTTTTTTGTGTGGTCAGCCAGCCCCGGCTGGGGCTGTGCTGAATTTCCACTCTTATTTATCTGTATTTGCCAATTTCCTTTTTTGTCCCTTATTAGATTGGCCTCTTTTTGCTCTGTCTCAGAATATTTCAGAGTGCTGATATAGAGGGAGAAGTCTAGTGACTGCAGGGTTAATTGTGCTATCAGAAGTGTTGGACATTATTTTTGTAGGGTTTTGGCAGATTGCAGTCAGTGTCTTTCCTTTCCTGTCCTTTCTAGTTAGTTTGGCCCCATCGTTTGCTCAGCCTATTTTCCTGCCTGTGTTTGTGTTTTCATCTTGTTTCACCGTCAATACATGTGTGGGGGCTGTCTTTCCTTTGGGGTCTGCTCTGGGGCAGTTAGTTTTCCCCTTTTCTTGCTTTAGGCTTATGTAGTCCTCCGGTTGTGACGAGGCGTCTAGATTCATCGTAGGTACGCTCCACGACTGCTGCTAGTTGTGTGGTTAGGAACAGGGACCTGCAATCTGCATAGTTACCAACCTCTCTGGTTTTCTGAGACTTAGCTTGTGTTTATTTTTTTCCTCGGTGACCCATTCATAACAGACCTGGGTAGTCTCAAAAGCTTGCAATTTGTTACCATATTTTCAGTTAGCCATTAAAAGGTATCAACCACTGAGGACTCTCAATTCTAAATATTCTTCTATCTACTGGCTAACACGGTGCAAAGATATATATCTTTTGTTAATAAAAAGAAAATTTTAATTCCACCATCTCCCTGCTCTGCGCTCCTTTTGACTGGGTTGTTATCCAGAATTGCGATATACAAAGTAACATAGCAGACAGGAACAGAGTGGAGATCGTGACAGTACCCCCTCTTCAAGGGTTGACCACCGGACCCCAAGGTTTCCCAGGAAACCTCCGATGGAAGACCCAGACCTACAGATCAACCCTTACAGAATGAGCTAGGATCCAGGACCGTTCCTCAGGTCCTTACCCCTTCCAATATACCAGATATTGAAGGGAATTCCAGAACATTCGGGAATCAATGATCCTTTGTAACTCATATTCCAAGCTTCCCTCAATAGACACTGAAGGAGACGGGGGCTAGGAAGACAGAGCAGGGGGAATAAACTCCTTCAGCAATGACTTGTGGAACACATTAGGAATGCGGAAAGACCGAGAGAGTTTTAATCAGAAGACAACTGAATTGACCACCTCCATAATTTCATACGGAACAATGAATCTAGGACCCAACAGCTTCAATCTAATATTCTTAGAGGATAGCCATACCTTATCTCTCCCTTTGAAGGTGACCCTTGACGAGCGCCTCCTATTGGCCTTCCACTTCTGCCGATGCTGAGCCACCCTAATGTTCTTTTTAACCTCCCTCCAGACATTCCCCCAGCTCTTGAATGGTGACATTCACCCCAGGACACCAAGAACTTATCCTGGAGATATCACTAAAATGAGGATGAAACCTGTAATTCCAGATAAACAGCGAGGTTCCCGTGGACTGATTAACCCAATTGTTAAGGCAAACTCAGCCAGAGGAAGAAATGATGACCAATTCTCATGCTGATTGGTGACAAAACATCTTAAAATTTTCTCCAAAGACTGATTTGTGCTCTCTGGCTGACCGTTAGTTTCATTGTGTTCAGCAGAGGAAAAGGACAAATCAATCCCAAATTTTCTGCAGAAAGCCCTCCAAAATCTAGAGATGAATTGCACACCCCTATCCGATATTTAGAATATTTAGAGGAATCCCATGCAATCGTACCACATGAATAATAAACATTTTGGATACAGTTTCAGCAATGGGTAACAAAGATATTGGAACGAAGTGAGCTTGTTTGCTGAAGTGATCGACTACCACCCAAATAGCAGTAATCCCCCCAGAGAGCGGTAAATCTGAAATGAAATCCATGGACAAATGAGTCCATGGTCTTTCCGGAATTGGCAAAGGAGCCAGCTCCCCGGCCGGCCGGCAATGCTGTACTTTGGCATGTGCGCACGTTTCACAAGCTGACACAAAATCTCTAATATCCTTATGCATTGCGGACCACCAAAAGAGTCTAACAACTGCCTCCTGGGTGGCACTGAACCCAAGATGACCACTCATCACCAGGGGTGGATTAAGGGTAGCCAGGGCCCCGGGCTGTTCAGACTCTGTGGGCCCCCCGGTCATGTGACGGGGTCGGGAAGTCACTAGTTTTCATGACGCATACGGTGCGTCAAGGGGCAGGAAGGGGTTAAATACTGAGGTAAAAAAAACTCTGCAAATGCGCAACGTGTGCACGAGGCCTCACAAATACTGAGGTAAAAAACACAAAATGCGCAGCGTGTCCATGAGGCCTTACAGATACTGAGGTAAAAACTCACCAAATACGCAACGTGTGCACGAGACCTTATAAATACTGAGGTAAAAACTCACCAAATACTCAGCATGTGCACGAGGCCTTATAAATACTGAGGTAAAAACTCACCAAATACTCAGCATGTGCACGAGGCCTTACAAATACTGAGGTAAAAACTCACCAACTACTCAACGTGTGCACGAGGCCTTACAAATACTGGAAGGCTTCCACCCAACATCTAGTCCTGACTCACTTGTACCTAACATCGAAATCAGCTAATAGTCTGCAATCACCTGCTGACCTGGACCCATGACCTGTCAGACAATTTACTTCACATGAGTCACACAGAGGCATCTGCTTCATGAACTTCCACAGATAGAAGAAGCAGCCTCCGATGTGCAGCCTGTGGCCGGTTATACAGGAAGAGATGCTCCTTGTCACAGGCTGTGCCCAAAATGTCAGCAGAGGGGTTACCGTCACAGACAACTCGCCGTCTTCTCACACACTGGACACAACGCTGCATCTGGCAACGAACAAGCACACATTGCGCAATGTTAGTCATGTCCCAGATGTTCAGTATGTGGAGGACCAAGGGGGACCAAAAAAGACCCCAGGATTGGAACAGGAACATGGGAAAGTGGACGGCGGTCGGCGGGGCAGGGTTTATATAGGGGTCGAAGTAAGTAAATATATATATACACACACATATTACTACATGCGGGCAGTGCACACATGCACAATCTTCAGGTTGTATAACTTTCAACTGGTCAAAACATTTCTCTCAGTAGGCCAAGAAAGAAATGTGGCAGGAATAAAGTACACCTCAAAGTAACTTATGTGTGAGGCAGAGGTGACGAGACCTGCCATCTTGTGCCCACCTTACTAGAGGTGCCCACTGCCCACATATAACAAAGTTAATGGAAACAGATGACTTCCACTATGATGATTGGTTACCGGCCGTCCGACCACACCGATTTCACAACTAGTCACACCCATGTCCATGCCCCAACCACACCCATTTAGCACTGCTGATCACACTGACTGGTACTGAGGGCACAGTGGCTGGTACTGTGGGCACACTGACTGGTACTGAGGAAAAGAAAGAAAGAACAGAGAGAGAAAAAAAAGAAAAAAGAGAGAGAAAGAAAGGAGAGAGAAAGAAAGAACAGAGAAAGAATGAAGAAAGAAAGAGAGAAACAGAGAGAGAAAGGAAGAAAGAACAGAGAGAATGAAAGAGGGGACAAAAAAGAACAGAGAGAGAAAAAAGAAAGAGGGGAAAGAAAGAACAGAGAGGGAGAGAGAAAGTAAGAGGGGAAAGAAAGAACAGAGAGAAAGAAAGAAAAAAGAGGGGAAAGAAAGAACAGAGAGAGAAAAAAAGAAGAAAGGGGAAAGAAAGAAAGAACAGAGAGGGAGACAGAGAAAGAAAGAGGGGAAAGAAGGAACAAAGAGAGAGAGAAAGAAAGAAAGAAAGAGAAAGAAAGAGAGAACAAAAGAAAGAAGGGGGAAAGAAAGAAAGAACAGAGAGGGAGAGATAAAGAGGGGAAAGAAAGAACAGAGAGTGAAAGAAAGAAAGAAAGAACAGAGAGAGAAGGACAAGGAACGAGGGGAAAGAAAGAAAGATTCTATAAAGATAGTATACCAGCCCAACTCATATTGTAGTGCCCACCTGAGCCTCCTGGTGCATGACATATCATGATCCACTCACATGGCCGACATCCCTGAGTCCAAGGCGATCCTGCTGTCCGTGCTGTCGGAGGAGGACATGGTGATGATCTGAAACATTCCCTGAAGTGCCTCCATGGTTCTGTCACAATCTTCTCCTCTGAAAATCTGGGACGGTTGGGAGGTATAAATGCTCCCCATCATACACCTTGTACACGCATGGCTCCGCACACCTCATACACAGACGGTTCTGCTTTGTATGCCTCGTACACACGGCTTCGCTCTGTACACTTCGCACACACATGGCTGTTAAAGAATGGGTCACCAAGGAGAAAAAAACAAAACAAGCTAAGTCACAGAAAACCAGAGAGGTTGGTAACTATGCAGATTGCAGATCCCTGATCCTAACCACACAACTAGCAGCAGCCATGGAGCGTACCTACGATGGTCCTAGATGCTTTGTCACAGCCGGAGGACTAAATAAGCCTGAAGCAAGAAAAGGGGAAAACTAACTGCCCCAGAGCAGACCCCAAAGGAAAGACAGCCCCCACACATGTATTGACGGTGAAACAAGATGAAAGCACAAACACAGGCAGGAAAATAGGCTGAGCAAACGATGGAGCCCAAACTAACTAGAAAGGAAAGGAAAGACACTGTCTGCAATCTGCAAAAAACCCTACAAAAATAAAGTCCAACACTTCTGATAGCAAAATTAACCCTGAAGTCACTAGACTTCTCCCACTATATCAGCACTCTGAAATATTCTGAGACAGAGCAAAAAGAGGCCAATCTAATAAGGGACAAAAAGCAAATTGGCAAATACAGATAAATAAGAGTGGAAATGTAGTGCAGCCCCAGCCGGGGCTGGCTGACCACACAAAAAAACTGAATAGATCAACAAAATCAAGTGTGAACATTAGCAGAAAAACTTAGCTTTAGATGACTGAAACAGCTGAAAACCAAGACCTGACAAGCCAGAAGGAATCACCAGCACCAGAATAGGGCGCCGGCTGTCTTAAATCCAGTCTGAGATTCCTGAGGTCCAATCGTCATCCTCATTATCAGGTGGCAGATCTCTACTGATTAAATCAGCCTCACTACCTCCTGTTACCACCAGAGGGAGCCTGGAAGGAGAACTCACAACTGGTGGACCAGAAAATGAACTCACAACAGTACCCCCCCTGAGGAGGGGTCACCGAACCCTCATCCACGCCACCAGGCCGATCAGGATGGGCCCGGTGAAAAGCACGAACCAATCTATTGGCATGAATATCAGAGGCAGAGACCCAAGAATTATCCTCCTGGCCATAACCCTTCCATTTGGCCAAATACTGGAGTCTCCATCTAACCAAACGAGAATCCAATATTTTCCTCTTCAACAGTACACACATGGCTCCACTCCGTAAACCTCATACACATGCGGCTCTGCTCTGTACACCTTGTACACACATGGCTCTGCTCCGTAAACCTTGTACACATGCGGCTTTGCTCCATACACCTCGTACACATGCGGCTCCACTCCGTAAACGCACGGCTCAGCTCTGTACACTTTGTACACACAGGGCTCCATTCCGTACACCTCGTACACACGCGGCTCCGCTCCGTACAATACAAACACACGCGGCTTCAGTCCTTACACCTCGTACACACATGCGGCTTCGCTCCGTACACCTCGTACACAAATGCAGCTTCGCTCCGTACACCTCGTACACACAAGCGGCTCCGCTCCGTACACCTCGCACGTGCGCGGCTCCACTCTGTACACCTCGCACACGCGCGGCTCCGCACACCTTGTGCACACGCAGCTCCGCTCCGTAAACACACAGCTCAGCTCTGTACACTTTGTACACACAGGGCTCCGTTCCTTACACCTTGTACACACGCAGCTTCGCTCCGTACACACACGCGGCTTCGCTCCGTACACTTCATACACACATGCGACTTTGCTCTGTACACCTCGTACACACACTTGGCTTTGCTCCGTACACCTCGTATACACACGCGGCTCTGCTCCGTACACCTCGCACGCGCATGGCTCCACTCCGTACACCTCGTACACATGCAGCTCCGCTCCATACACCTCGCACATTCACGGCTCTGCTCTGTACACCTCGCACACGCGCAGCTCTGCTCCGTACATCTCGCACATTCACGGCTCTGCTCCGCACACCTCGCACACGCGCAGCTCCGCTCCATACACCTTGCACATTCATGGCTCTGCTCCGTACACCTCGCACACGCGCGGCTCCGCTCCGTACACCTCGCACATTCGCGGCTCTGCTCTGTACACCTCGCACATTCGCGGCTCTGCTCCGTACACCTCGCACACACACGCAGCTACATCCACCCTGTAAACCCCTCCTGACCCCACACATAATTCCCTCATCCAGCACCATGACAACCAGCACAGCAGAGTCCCGCATACAATACATTGAGGGCTGTGTGCACAGGACCTGTGATGAAGTCACAGGAGGGGAGGAGTCACCCTCCGACTGAAGCCCCTGATCATGTAACCCCTGACTCCTCCCCTCCTGTGACCTCATCACAGGTCCTGTGCGCACAGAGCAGGGATTTATTAGTGAGGGGCTGGAGCTGCGGTGGCCGGTGGGTCTGGAAGGGGGAGGAAGGGGTCGGTACATGGGGGGTGTGGTGCTATGGTGGCGGATTATAATTGGGTAATTTTCCTTGGGCTGGTGGGCCCCCCCACACCACTGGGCCCTGGGCTGCCGCCCAGGTTGACCTCATTATAATCCGCCACTGCTCATCTCAGAATCATGGAATTCTTGCAAAAGGCGTAATCTGAGATACATAGGGACAAACAGCTTGAACTCAGAGTTATTGGAAGGAGCCAAGGGCTGAGCAATACGAATTTCAGCTTCCAGCTCAGAGGAAACCATGGCCACAACAACACCCTGAGGAAGAATGGAGGAAGGAGGTTCTGGAGTAGACACAAAATCAAGACTACAAGACAGGGCATCCACCTTCACGTTCTTAGACCCTGGTCTGAACGTAATAGAAAAATTAAATTGTGAAAAAAGTAAAGCCCATCAGGCCTGTCTGGGTGTCAACCGCTTGGCAGAATCAATATAAGCTAGATTTTTTGTGATCTGTCACCATGGTGACTGGATGAACGGCTCCTTCCAAAAAATACCTCCACTCTTCAAAAGCTAACTTGACAGCAAGTAACTCCCGATTACCCATAGTTTAAGCAGGAAAACATTTATTAGAGTAGAAAGCTCATGGTCGCAGGTTAGTTAAAGCCTCAGGACCTTGAGACAATACAGCCCCCACCCCGACCTCAGAAGCATCTACCTCCACAATGAACAGCCTCTGAAGGTCTCGTTGCACAAGATCAGGAGTAGACATAAAACATTTATTCAAGTTTTCAAAAACCCCAACCGCCATTTACGAGTGAGTTCTCTAAGAGGTTTGATGATGTAAGAAAATCCTCTAATAAATTTTCTATAATAATTTGCGAACCCCAAAAATAGCTGCAGAGCCTTGAGGTCGCTGGGTTGAACCCAATCAATCATGGCTTGAACTTTCCCAGGATCCATCTTAAACCCGGAGGCTGACACAATGTAACCTAAGAATGATATTTCTTGAACAGAAAAGGTACATTTTTCAATTTTAGTGAACAAACAATTATTTCTCAACCTTTGCAGAACCAAATGGACATGTTTATAATAAACCACAATAAATCTGCCAATATAATCAGAGAAAATATCATTCATAAAATTTTGAAATACCGCAGGTGCATTCATGGGAAAAAAAGGCATGACAAGATTTTCAAAGAGACCTTCAGATGTTAAAAACGCTCTCTTCCACTCATCACCCTCACGAATCCATATCAGATTATATACCCCTCTGAGATCCAGTTTGGAAAACCATTTTGCCCCGGAAAGCTGATTATATAGATCGGGGATAAGTGGAAGCGGATACTTTTTTTAACCGTTATCTAGTTTAATTCTCGGAAATCGAGGCAGGGATGGTGTAAGGTTTCCAGATGTTCCATGGAGCCTGTTTTGCCTCGTCCAAGATGGAGTCTGATACTTTGTCCTGTCCTTGAACTTTCTGTCAGTCCTGTTATTTAAGTCTGGGTCAGGAAATACTCCTTGCCTGAGTATTTTGTTGGTGGTGGCTTCTGAGCCTCCTCCTGACTTGCTTATAGAGTTCCTACTGCTGCTCGTTTACTCTGTGCTCTGCATCATCATTTCCAGCTTCCTTCAGTCCCCTGTGCTGCTTCTTGATCCTGGATGTGCTTACCTACTGACCAGACTTCTAGAAAGTGGAGTTACACATCTCTGGAACTGCTATGGGCCATAAGACTTTGATATTATGTTCTGAACATTAACTCCTGGACTGTGTGCGGCTGCGGTGCTGGACTTTAGCAGGACTTTTTCAGCCCTAAAGGAAGTACACTGGAAAACCTTCTCCTTGTGCTTCACCGTCTTCATATTACTGGAGTTCCATGAAAGGTGTTGGCTTCACTATTTGCGTATTTCTGCACTACCAAGTATAAGTCCAGGTCGCACTCTTATTGCATATAATTTCTGGATTTGCTTACATTAGCGGTCGCGCTCTGCTAGCATAGCTGCTGAACATTTCTGTTTTGTGCTGTTTGGCACTTCACTGTAATTTCAGTAATTTTTCTGTTAGTGTATGTTTACTTTTGCTTTGTTAATACAGTTTGTTTGTCTCAACTTTGGTCTCAGATTCGCTTATCCCACACAATCAGATTCCATAGTACCTTTGTATATATTACAGGATACTTAGGCCTATCAGGAATCTGCTGGGATAATGAATCAGGCAAAGTTGGATCAGTTGTTGTTCATGATTAACTCTTTACAAGAGGTCATGGATAGAGATGAGAGACTTTGCCTTTTTTAGGGTCGAGTCGGGTTTCATGAAACCCAATGCAAGTCAATGGGGAGAAAAGTCGACAGTGAGTGGAGGACTGTAAACACACCTGGCATGAATTTTAACCCTAGAGGCGACAAAATCTCTCTTCTCTCTCTCCCTCTCCGTCTCCCTCTCCCTCTCTCTCACTCCCGCTCCCGCTATGCTACGCTCAGCTTCTCTCATTAGTAATTAAGTAATCAAATAACAGGCGCCTATACCTCCAGGGCAGCCACTGCCAACTAGCCCACACAAGTTACCGCCGTTTAGATTCAATGGAGACATGTCACGATCCATTTTTGGATCTATGTCAGAGTCTGGACCCTCTTGCATAAACCTTTTTCCTTTCGAGCTTCGGGGGTTAATATGGAGTTACTACAACTGTAGTTGGTCAGCTGCTGGGTTTTTGCCCCCGGTGGCCACTGGTGTTACTACAACTGTAGTTGGTCGGCTGCTGGATTTTTGCCCCTGTGGCCGCTGGTGTAACTACATGTTTAATTAGTCAGCAGGTGGTGACCTCCCCCCTCCTTCCTATAAAGGGTCATCAGTTGCTGCTGCTCCCTGTTGGTAATACTGGTCATTTGCTAACCTACCTTGGTGAAGACTGGGCCTACCTGGTGGAGAGGGGGATCAGCTTATTTGGAGCAGTGGTGATGCTGCTGGATGTTGTCCGGGTGCCTTCCTCTGCTGCTTGGAGCATTAGTAGCAGATAAAGCTAAGTTTGGGTTTTTAGTTGCTTTAACCCCGTGGTGTCTGTTTTATTTTCCCTTGTGTGTTATTTGGTGCAGTTCACTTTATTCCTTGTCTCACCTTCTGGGGAGGGGGTTGTGGGTTTAGCTCAGGGCCAAACAGGAGATAGGGACAGGTCGGGGACTTGGGCCTCACTACCTTTAAGTGTACCCCCAAGTTAAGGAAAGTCAGGGCACCTCCTTAGCCTGAGGGGCAGTTCAGGGGTCCAGTTTCCACGTCTTCTGCTTTTTCCCTACTGCCCCGTGGCATTATTACCAACCTACCCATTTTTTCTCGTGAGCCATGGCCCTAATGCAGACCTGTCTCCAACTGCTGCAGACCCTCACTGAGAAGCGTGGGGTACTGCATGGTGTGGTGGAGCAGCAGCTGCAGCAGTTGGTGGGGTACGGGCCCTCAGCTCAGGTGCAGGCTCAACCAGAGCCCAAGTTATCTCTCCCAGACAGGTTTTCTGGAAGGAGAGAGAATTTTTTGTTTTTTCAGGAGGCCTGCAAGCTACACTTCAGGCTCCGCCCACGTTCATTAGGGAGTGAGGAGCAGTGGGTGGGATTCATTGTAGCCCTCCTTGAGGGTGATCCCCAATCCTGGGCCTTCTCCCTGCCGGCCGATTCACCATCTCTACGGTCAGTGGATGAGTTTTTTGCAGCTTTGGCAAATATGCCCCCTGCAGTCCTTGCTAGGGAGGAGGACACACTGGTGCAGGCGGACAAGCCCCGGCAGGTGGGAGGACATGGTTCCCCAGCAGTGTTGCCTGCGGTTCGTCGTGGTGTGGGGGCATATTTTAGCTGTGGGCAGACTGACCATGTTTTCAGGGTCTACCCAGCGTGCGCCAAATCTTCTGTACCATCTAAGAAGCCACGCCCACTTGATCGGGTCGAGGGAGGCGACCAGGGAGTGTATATTTCCTCCATTTTGTCCTCTCAATGTACTATGTCAGCAGAAGTGGTGGTTGGTGGGATGCCTGAGGGCATACCGGTGTTTGTGGACAGTGGAGTGGGAGTCAATCTGGTGGACGCTCACTTTGTCCAGAATCATGGCCTGAAGTGTAGGACGCTGGCCAAACCTCTAAGTGTCCAGGCCATTGACTCTGTCCCACTGAGCCAGGGGAGGTTGACCCAAGTCGTGGAAAATATACATCTGCGCATAGGGACTCAGCATGAAGAGTCCCTGTCATGCTACGTCTTGGGGGGTATGCCATCACCTATCGTTTTAGGCTTCCCTTGGTTGGAAAAACACAACTCAGTAATAGATTGGCGGTCTAGGGAAGTGGTCCGCTGGGGTCAGTCGTGTGAGGGCTGCTGCATGGGGGCTACTGTCTCTGCCGTCATTCTACAACCATCCCCTTCTTCTCCAGTGGGGGCAGCAGAGGTGCTGCCAGGGAGTAAGGGCAAGGCTCAACCCTCACCATTTGCCAACCCTGAGTGCGGAGTCCTCGGAGGAGGAGGGGTCGGAGGAGGGTGGTGGTTCCCTCTCTGAATTGTGGGGGTGTGAGTGTTGTGACCCAGAGGGACACCTCTGTTGTCAGTTCCTGGAAGAGTTCACCATCTTGTGGCAAACGTGTGTGTGGCAATAAACGTTCAGGTCCGGACCTGTGTGTGAACGAGTATGTATGGGTGACCACCGAAAACATCCAGTGGAAGTGTGCTGCAGGGGTTTGGAGTTCTCGGGTGATCGGGCCGTATCGGGTGTCGGCCATCCTCAGACCGGGGACTTACCAGCTGGAGCTTCCCCCAATAATGCCCATACACAACTCATTCCGCAGGTCGGCGCTCTGGAGATTTGTGGTGCCTCCAGAGCATACGTTGCCACTTCCATCTGCCCACGTTTGCCATAAACCTGCGAGTCAGGTGGTCGCTGAGGTGAACTCTGGTGGACCTAGGCATCCTCACCGTAGGTGCTTTTCTGGTGAGGCCCAGTGTTGAGGGTCCAGAGGCCCCTCATTGAAGGAGGGATACTGTCACGATCCATTTTTGGATCTGTGTCAGAGTCTGGACTCTCTTGTATAAACCTTTTTCCTTTTGGGCCTCGGGGGTTAATATGGAGTTTTACCCCTGTGGACGCTGGTGTTACTACAACTGTAGTTCGTCGGCTGCTGGGTTTTTGTCCCCGGTAGCCGTTGGTGTTACTACATCTGTAGTTGGTCAGCTGCTGGATTTTTGCCCCCAGTGGCCGCTGGTGTTACTACATGTTTAATTAGTCAGCAGGTGGTGACCTCACCCCTCCTTCCTGTAAAGGGTCATCAGCTGCTGCTGCTCCCTGTTGGTAATACTGGTCATTTGCTATCCAACCTTGGTGAAGACTGGACCTACCTGGTGGAGAGGGGGTTCAGCTTATTTGGAGCAGTGGTGATGCTGCCGGATGCTGTTCGGGTGCCTTCCTCTGCTGCTTGGGGCATTAGTAGCAGATAAAGCTAAGTTTGGATTTTTAATTGCTTTAACCCCGTGGTGTCTGTTTTATTTTCCCTTGTGTGTTATTTGGTGCAGTTCACTTTATTACCTGTCTCACCTCCTGGGGAGGGGGTTGTGGGTTTAGCTCAGGGCTAAACAGGAGATAGGGACTTGGGCCTCACTACCTTCAAGTGTACCTGTGGCGCCCCTGAGGCTCAGTCGCCACAGAGGTACTGCACCTCCTCCTGAGGTGTGGTATCCCACCATCCAGGTAAGGTGGAGACTCCTGACCATGCTCCAACACCTGCACCCCACACCACAAAGTAGTGTAGCAAAGCACCTTCGGCGGCTCCCTGCTTGGAGTATACCAAAGCACCCATTGGTGGCTCCCTGCTTGGAACACGAAACGTGCTGGGAGGTGGGTGGAGTTAGAAGACATCACAAAGAGCGGGAAGAGTTTAGAATGAGAAGTCAGTTGGTTCGAGAGTTGGAGAGAAGAAGATCCCTGGAGAGAGGGGTAGATGGATGGAAGTGCTGCAGCAGATCCCAGTGACCTGGGTCTGCTGGCACGGGAAAGGAAGAGAGAGAGAGCAACATAGACTGAAAGCCTGATTTTCCATAGAAAGAAAGATTAGTATGGAACGTGAGGAGTAAAAAAGGACCCTTCCCAGAAGTTCCAAACGCAAGGCCGGGGCCCGGTTCCCGAGGTTGTATGGATACTAATGGTCCTGCAGCAGACACCGGAGGAATAGAAGTAGTGACTTTATTCCCAAACAAGACTTGGGGGCACAACAGCAACTGGATAGTGAGCCGGGACTTAGTAGCAAGAAGTCCCCGAAGCAGGCTACAGCTGTCTGCTGTACAAGTAGAGTTCATAAGAACATCGGACAGGAGGAACTCCAGTGTAACTCAGTACTAGTATTACTTCATTTAAAGGCGCTATAAGAGGAGACGTTTAGAAAGGCACATGTTGGCGGAGTGTTGGAAAGGAGTATTCCATCTGGCCTGGAGGTTGACTGAGTCCCTGACCCGGAGGACACGGCACGGAGGCGGGCACCTGTTTGTACAACAGACTGTGAGTAAAGCTTTGGAGCTACATGCCCTGGTGTCCTCCATTTATTCCTGCGCCAATCTGCCCAGTACTGCTGCAGCCCTTGCGCCTGACACTACACCATCTACGTGTCACATCACCTATTCTGCCCTGGGACTACAGCCCTGCCTGTGGAGGGCTATAACATCACTGCTGCACCACACCATCTGTCCCAGAGGATCTGTTTGCAGCGTCGGCTTACATCTTCATTGCTGAACACCACAGGTGGCGTCACGAATCAATTATAAACTTTCATCAGCATAAGCACACTGAAACAACCCCTTTTACAATGGGCGCCCAGGGCCACGGGCCGGTTCACAGCTGCCGTGACATCTCCCATTGAAGCTCATCTGGCCCGGTACCGAGTACCCCACAGACCTGGGTGTGAGGGCGACCCATACCCCCAAGTTAACAAATTTCGTGGGTTTATTAATCAATGTATTTTGTATTTTTATGTGTATGTTGCCCACTTTCATACAGATCGTTTCCAAGGTCTTATGTATAATCATGTTACTTACCACACGAGCACTTGCTTGAGCTAATCCACTTATCGAGACTCATGAACCCCATTTGAATAACTTAGACAATTTTCTAGCTGCAATGTCTGTGATGTTTGATGATCCTAATCATTGCACTACTGCTGAAACTGCATTGTTATCGTTCCGTCAGGGTAAGCACTCTGTTATCAAATACGCTACGGAATTTAGATGGCTGGCGGTGGATACAGTATGGGACTGTTAAGTTCAATTACTCATTTTTAGGAGGGGACTTTCTAGTATGGTTTAGGATGAGTTAGCTCATGCAGCGGCTTCTCCAGAGTTAGAGGCGTTCATACTGCATTGCGTGCGCATTGACATACATATTACTGAACGTAGACACGAGAAATTTGCAACCTCTAATCGTGTCACTATCTCTCCCCTTTCTCCTAAAGAACCTGCAGACAAATCCTCATGGGAAGTGGAACCGGTTCCCATGCAAGTGGATGCTTTACAGCGGCATGAGAGTAATGAACGCAGGGAGTATAGTTTTCGTGAGAGTTTGTGTTTCTACTGCGGTCAATCAGACCATTTTGTGTCCCAAGCGGCCTCACAAGGTACTAGCTGCGGTAGGGGAATATGAGGATCAGGATGCTGAATCTGTTGTTTCTGGGTCCAGTTCTTCTTTGAATGCTGTCTTTCATTCTCTGTAAGTGACTGCCTCTCCTAAAATACGGAAGGATAAAGATGCACATTGCTCCCTCACCATTAAGATCTTGTTGTCAGGAAAATGGATCTCCTGTGCAGCCATGGTAGACTCTGGGGTGGGAAGTAACTTTATGGACCTAACCTTTGCCAAAGAACATGGCATACAGATTCAACAGAGATCCACCCCAAGTAACTATGGAAACAGTGGATGGTTCCCCTCTAGTTTCAGGACCAGTGGATCAGGAGACAGTACCTCTGGAGATTTTCATAGAACCCAATCATCAGGAAATGCTTTCCTTTATGTTAATTTCTTCGCCACATTTCCCTTTAATTCTAGGAATTCCCTGGCTGCAGTTGCAGAATACAATCATCAATCATTGGTGCAGAATACAACCAGATGAACAGCACTTTTAGACCTAATACTATCTAATAGACCTGACATAATAACAAATCTGCAGGTCGTCGGGCATCTAGGAAATAGCGACCACAATATTATATAGTTGCACTTGACTTTCACTAGGGAGACTTGTCAGGGAGTCACAAAAACACTAAACTTTAGGAAGGCTAAGTTTAACCAATGTAGGGATGCCCTTAATCTGGTTGACTGGGATCAATGTCCTCAGAAATAAGAATACAGATAATAAATGGGAAATGTTTAAGGACATCCTAAATAGGCACTGTAAGCAGTTTATATAAAAGGAAAAGAAATAGGAAAAACCCAATGTGGCTAAACAAAGTAATAAGAGGGGAAATTAACAGTAAAAAGAAAGCATTTAAAATGCTAAAGCAGGATGGCACCATTGAAGCTATAGGGAGAAGAATATTTTATCTAAAAAATTAATTAAAGCTGCCAAAAAGGAAACAGAGAAGCACATTGCTAAGGAGAGTAAAGTAAAACTAATCCCAAACTGTTTTTCAACTATATCAATACTAAAAGAATCATAAGTGAAAGTGTAGGCCCCTTCAAAAAATTTGTGAGGAAAGAATAGATGTAGATGACAAGGAAAAAGCTAATATTTTAAACACCTTCTTCTCCATGGTATTCACAGTGGAAAAAGAAATGTTAGGTGAAATGCTGAGAGACAAAGAAAACCCTATATTAAGGTTCACCAATCAAACCCAAGAAGAGGTGCGAAACCGGCTAAATTAAAATGGATAAATATCCAGGTCCGGATGGCATACACCCTCGAGTACTAAGAGAACTAAGTGATGTAATAGAAAAGCCATTATTTCCTATATTTAGGGACTCTATAGTGACGGGGGTCTGTGCCACAGGACTGGCGCATAGCAAATCTGGTACCAATATTCAAAAAAGGCTCTAAAAGTGAACCTGGAAATTATAGGCCAGTAAGTCTAACCTCTATTGTTGGCAAAATATTTGAAGGGTTTCTGAGGGATGTTATTGTGGATTGTGGATTATCTCAATGATAATAACTGTTTAACTCTATTTCAGCATGGGTATATGAGGAATCGCTCCTGTCAAACCAATCTAGTCAGTTTTTATGAAGAGGTAAGCTATAGACTGGACCAAGGTGAGTCATTTGACGTATATCTTGATTTTTCCAAGGGTCTGGGGTAGAGTTGAGCGATACCGTCCGATACTTCAAAGTATCGGATCGGAATGGATCGGCCGATCTTTAAAAAAAGTATCGGTATCGCCGATTCCGATACCGGAAGTCCCATTCAAGTCTATGGGACTTCCGGTATCGGAATAAGAAAAACCCTGTTTTTGCCTTGTACAGCCTCTCTGGGGTCTGTACGGGCCTTTCGGGGGGCTGTGCCGGCCTGCCAGGGGGTCTGTGCAGGCTCCGGTGGTCTGTGCCGGCCTGCCGGGGGGCTGTGCCGGCCTGCCGGTGGTCTGTGCAGGCTCCGGTGGGCTGTGCCGGCCTGCCGGGGGGCTGTGGGAAATTCCCACACAGCAATGGCATAAAGTGAGACTAGGGACTTTTTTTTTTTTTAAGTGGCGGAGGAATACAGTGCGGAAGGATACCTACCTTCCGTCATTGGATTCCTGCAGCCCGTAGAGAACGGCAGCAACAGCTGATGCTGCAGTTCTCTACCCAAGATCGTCGTGGGACACACTCGTGGACTGCTTCGGATCGTGGGTGAGTATTTTTGTGGTTTGTTATGTTAATATTTATTCCGGAAAAGACAATGGCTTCGGGGAACAATGTGACAAGTATTGGTAAGTATGTTACTCTATGTTATATGTACTGTATGTCTATGTATGTATTGTATGAATGTATTGTATGTATGTAGTATATATGTGGTATGTATGTAGCATGTAGTATGTATGTAGTATGTATGTAGCATGCATGTAGCATGCAGTATGTATGTAGCATGCATGTAGTATATATGTAGTATGTATGTAGCATGCATGTAGTATATATGTAGTATGTATGTAGCATGTATGTAGTATGTATGTGGTATGTATGTAGCATGTAGTATGTATGTAGCATGCATGTAGTATATATGTAGTATGTATGTAGCATGTAGTATGTATGTAGCATGCATGTAGTATATATGTAGTATTTATGTAGCATGTAGTATGTATGTAGTATGTATGTAGTATGTATGTGGTATGTATGTAGCATGTAGTATGTATGTAACATGCATGTAGCATGCATGTAGTATGTATGTAGCATGCATGTAGTATGTATGTATGTAGTATGTATGTAGCATGCATGTAGTATGTATGTAGTATGTATGTAGTATGTATGTAGCATGCAGTATGTATGTAGCATGTATGTAGCATGTATGTAGTATGTATGTAGTATATATGTAGTATGTATGTAGCATGTAGTATGTATGTAGCATGTAGTATGTATGTAGCATGCATGTAGTATATATGTAGTATGTATGTAGCATGTAGTATGTATGTAGCATGCATGTAGTATATATGTAGTATGTATGTAGCATGTAGTATGTATGTAGCATGCATGTAGTATATATGTAGTATGTATGTAGCATGTAGTATGTATGTAGCATGTATGTAGTATATATGTAGTATGTATGTAGCATGTATGTATGTAGCATGTAGTATGTATGTAGCATGCATGTAGTATGTATGTAGTATGTATGTAGCATGCATGTAGTATGTATGTAGTATGTATGTAGTATTTTTTTTTTTTTTTTTTTTTTAACATTTAACACATTAGCCGGATGATGGGACTACTACTGTCCCATCATTGGCTAATGTGTCAATCACTGTCATGGTAGCAGGCATCGCCAGATGGGACTTGTAGTCCCATCGGACGATGCTTGCACAGACCCCCGGACATCAGCACAGCCCCCCGGCAGGCCGGCACAGCCCCCCGGCAGGCCGGTACAGACCCCCACAGGGTGCACAGACCACCGGCAGGCCGGCACAGCCCCCCGGCAGGCCGGTACAGACCCCCACAGGGTGCACAGACCACCGGCAGGCCGGCACAGCCCCCCGGCAGGCCGGTACAGACCCCCACAGGGTGCACAGACCACCGGCAGGCCGGCACAGCCCCCCGGCAGGCCGGTACAGACCCCGGGCAGTCCACACAGCCCCCCGGCAGGCCGGCAGAGACCCCCGGAAGGCCCGAAATGACGGCGCATCATGATGCGCACACACCGCGCATCATGATGACGTCAGGCTGTCAATCAACTTTGAACTTCCGATTCCGATGCCGAATTCCGATATTGAAAAAATATCGGAAGTCGGTATCGGAATTCCGATACAGCAAGTATCGGCCGATACCCGATACTTGCGGTATCGGAATGCTCAACACTAGTCTGGGGGAAAATGTGTGTAAATGGGTAAGTAACTGGCTTAGTGATAGAAAGCAGAGGGTGGTTATAAATGGTATATTCTCTAACTGGGTCGCTGTGACCAGTGGGATACCGCAGGGACCTATTCTCTTCAACATATTTATTAACGATCTGGTAGAAGTTTACATAGTAAAATATCAACATTTGCAGATGATACAAAACTATGTAAAGCAGTCAATACAAAAGAAGATAGTACTCTGCTACAGATGGATCTGGATAAGTTGGAAACTTGGGCCGAAAGGTGGCAGATGTGATTTAACAATGATAAATGTAAGGTTATACACATGGGAAAATAGATCAATATCACCATTAAACACTGAATGAGAAACCACTGGGTAAATCTGACATGGAGAAGGACTTGTGGATCCTAGTAAATGATAAATTTACCTGGAGCAGCCAGTGCCAGGCAGCAGCTGCCAAGGCAAAAAGGATTATGAGGTGCATTAAAAGAGGTCTGAATACACATGATGAGAGCATTGTACTGCCTCTGTACTAATCCCTGGTTAGACTGCACATGGAGTACTGTGTACAGTTTTGGGCACCGGTGCTCAGGAAGGATATAATGGAACTAGAGCGAGTACAAAGGAGAGCAACAAAATTGATCCTGATTTTGTATCCAGCAAAAAAACTATCCTGCCTCTGCTATCTTAAGATGTCCAAATAAAGCATTGGAGTTTTAAGACAGTGAGTGCCATCTACTCTCTTTTTTTCACATATGTATGCTGCAAAACTATGGACTTTTTGTGGATGTGCACCTGGTCTATTTGAGATAGGTATCTCTCAGTAGTTACGCTTGTGCGGTACTTGTTATCACGGAGTATACAGGGGCTGTGCCGCATTCTATTTTATTTTGTGTGGAGAGCATTATACTGCCTCTGTACAAATCCCTGGTTAGACCGCACATGGAGTACTGTGTACAGTTTTGGGCGCCAGTGCTCAGGAAGGATATAATTGAAGTAGAGCGAGTACAAAGGAGGGCAACAAAATTAATAAAGGGGATGGGGGAACTACAATACCCAGAGAGATTTGCAAAAGTAGGATTATTTAGTCTAGAAAAAAGACGACTAAGGGGCGATCTTATAACCATGTATAAGTATATAAGGGGACAATACAAATATCAGAGGATCTGTTTATACAAAGGAAGGTGACAGTCACAAGGGGGCATTCTCTGCGTCTGGAGCACAGAAGGTTTTTCCACGAACATAGAAGTGAATTCTTTACTGTTAGGGCAGTGAGAATCTGGAATTCCTTGCCTGAGGAGGTGGTGATGGCGAACTCCGTCGAGGGGTTCAAAAGAGGCCTGGCTGTCTTCCTGGAGCATAACAATATTATATCTTACATTTATTAGATTAAGGATGTAGATCTGGGGTTTTATTCTGACGGAATATAGGCTGAACTGGATGGACAAATGTCTTTTTTCAGCCTTGCTAACTATGTTATTATGTTACTATGTTACTATCAACTGGGAGACCAAGGACATCACTTTTCCACCAAAGGACACACCAGTAACAAGTCATGCAAGTTCTCAGGATACGGAATGTACCACTAAGGTATCTATGTTACCATCTATTTACAATAAATTTTCTGATATGGGAGCTCTCCACTCTGAATCCATCTCCTGTTTTGTGTTGGATAATTTACTTGCTGGATTCGTACTGGGAATTCCTTTGCTGGAGATTCACAATCCAGTTATTGATTGGTGTCAGAAGAAGATTGTGAAATGGAGTCCCAAGTGTTACAAAAAATGTCTAAAAAAATGTACAAATATGCTCCGCTAGTCTGGAGGGTCTTCCAGGGTACCTGAAGGACTTCGGAGATGTGTTTTCGGAAAAAGAGGCTGAGATACTACCTCCCCATAATCCCAATGATCATGCCATTGATCTTATTCCTATCGCCAAGTTACCAAAAGCTTGCCTTTACAATTTGTCAGGGCCTGAACGAGCCGTCATGAAAGCATATGTTATAGATAGTTTACGGAACGGTGATATCCTACCTCCCTCCTCCCCTATAGCTGCTGGATCTTTCTTTGTTAAATAGAAAGATGGGGTCTCTGTCCTTGCCTTGATTTCCGAGAACTAAACAAGATAACGGTTAAAAATAATTACCCACTTCTACTCATCCCCGACCTATACAATCAGCTTCTGGGGACCAGCTTGTTTTCTAAACTTGATCTTAGAGGGGCTTACAATTTGATACGCATCTGGAAGGGTGATGAGTGGAAAACGGCATTTTTAACATCTGAGGGTCTTTTTGAACACCTTGTCATGCCTTTTGGATTATCTAATGCACCTGCTGTGTTTCAAAATTTTATGGATGATATTTTCTCTGATTGCATTGGAAGATTCGTTGTGATTTACCTCGATTACATTTTAATTTTCTCGCCAGACTTGGACACTCACCAGGTACATGTCCGTGTTGTGTTACAGAGGCTAAGGGAGAACTCGCTGTTTCCTAAATTAGAGAAATGTGTCTTTTCTGTGCCAGAAATCTCTTTCTTGTGGTTTATCTTATCAGCAGAAGGGTTTAAGATGGACATAATTGATTGGGTTCAACCTCGTGATCTTAAGGCTTTGCAGCGTTTTCTGGGATTTGCCAACCATTACAGAAAATGTAATGGGTTTTCACCACTTACTGACCTTACGCATAAGGGGGTGAATCTAAAGGTTGGGTCACCAGGTGCTATCAGGGCTTTTAAAGATTAAAAGAGTTTTTTATGTCAGCGCCCATTCTGATCCAGCCTGATCTTCAAGAACTGTTCATTGTAAAGGTGGATGCTTCGGAGAACAGGGTGGGGGCAGTCTTATCACAGGGGCCCAAAACTCTGACTAACCTGTGTCCATGTGCTTTTCTTTCTAAAAAATTTTCACTGGCAGAGAGAAATTATGATGTGGGTAATCGGGAGTTACTTGCTGTCAAGTTGGCCTTTGAGGAAAGGAGGCATTTTTTTGGAGGGGGCAGTTCATCCAGTTACGGTTATCACGGATCACAAGAATTTAGCTTACCTTGAATTGGCTAAAAGGTTAACTCCTAGATAGGCCAGATGGTCCTTGTTTTTCTCTTGATTTATTTTTTCTATTAAATTCAGGCATGTGTCTAAGAATGTGAAAGCTGTGGAAAGTTTTTTCAATGAAGCTAACATTAATTGACCCAGAAATACACTCTATACATTGTTAATGTGGTAAATGACTATTCTAGCTGCAAATGTCTGGTTTGTAATGCAATATCTTCATAGGTGTATAGAGGCCAATTTCCAACAACCATCACTCCAGTGTTCTTATGGTACTTTGTGTTTGCTAACTGTGTAAGAAGGCTAACAGATGGTTAGAATACCCTTGAAAACCCTTGAAAGTATGCTAGCACAGCTGAAATCAGTTTGGCTGATTAGAGAAGCTATAAACCTGACCTTCCTTTGAGTTGAGAATCTGGAGCACTACATTTGTTGGTTCCATTAAACTCTCAAAATGGCAAGAAAAAAAGAACTTTCATGTGAAACTCGACAGTCTATTGTTGTTCTTAGAAATGAAGGCTATTCCATGCGAGAAATTGCAAAGAAACTGAAGATTTCCTACAACGATGTGTACTACTCCCTTCAGAGGAGAGCACAACCAGGCTCTATCCAGAGTAGAAAGAGAAGTGGGAGGCCCTGCTGCAAAACTGAGAAACAAGACAAGTGCATTAGAGTCTATAGTTTGAGACATTGATGCCTCACAGGTCCTCAACTGGCAGCTTCATTAAATAGTACACACAAAACGCCAGTGTCAACGTCTATAGTGAAGAGGCGACTCTGGGATGCTGGCCTTCAGGGCAGAGTGGCAAAGAAAAAGCCATATCTGAGACTGGCGAATAAAAGGAAAAAATTAATATGGGCAAAAGAACACAGACATTGGACAGAGGAAGATTGGAAAAAAGTGTTATGGATAGACGAATTCAAGTTTGAGGATCACACAGAAGAACATTTGTGAGACGCAGAACAACTGAAAAGATGCTGGAAGAGTGCCTGATGCTATTTGTCAAGCATGGTGGAGCTAATGTGATGGTCTGGGGTTGCTCTGGTGCTGGTAAAGTGGGAGATTTGTACAAGGTAATGGGATTTTGAATAAGGAAGGCTATGAATCCATTTTGCAACGCCATGCCATACCCTGTGGACAGCGCTTTATTGGAGCCAATTTCATCCTAACAACACGACAATGACCCAAAGAACACTTCCAGATTATGGAAAAACTATTTAGGGAAGAAGCAGGCAGCTGGTATTCTATCTGTAATGGAGTGGCCAGCGCAGTCACCAGATCTCAACCCCATTGAACTGTTGTGGGAGCAGCTTGACTGTATGGTATGCAAAAAGTGCCCATCAAACCAAACCAACTTGTGGGAGGGGCTTTTGGAAGCATGGGGTGAAATTTCTCCAGATTACCTCAGCAAATTAAGTTCTAGAATGCCAAAGGCCTGCAATGCTGTAATTGCTGCAAAGGGAGCATTCTTTGATGAAAGCAAAGTATGAAGGAGAAAATTATTATTTCAAATAAAAATCTTTTTTTCGAACCTTGTCAATGTCTGTATAGCACAGTGATACTCCAGCGCTACCGAGTAATGGCGAACATGCTTGCTCTTCACTAGTAAAGTCCAGTCATTCGCTTCCTCCACTTCCCCAGAGTCCAAATTATTTGTGCCTGTGTACCTAAAATTGTGGGTGTTACAGGAATTTCATGATTCCGTTTTAAGTGGTCATCCTGGGGTTACTGCCACAGAGAAAACTGTTGCTAGACTTTTTTTGTGACCGTCCATGCATAATGATATTAAAGATTTTGTTTGGGGCAGGGCAGGCCTTGCATTCAATGCATAAGCAAACAGTATGGGAGTACCAAATGAATACTTGGAACTTTGGTTGCATGTGATCATCCATGACGTCTGTTCTATGGGTTGTTGGGGTGCGTCAAAATTTTGGGCAGCCCTGCCACTCACTGCATACGCAATAACAGTATAAGGGACCCACTGTTTAATAATGGGAACAACAATGCATAGCCGACTTATGACTCTCTAACAAATGTGAGGGCCGACTGCTGCCCCTACAAAAATAGACTCTGACTTTCAGAGTGCCTCCTTCATAAATGAGATAGGATGTGTCTGATGATGTGTCACACACAACATGGTCTTATAAGGTTGTAAAATATTAGTGTCATTTCCCAGTGAATGCATTTGTCTGAGTTGAAAGCAATGGTAAAATTGAAAAACGCATCAAAAACGCTATATGTGAACATAGCCCAAGTGGTGGAGAAACATTTTTGTTTTGGGTTATTTGTTTTGTCTTACATTCAAATCATTATACTGGAAAGGATAATAATACTAAATTTTATTTCTATAGCACCGACATATTCCGCAGCACTTTACATTTCAGAGGGGATTGGTATAGACAATAGTCATTACAGCATAACAATAATCACATAGATTATAACAAATACCAAGAGGAATTAGGGCCTGCTCGCAAGCTTACAGTCTATGAGGAAAGAGGTAGACATGAAAGGTGGGTGGTAACAGTTGCCCTGATTGTTTGGATCAGCCATAATGTTAAGTGTGTGACAGTACAGACACAGAGGGCTAATGGATGCATAAAACATGTGGGAACATGACGCGGGGAACCTGGTTATGGTAAAAGTTTTGACTGTGCCACCCAGGGATAGATTAGGTTAATGTGTTGAGGCGGTAGGCCAGTCTGAATAAATGTGTTTTCAGGGCACGCTTAAAATTGTGGGGATTGGGGACTAATCGTATTGACCTGGGAAGTGCATTCCAAAGAATTGGCGCAGCACGTGTAAAGGCTTGGAGACGGGAGTGGGAGGTTCTGATTATTGAGGATGCTAACCTCAGTTCATCAGCAGAATGGAGGGCGCGGGTAGGGTGGTATACTGAAACAAGGGAGGAGATGTAGGGTGGTGCTGAGCCATGGAGGGCTTTGTGGGTGAGGGTAATAAGTTTATACTGAATTCTGGAGTGGATAGGTAGACAGTGTAATGACTGGCACAAGGTAGAGGCATCGGTGTGACGATTGGTAAGGAATATGATCCTGGCTGCAGCATTCAAGACAGATTGGAGAGGGGAGAGTTTGGTAAGAGGGAGACCCATTAGAATAGAGTTACAATAGTCGAGACGAGAATGAATAAGTTTTTGCGGAGTCAAAAGTAAGAAAAGGTCGAATTCTAGAAATGTTTTTGAGGTGCAGATGACAAGAGCGAACCAGTGATCGAATGTGGGGGACAAAGGAAAGCTCGGAGTCAAGTATGACCCCAAGACAGCGGGCATGTTGCTGGGGAGTAATAGTGGAGCCACACACAGAAATGGCAATGTCGGGTAGAGGTACATTAGTAGAGGGAGGAAACACAAGGAGTTCAGTCTTTGACAGGTTCAGTTTTAGATATAGTGAGGACATGATGTTAGACACAGCGTTTAGACAATCGCCGGTGTTTTCTAGAAAGGCTGGCGTGATGTCAGGAGAAGAAGCATATAATTGGGTGTCATCAGCATAGAGATGGTATTGGAAACCAAATCTACTGATGGTTTGACCAGTAGGGGCAGTGTACAAGGAGAAGAGGAGGGGGCCTAGAACCAATCCTTGAGGAACCCCAACAGTAAGGGGAAGGTGAGATGAGGAGGAACTGGCAAAAGATACAGTAAAGGAGGGGTCAGAGAGATAGGAGGAGAACCAGGAGAGAACGGTGTCCTTGAGGCCAAAGGAATGGAGCATAGTGAGGAGGAGCTGATGATCCACAGTGTCGAATGCTGCAGAGAGATCCAAGAGAATTAACATGGAGTAATGACCATTTGATTTAGCTGTTAGTAGATCATTAGAGACTTTAGTGAGTGCAGTTTCAGTAGAGTGTAAAGAGTGGAAACCGGATTGGAGAGGGTCGAGAAGCGAGTTATCAAAGAGATAGCGGATAAGACGGGAGTGGAGCAGGCGTTCCAGGAGTTTAGAGATGAAGGGAAGATTAGAGACAGGTCTATAGTTATCGGCCCAGTTTTGGTCGAGGGATGGTTTTTTAAGTAGTGGATGTATGATGGCATGCTTAAATGAGGAGGGAAAGATACCAGAAGAGAGAGAGAGGTTAAATATTTTAGTTAGCTGAGGGGTGACAGCAGGGGAAAGGGACTGGAGGAGATGTGATGGAAATGGGTCACTGGTGCAAGTGGTTGGGCGAGAAGATGCAAGGAGCCTGCTTAAATCTTCTGTGACTGGTTCAAAATCAGAGAGTGAGCTAGATGCAGTGGGGGTGGGAGGACAGTGCATGGTATGAGGTGATTGGGAGATAATTTCTTGTCGGATCTGGTCAATTTTTTCCTTGAAGTAATTGGCCAGATCGTCAGCTCGCTCGAAGCTCCGTGGTTGGGGCCTGTACTCTTGGGTTGAGTAGAGAATGAAAAGTGTCAAAGAGACGTTTCGGGTTATTGGACAGTGAGGTGATGAGGGTGTTGAAATAGGTTTGTTTGGAGAGGTGAAGGACAGTGTTGTATGTTCTAAGCATAAACTTATTTTTGAATCCGATCTTTTTTTATTAAACATCCAGGAATCAATACAGAAAAAATATGACATCTTATATAACCAGTAAATAGTTACATGGAAAGCAGATATTATTTAAAGTGAAAAATTCTTCCTCTGTAAGAAAAAATAGAAAGGAGAAGATCTCAAAACACAGTTACTTATATAAATTGAGCCTACAAACAACATGGCTCCACAAAAAAACAAGAAACAAAATTATACAGCAGTGCCTCAGTTCAGTGGGAAAACCACCCCCACCAGCCGCGCCACCTCGCATCATATTTCGCCCCTCCCGCCGCTCGTGGACATCAGATCCGACCCCTCCAGCCCCCTCCCATCGCGCCACTCAAAATCCGCTTCACCCCTCCCATCGCACCACTCAAAATCCGCTTCACCACAAAAAACATTAAACTTTATTTTTGCTCCCCAAGCACCCCATCACTGCAAGCACAATAGTAACTGGTCCATCATCGCCTCCCGCACCAACGCGTCCGAGGGGAGACCCGGTGACTCCATCCATGGCTGCCAAATTTTGTAAAACTTTCTCAATGCTTTTCTTTTTAAATAAGCCCCCCTTTCCAATCTAATGACATTATTTAGTTTATTTTTAAGCTCTGACAATGTTGGTGGCATAGGATCCAACCAATGATATGCCAGTATCTTTCTTGCCTGATACAGGATGCGTGCTACTCCCAGGGCCACTACAGAGTCCGGGTCAACCCCCTCCTCCCACAAATTCAACAAACATAGACGAGGTGGCGGTCGTATTGTGATATGGTATACTTGGGCTATGAGTCCCAGGGTCTGCCTCCAGAAATCCCCAATACTCCCGCACTCCAACATAACATGCATCAAGTGGGCATCATTCTGCCCACACTAACGCATTGTGTATGGGGCCTAAGTCCCATTTTAAATAATAAGCTGGGTGTTTTATATACCCTGTGAATGAGATATATTTGCAAAAGCCTTTGGCATTCAGAAACCGCCAGTTTAGGGATCTGTGCTAGAATGTCGGACCATTGTTCCTCCGTCAGGGGGCCAACGTCCCGTTCCCACTTATTCTTAGAAGCAGTCAGTGGGTATGTCTCCAGATGGGCAGGCAATAATCTTTTGTATAATTCAGAGATAAGACCCTTAGAGGACTCAGATGTAAGTAGCATATGTAGTGTTTGATTATGTGTCACTATCACTGGATTTATCCTTCTCTGTTTTTCCAATGCATGTCTCAGCTGTAAGTACTGATAAAAGAAGACGTGCGGGAGGTGAAATTCTGTTCTCAATTGTTCAAAACTCTTAAGAGTATTATTTTGCAATACTTGTGACACCAGATGTATCCCTTTATCTTCCCATCTTCCGAACCCCACTAATTTTTTAATCTCTTGCAAATCCGGATTCCGCCACAATGGCCAGAACTCCGTGGGCCCATTTATCTTCAAAAGAGACTTACCCCTGTCCCACACCTTAAAAATCATAGCCAACGAGGGGTATCGTGCCCCATTTATCTGCCGTCGTCCCACATCCAACCTGCAACCTGGATATTTCCATACCGATCCTTCTCTCACAATATCACCATCACTATCGTACGCTCCGTCTCTACCCCAACCCCTAAAATGTTGCATCTGGGAGGCTATATAGTATATGTATGGGTTTGGCACCGCCAATCCTCCCTCCTCCTTTCCTCGCTGCAGCATCTCCAAACGAATCCTAGCCTGTTTTTTCTTCCAAATTAGTTCCCGGAATAATGTATTTATTTATGCAAAAAATTCCCTACAAATCCACACCGGAGAATTATGTACCAAATATAGCAATTGTGGCATCATTACCATTTTGATTAAGTTAGATCTACCAATATTCGACAACGGCAGGCGACACCAAGCATGTACTTTTGTTCTAAATCGCTGCAACAGGGGTTCCAGATTTAGAGCCCGAAAATCCTTCGGGACTGGACTAACAATTATTCCCAGATACTTAAACTCCCGAACTACAGGGACCGGTATCTGCAAATCCGAGAAATCCGCCGGGAGAGGGTCTATCGGCATTAAAGCCGATTTGGACTAGTTAATCCGAAGGCCAGACCTCAACCCAAACTCACGAATGACCCCCATTGCCGGCAAAATCGAGGAATGTACCCTGTCTAAATATAAAAGTAGATCATCCGCGTACAATGATATCCTCAATTCCACAGTTCCACATCTAAATCCTGTTATTTCCCTGGACTTCCGAATTGCAACTGCCAATGGCTCCATCGCAGTAGCGAATAGCAAGGGCGAGAGCGGTCACCCCTGTCTAGTACCTCTCCCAAGAGGAAAAGGCTCAGAGATCTTGCCATTAGCCCTAACCCTCGCCACCGGCGAGTCATACAGCAGCCTCACCCAATTTATAAATCTGTGTCCAAAACCCATTTTCCTAAGGACCGCCCACAAAAAACCCCACTCTAGACTATCGAACGCCTTAGCGGCGTCTAAGGACAATATTGCTCTTTCCCCCAGCTCCCCAGAACTATGTTGAATCCCCAAGTATAGTTTTCTAAGGTTCATAGATGTGGCCCTGCCTGGGATAAATCCCGTCTGATCATTCTGTATACCAGATGAGATAACTCGGGACATCCTATTGGCGAGTACCTTGGCCAATAATTTAACATCTGTTGGTAGTAGGGAAATCGGGCGATATGAATCCGGAATCTCCGGATCCTTTCCGGGCTTTAATATTAAAACTATCAAAGCTTCCCTCATAGATGGTGGGAGGACCCTCCGCCCTTCAGCCTCTTCAAATACCTTAAGTAGTTTAGGTAGCAGTAAGGGTGCATAAGTTTTGTAAAACTCGCCAGGCAGGCCATCCGTTCCCGGAGCCTTTTCATTTTGCACCTGACCAAGCACCTCCTCCAACTCCTCCAACAGGATGTCCCGATCCAGCGAATCCCTATCGTCATCAGCCAGTGTGGGGAGAGAGAGAGCGTCCAAGTACTGCTCAATCTCAGTCTCCATGAGATTGCAATCTGATGTATATAGTTTCATAAAATACCTCCTTATCTCACTCACTATGTCCACACTGTCCACTACAGGATCACCCGAGTCCGTTTTTAGCCTATTGATATAAATTGTGCTCTAATGACAGTGGCCAATAAGTGTCCTACTCCCTCCCCCTCTATGAAATATTTTTGTTTGAGGAAATAACGTTTATTTGCTGCCGCCGACATGAGGTTTTCCCTGAGTGACGTCTGTACCTTCTCTAGAGTTTTTTTTGTTTCCTCTGTCAGGTTGAGCACCACCGCAGCCTCCGCAACAGATGCCTCCAGGATCAGACTTTGGGTGTAGCGTCTATTTTGGCTTTTTCATGTGCATATTTCTCTAATATATAAGCCCCTGACATAGGCCTTCATAGAATCCCAAACTATGTGTGATGATGCAGAGTACTCATTAAGTTGAAAATATTCTAGAATGGTATCATGTAAAGATCCCCCTAAAAGCTGGATCCAGAAGGGATTAAGTTTCCAGATAGGTCTAGACAGGGTAAGAGGGTTTCCCCATGAAAGTTTGACATACAGTGGCGAGTGATCAGATACACTTCTAGGCAGGTAGGCCACCGTTTGTACATATGGGGTCATAAATGTGTTCCCAATGGCCAGGTCTATCCGTGACATAGTATGGTGAGAACTAGAGTAGCAGGAAAACTGTTTGGCTGTGGGGTTTTGGACACGCCAGAGGTCCACCATTCCCAGCTCCACCAATGTTTTAGCAAATGAGGTCGAGGCTGCGTCTTCCAATATGTTTCCCGAATGCAACTTATCCAAATAGGGATGTAAATATGTATTAAAATCCCCTATCAGAAGAGTCGGCGCAGGGGGAAAGGAGTCTAAAATAGACAAGATTTCTTTTACTGGTTCGACTGAATAGGGCGGGGGGATGTATATTGCAACCAAAATAAATTGTATACCATATAGCGTGCAAAGCAAACATACAAATCTGCCCCCAGGGTCAACCACCAATTTAGTACCTGAGAACGGGATGGACCTGTGCACCAGCACACTGACGCCCCGTGCATGGGTCGAGTACGTGGAATGATATTCATGTGCAACCCATCCCTTCCTCAGCCAATGAATATTATCTTTCACCATGTGGGTCTCAGATATACACAGGATAGCCGGGAGAAACTTTTGCATATTAGTAAATATAGCACATCTCTTATTTGCCTCCCCGAGCCCCCTAACATTCCACGCTACAATATTAAGTGATATCACCATAAGAGCAGACTAAAAAATGATAAATCGGAGCATACTCCACCCCCGCGGGAGAGATGCAATTTCCACCATCCCCTAATGCACTGAATTGGGCGACACGGCTGACGCACTCCAAATCCCACAGATCAATTATGAAATACAACAATAAGCAAAAAAAAACAAACAAAACAAAAGAGGGAGAGGGAGCACTGCACACCAGTGTACATCGCCCCTGCCCTCAAAAACAAGTGTAACTTGCACATTTCTCTCAAATAGAGAGAATCAGGGCTAGAAAACTCGCCCAGAGTCCATGCAGGGAGAAGGGTCCACAGCTTGTCACTGTAACGAGTGTCCACAGCAATCCGGTCAGCTCCCGCCCTGGACCCGAAATGGAATGAACAGTAGTATTTATACCAGCATAGCGTCCTCAAGTATTCTTCCTCCTCATGGACCTCTCGTTAATATCCAGCCAGGACAGCGCCGCCTGCGCCGTATCAAAAAAGTGCGTTTCTCCATTCACATCAATCCGCAGTCTAGCAGGGTACATCATGGAATAGGACACTTGTAAGTCACGTAGACGTTTTTTAATCTCAATAAATTGCGCCCTTTTACGTTGCACCTCCATGGAAAAATCAGGGAAAATGGACATTTTTCTCCCATTAATAGCAAGTTCCTTAATATCTCTGGATCTTCGCAGGATAGCATCTCTATCTTTAAAGTGCAGGAGCTTGAGCAAAATGGGACGTGGGGGTGCTCCCGGCGGGGGGGCACGTGTAGGGACCCTGTGCGCCCTCTCAATAGTAAAGAATGAGGATAAAACATCTTTGCCAAATGTGTCCATTAGCCATTTTTCAAAAAAAACAAGTGAGTCAGTCCCTTCCATCCTCTCCGGGACCCCCACCAGTAGCAGATTACTTCTACGGGAGCGGTTCTCTAAATCGTCCACCTTGTTCAGCAGTATTGTAATATTTAGCATGGCTTTTCCCAGCTCCCGTGTCATTGGTGGCAATTTATCCTCCATCGCACCAACACGTTCCTCCAGTTCCCCTACCCTGGCAGTCACTCCCCGCAGCTCATGTTTGATACTGGCTATGTCCTTAGTGACAGTCCCCATTTGGTTACTTAGAATGGCCAGTGTGGTATTGCATGAGTTAATTGCTGCTAGGATTTCTTTCAGTGTGGGCTCAGCAGACACAGACTCTGACTGCTCTCCATCCCCCCCTCCTTCCCCCCCCAGCACAGACCCTGGCGTCTGCGTGTGCTGGGTTGAGGAGCATACCGGGTCCAGTGTACTCACTGCTCTCTCCTTGGATATCCGATCCTCCAGCTCCACGTTGCAGTCAGCGCCTGCCTCAGCCCGTGCACCGGGTGACCGAGCAGCAGCAGGAGGCACTCTTGCATATCGCTCCAACCTGCCAGCTGCCCCCACCGCTCCACTACAGGCAGGCTTGTTGTTTGCCGGCGCCATCTTGGATGCAGCAGAGACGCGTCCCGTCGCCTCCTTATCTTTTTTACCGGCCCGGTTTGACATGGCACGAGGATCCTCCGCTTCCCAGACGCCCATGGAGATATTGCAGTCCTCCAGGTCAGTGAATCGCGCCAGTAATGCCGGTAATCAGGATATATTGTCGGATCCAGGCAGGAAATCCCTCACACCACGTCCTCCCTACATGAGGTCCAGGCCACGCCCCCTCTAAGCATAAACTTATAATGGATGAAATCTCCGTGTAGATTGGATTTTCTCCACAGACGTTCGGCGCACCTGGAGCACCGCTGCAGGAAAGTGTTTGCAGGGTGTGCCAGGGTTGTCACCGTCTGTGTTGTGGTGTTCTATTTATAGGGGGTGCAAATTCGTCCAGGGCACTTTGAAGTGTTTCATTGTAATGCTTCAATGCAGAATCAGAGCATGAGAGGGAGGAGATAGGGGCCAATGAAGACTGCAAGTTCTTCATAAGTTTCTGGGTGTTAATGGCCTGTATGGTTCTATAAGTATGTTCCTTAGCATATTTCCCAGGAAAATCTATTTTGGTTTCATTTTTCTATGTTTTAGTGTGCGCCTGTAAAAGTGGCATAATACTCTGACAACATTGTTCACAGCTGTGACCTGGGAATCAGAGATGCTTCCAGGGGTATTCCCCATGATGTTCCCATGCCAATTGAGCACTGTTCCCATCGATTTCAGATGTTTTTAGACCCTAAAAGGACCCCCGGGGGGATTGCGGCAAAAATGCTTGGTTTTCCCATAGACTTACATTGGGCTCATTGCTCGGGTTGGGCACCCTAGCATTCCAATTTTCTCAATCTGAGCAATGAGCACCCGAGCATTTTAGTGCTCGCCCATCACTAAACACTACCAAAAATCTAATTCTCCAAAAAACATAAAAGCTCGCAAGCTTTCGGTTGAGGGCTACATTAACTTAGCGTCCTTCACATCACCCGCATCACAATGATCAAGGAAGTCAGACTCTCATATTACTCAGTTTCAATGCCATGTGTGTATTTAAACACCAGGTTGTTACTTGTATGATCTACCCATTACCTATAAACTCACAAATGAAATGCTGTAATTTGTTAAAGGAAATTGAAGCCACAGATCCATTAACTCTTTTGGCTTTCAAACTCTCCATGTGCATGAATTATTTAAGTTGAGAGATAACTCAGAGGAGATAACAGAGTTTAACCAATGGGAGAGTAAGCAGCGTATTGCTGCCAAAAGCAATATGTGAACCACTTGCGGAAAGTTACAACCCTCAGGAGAGCTATGAAAGAGTAAGCACTGAGGTTCTTTCAGAACAGTTAATTGCTATCTAACTCAACAAATTAAGAATGTCTGTCCAGAAGGTTTGGGAGGCAGGACAAGACCAAATTCCATTGATAAAGCCAGTGCTGGATAGAGAACATTTAGGACATTTTGTTTCTCTCTCCTGGCTGTTTGATTGTGTTGGGATATTAAAGCCATGCATTGCATTATACATTATTCCAAAGTAAGTATCTGTTAGGGCTGGTGGAACCCACCAAAAAATACGAAGGTAGTAATAAGTTGCGTTCACAGCCCGGGGTCTACCATGCAGAGATGTTACCTGCTTCCCGGTAATGGCAGACACTATATGGCAGTATAATAGATGAACACCTACGGGTTAACGTCACCCTGTGTGTACAGAAGTGGACTCTGTTGCTTCACAGAACCGCACTACCGCGGAATATAAATACCATAGCCTGCTAAGTGTACAGTCACACAACTCGGTCCCAAAGACACTGGATTAGAGTCCCCCCACTAAGCGAGCGGCGTCACACCTGCGAACGCCACTAATAGACGCTGGCTACTGAGGAGTGCAAAGTGCACAGTGGCGTACAGGCAAGTCACTACTCCGCCCTGATGCTAGGCCCCGACTCTGCCTCCTACCTCCACTATCAGCCTAGGCACTAACTGGCAAGGCTGAACAACACATGCTTACCAAGGGTAGGGGTTTCATAATGAGTCATTCACCAGAGACATTCATATGTGCATACAACACTCACTCCACATAGTCTATACTAGTGCACGGCCATGCGGCCATGGGATCCTTTTATACCCGCAGCCTTCCAGGACCTTGCTGGTGGCCCAATCTGAGCTGCTTGAGGACCTGAGCATGTGACCGCCGACCACCAATGAGCGGTTGTCTCAAGGGCATGCTCAGATGGAGAAAAGCAGGACTTAGTCCCAGGTGCGTCTGCCCACCGCTGACTAATGCTGGATGCTATAGCTGAACCTGGGGCAACAGCAGCAACCAAACGCATAGCATTAGCCTGAGCAAGACGCTGGGACCAACATCTCTGCTGAACAGGAACCTCTGCAGCTGAAGAAGAGTGGGAGACTGCAGAGGACATGGCTTGAACAGGGGTGGGAACTCGATGCCTTACATTACCCCCCCAGGCCCCCCCTTGGGCCTCACTATGCTCTAAAGTTGCAATGAGCTGATGAGTACGAATGTGATAAATAGGTTCCCAGGCCCTGTCCTCTGGGCCATGACCCTTCCAATCCAGCATGTACCACCTTGCACCTCAAAATAGCGTTCACCTCATAATCGTCCATGGACGAACTCGATGTCCTGGCAGATGACTCGGAAAATCGGGACATGTGAACGGGTTTTAGGAGGGACACATGAAAGGTGTCAGTTATACCTAGGCATGGAGGAAGGGCCAGACGATAAACCACAGGGTTGACCTGTTCCAGGACCTTGCAGGGACCTATATAGCGAGGTGCAAATTTAATGGACTCAACTCGCAGCCTGATGTTATGGGCGAAGAGCCACACTAAGTTGCCAGGAGCAAAGGTCGGAGTGGGGCACCGGTGAGCATCAGCGGAGACCCTCATTATCTCCTTGGTGGCCTGGATGGCATCCTGTGTGCGGTCCCAAATGTCATGTGCCTCCACCGCCCAGTCTGCCACCCTAGAGTCGGTGGACGACATGGGCATGGACACAGGGACATGTGGATGCTGGCCGTAGTTAAGGAGGAATGGGGTCTGCCCAGTACCGTCGGCTACGGCGTTGTTCAGCGCAAATTCCGCCCACGGTAGCAAGGATGCCCAGTCATCCTGCCCGGCCAAAACAAAATGTCGCAGGTATGTGACCAGGGTCTGGATGGTTCTCTCTACCAACCCGTTAGTCTTAGGATGGTAAGCTGAAGAGAGATTCAGCTCAATGCTGAGTAGGCAACAAAGCTCTCTCCAGAACCGAGACCAGAACTGGGGATCCCGGTCATTGACAATTTTGTCAGGCATACCGTATAGGCAAAAAACATGCTTAATGAACAACGCCGCCAAGGCCCATGCTGAAGGTACCCAAGGAAGGGCACCAGGTGCACCATTTTGGAAAAATGGTCGGTGACTACCCAGATGACTGTGCAGCTACGGGACTTGGGTAAACCCACCACAAAGACCATCCCGACCATTTCCCAGGGCCTGTTTGCCACCGGTAGGGGGGTAAAGTAGCCCAGCAGGCCGTTGTCGAGAAGACCTATTCTTGGCACAGTAGACACACGCCCGGATATAGTCTCTGACGTCACGGGTCATATGCGGCCACCAGTACGTCCTCGCCAGAAGCTCAGATGTCCTCTTGGTCCCAAAATGTCCACCCACCCTGGACGAGTGAGCCCAAGACAGAACCTCTGTTCACAAATTAGGTGGCACAAAAGTCTTGCTCGGGGGCACAGACTCAAGCGAAACTGGCGCAACGGTCCTCAGACTCTCAGAAGGGACGATTAACCAAGGCTCCTCCTCCTCTGATGACACTACAGAGCAGGAGAGAATGTTCTTCTCCCCCGAGAGAAAATGGAGGGTGAAATGGAACCGGAAGAAGAACAGGGACCATCTAGCCTGACAAGAATTTAGCCGCTGGGTGGTTTGTAGGTACACAAAATTCTTGTGGTCGGTGTAAACTTGGAAGGGAAAACGAGCCCCCTCCAGGAGGTGTCTCCACTCTGAGAAGGCCAACTTCATAGCTAGCAACTCCCTGTCCCTGATGGTATAATTTCTCTCCGCTGGTGTGAAGGTCCTAGAGAAAAAGAAGCAAGGATTCTTCTGACCTTGAGCACCGACGGATGAGGCATCCACCTCCATTATAAATGGTTTATCTACATCGGGGCGATGTAAAATGGGAGCGCTGGCGAAGTGGGACTTAATAGAGAGGAATGCCTTGGAGACCTCCTCTGACCACAATTTGGGATTTGCTCCCTTCTTGGTGAGGGATACCAAGGGAGCTACCAAAGTTGAGAAGTAGGGAATGAACTGGAGATAATAGTTAATGAACCCCATAAAGTGCTGCACCACTTTGAGAAAATGGGGTTCCTGCCAGTCCTTCACTGCTTGTAGCTTGGCAGGATCCATAGCCAATCCCTGGGCAGAGATGATATAGCCCAGGCAAGGCAAGGACTCCTGCTCAAACACACATTTCTCCAACTTGGCATAGAGGGAGTTTGCACGTAGGAGGTCGAAGACTTTGCAAACATCTCTCCAGTGGGAGTTTATATCTGGAGAGCAGAGATATCATCCAGATAGACTACGACCGAGGTGGTGAGCATGTCCCAGAAAATATCATTTACAAAGTCCTGAAAAATGGCAGGAGCATTATAGAGCCCAAAGGGCTTCACCAGATACTCATAGTGGCCGTCCCTGGTGTTAAATGCCGTCTTCCATTTGTCCCCCTCACGGATGCAAATCAAGTTGCAACCCCCCTGCAGATCAAGTTTAGTAAAAACCCTCGCTCCCCACAACCTATCAGATAGCTCAGATATCAGGGGCAGAGGGTACTTGTTCTTAATGGTGATGTCGTTAAGACCCCTGTAATCTATGCATGGACGTAGATCTCCTTCTTCTGCACGAAGAAGAACCCCGCCCCTGCAAGTGACACGGACTTCCTAATGAATCCTCTTGCCAGATTCTCCTGGATGTACTGAGTCATTACCTCCATCTCTGGCAGAGATAATGGATAGACTTGACCCTGGGGAGGCTCAGCACCAGGCAAGAGGTCAATAGGGCAGTCATAGGGGTGGTGAGGCGGAAAGGTCTTCACAGCCTTCTTGGAGAACACGTCCGCATAGTGCCAATAGTGTTTGGGGAGATAGGAAAGATCTGCGGGTACCTCTGTAGTAGCAACCTGAACGCACTCCCTCTGACATCTATCCTCACAGGATTTACTCCATCCCAGAATTCTCCCTGAGGACCATTCTATATGACGGGAGTGGTAGCGTAGCCATGGTATCCCTAAGAGGACCTCATCAATTCCCTCGGGAATGACGAGCAGGGAGATGATCTCCTGATTGGATGGAGACATGGATAGAGTAAATGGGATGGTCTGATGAGTTATCTGTGGGGGCAGTGTCGACCCATTTACCACTCGTACGGTCACTGGTTTGGTGAGCATCACCAGAGGAATTGCGTGCCGTTGGGCGAAGGCAGAAGACATAAAGTTGCCCTCCGCCCTGGAATCCACGCAAAACTCTACCGTATGAGTGGATAGGCCAATGGTAATTGTCCCCTCAAAGGACAGTTTGGAGGAAAATGCCGCTGTGTCTAGTGAACCACCTCCTATGATTACTAAACAGGGATGTTCTGAGGACATCTGGAAGCAAGATGTCCTGACTGCCGGCAGACGTGACAGACCTTGAGTGAACGAGCGGTCCGGGACTAAGATTCTGCTTGTGACACCTCCATGGCGTCATGTGGCTCGGACGCCTGGACTGGAGATTCCAAAGGTTTGGTGAAGGTGGGAGCCAGCCGAAACTTCTGCCTACACTGGGCTCGCTCCAACCTTCACTCATTAAAATGAAGGTCGTTGTCTGGAACCAGTGCTGATGACTGGCACTTCTGGGGTTAAAATGTTAGGATCCCAGTGCAGGCTTACCTGCACACCTGGGGCTTATTATTGTGGCCTCTCCCTGGGTCTGGGAAGGCTTCTTATAGCCTCCGGATGCTCCTATCCCCATCAGTTATACTTTCGCCCTTGGCAGAGTTGTGATGACCCCTGAGTGTGTTTGTGCTGTGTTCTTGTTTGCCTGATACTTTTTTTATGACCCAGTCTGTTCTCTGGATACTACTTGTTGGATTCTGCTTGGTACCTTCTATGTCTGTTTGGCTTTGACCACTGCCTGGCCCCGACTATCTGTTCTGTCTCATCCCTGGTACCTTATTGCTATCTCTGTGTATGACCCGGTTTTGTCTGACTTTGAGTATTCCTGTATTAGTGTCCTGCCGATCTCTTGCAGCAGGACGCTAAGCGCCGCCCCCTTGCAGTCACATGACCGTAGGTCCTTCACTGCTCACTGACTTCAACGTCTCCAGGTCCTGTTTGCTTGATCTGTCCGGCCGTATCTGACCCCGGGCCCCCCTGCAGTGTGGGTGAGTCCTTGCTCAGCGGTGGCTGCACGCCGACCCTAACAGGACCGTCATAGTAATAAGGTGCGTTCACAGTCCGGGGTCTACCATGCAGAGATGTTACCTGCTGCCCGGTAATGACAGAAGCTATATAGCGGTATAATAGATGAACACACGCGGGTTAACGTCACCCAGTGAGTACAGAGGTGGACTCTGTTGCTTCACAGAACTGCACTACCACGGAATATAAATGCCGTAGCCAGTTAAAGCTCACAGAGCTCGGCAAAGTGAACGCTAGTGTACAGTCACAGGACTCTGCCCCAAAGGCACAGGATTAGAGTCCCTCTAGACCCGCTAAGCACACAGCGTCGCATCTGTGAATGCCACTAATAGACGCTGGCTATTGTGGAGTGCAGACAAAGTGCACAGTGGCGTACAGGCAAGCCACTTCTCGGCGCTGATGCTAGGCCCTGACTCTGACTCCTATAAGCCTAGGCACTAAATGGCAAGGCTGAACAACATATGCGTACTAAGGGTAGGGGTTTCATAATGAGTCATTCACCAGAGACATTCATATGTGCATAGTCACTCCACATGGTCTATACTAACGCATGGCTGTGCGGCCATGCGATCCTTTTATAACCACAGCCTTCCAGGACCTTGCTGGTGGCCCAATCCGAGCTGCTTGAGGACCTGAGCATGTGACCTCCGACCACTAATGAGAGGTCATGCTCACAGGCATGCTCAGATGGAGAAAAGCAGGACGTAGCCCCAGGAGCATCTGCACGCTGCTGAATAATGCTGGATGCTATAGCTGAACATAGGTCGGCAGCAGCAACCAAACACATAGCATTAGCCTGAGCAAGATGCTGGGACCGATGTTTCTGCTGAGCAGGAACCTCTGCGACTGGAGAAGAATGGGACACCACAGAGGACATGGCTTGAAATTCCCTCTGTGCAGTTGTGGGGAAGGTGACTTGACGGACAGACTTGACTGGTAGGAGGGGACGGTTTGTGCACAAGAGACGGAGATTGACAGGATAGAAGGGTGACAGCTAGGAAAGGTAGATAGGAGAGTGCAGTACCGAGAAATGACCACAAGATGGCAGGGGGGAGTAGCTTAGGACTTAACAGCAGCTTACGGCTTGAGAAACGCTTAGTCATGGGGGGCGGGAGATAGGAACCCAGGAGGGGAATTCCAGGTGAGAGAGGGGATAAATAGAACAGGGTAGGGTTCCAGGCAGGTTAGTCCTGGGAGGAGCTCGGTAGAGACGGTGAAGAGAAAAGATCTCAACCAGGGGACGGACAGCAAAGAGACAGTCAGAGGGGGTGGCCCTGACCTGACGGACCGCAGGACAGACGAGGCCCCGGGGGTACCGATTGGACGACGGCCTCGGGCAGGTGAAGCGCTGGCGGTAGATTGGTCTAAGACAGCCCCAGCAAAAGATCCGCGAGGGACGTTACTTCGACTGGAGCGAAGGTGCAGGTACCTGGGCCTGGAGACAGAGAGCTATAAAGAGGCTGCGGTGCATGGTTGTGGTCGTCAGGAGGACGACGAATAAATCCGGAACTGTTACTATTGAAATCTGTCTCCGCCTCGTCCTTGCATCGCCTGGTGTCTGTGTCATCCGGACAGGGTAAGCAGTGGTCCACCCCCAACCCGGCCCCCACCTCACAGTGACGGGAACTTGACGCCTAACTGTATCCCCCTATTTCTCTTTGATTACAGCCCTTCATCTCTGATTCCATCTGTCTAATAATTTTTATCTCTTCATCAAAGTTCCGGATGGTATGCAGAGAACATATTATGGGTAGTTACATTAGAGGTATTCTTTCTCATTTTTGCATACAATGCTGAAAATGCTTGTCTCCATCCATCTACTATAGGTCATCAAATAGGTTTTGACCAATCAATTTTGAGATACCTCTACTCCTGTTCTTAGAAAACTGTGCACCTCTAAATATTATAAAAAGTGAGAGAAGGGTAGATGAGATCAGTCTTGTAGTTGCTGAAATTTAAAGTATCTCTGCACTTAAGGCTGTAGGAGGAGACAGAAATTTTATGGTGCCTTTTTCTTGTTTTTCTATAAAATGGTTTATTTCTACCCCTAATGCAAACTCTAGATGACCCCTGAAGTGAACAGTGGTTATTTGAGGAGAAAGGATATTTTTAGCTTTCTCTAACTAGTTTCCAAGTGACTGCTGTGTCTTAGACCAACAAACTACCTTTGATCAGATAAGAAAAGGCCAAAAACTTAGTGTGTTGCAAGTCCCCTAGTGAACATTGCTTAAATAAACTATATATTATTAAGCTTTTATAGTATAAATTTGTATTCATAAGCCAATTGTAATGACACCGATAGTGTCACTGAGGAAGCCTAGGGGTCGCAATCAGGGGTCACGGGACCGAGCACAGGGAGTGGAAGAACTAAAGCATGCAGTGTGCATAGGACCTGAGACTAAGCAGTGTGCACAGGACCTGAGACTAAGCAGTCACGTGATCACAGGGGGAGGACAGGGAAAGCAGCCTAGAACGCGGAGTACAGGGCACAGAACATTAACGTAGTCAGTGGAGAGTCAAGGGTCAAAAGCCAAATGAGAGCAAGGTGCCTATGGATAAGACAGAGAGTAATCCGAGATGAATCAGTGGGTCAGAGAACCAGGAAGGACAGGGCACTACAGAGCAGGACACAGAGGCAGAAGTCAGGGGACAAACTGGGGCATACATAGCAAAGCTCACACGCACAAAGGCACAACAATTACAGATGAGTAAGCTGGGTCAGCTACCTCTAACTGAGTACATGGAAGTATCACTGACACCAAACCCAGGAACTACCAACATTAAATAGCCGCCCCAGAACCAAAGAAAAGCAAACTAGAATTAACTGTGACCTGATCAGGATGGAGGCAGAACCATCCCGTCCAGAGTCGTGACACCAATGAATACCATACCTAAGAAGATTGGATAAATTATATCTCAGAACATTTTGGAAATTAATTCCACCCTCATGTGTAGGTGGCATAAAGTTTTTAAGCACAATTCTATTTTTTTTTGCAGCCCATATAAATCAGTCAAACGTTGCTTTTCTATGTTGCGATAATAGTGATCCGCTCTTCCACAGTATTCCACATTTGAGGAGAGACTTTAGGGAAAAGATCAAACAGCTCACATTTACACAAATTTACTTTGAAACTAGAGCACTCTCCATAGGATCCCAACAACTTGAAGACTCCTGGGTGATGTCTAGCCTGATATTCCAGGAAGAGTAACAAATCATTTCTGAATAAGGCATTTCTGACCTCCATCCTTCCTATGTTACTGACCTCCATCTTTGCTGCTGTTGCTAGCATTCTAGAAAGAGGCTTGATTGCTATGTTGAAAAGCAACTGTATAAGGACAACACTTTGAAATTCCTTTTAGTAGTTGAAACAAAGGTGAAAGGAAGCCTGATGTGTATATCTGAGCCTTCAGTGTGTCATAGAGGAACCTTAGACAATTAGACATCGCACTCCAAATACCATGTCCAGCCATCACCATCTAAAAATGTCAAAAAGATTCTCTGCATCTTTTGTCAACAAAGCTGGAGATGGTTGGACCAAGGGCTATATTTTCAATTAGACGAGCTCTGCCAAGACCAGTGCCGATCTTTTACATATAAATCCCACTTTGTTATTTGCAGTTAACTCAGGCAAAATTGACATCGATCAGAGATATTGGCCTAAATGATAATGACAATGTTATGTCTTTCTTTGCCCTAGGTAATACATAGATGTATGCTCTGTTGGTGGGCGAAGAGTGTTTGGTTCCTGAAAGAAAAGAGTTGTAAAGCATTGTTAAAATAGGGGAAATCACGTTTATATTTTATAGAAGCCAGTCTTCTGGAATGCGATGGGGCTTTACATTCACACGAACATGAGGCTTCGTGAGAATCTCATGCTCTATAGCCTGAGTGAGACTTGGTAACTCCGAGATAGGTCTCTGTTCTGGTGCAACAATTCTCAGCACTGCTGCTTTTGGGAACACAACAAGGTTTCTGCCACCTCGATGTCTTCCACATTGGCTTCAGACAAGAAACAAGGAGCTTCCATTGGCTCCCTTTCCTGCCAAGTTTTGATCAGGTTAACATGATAAACCTGGTAGGGCTTCTTTTTCCCTGGTTGGGGAACTTTGTAGTTGACTTTACCAAACTTTTCCATCACTTCAATGGGGCCCTGCCACTTGGCCAGGAATATGCTATCCATCATGAGCACAAGCACAAATACAGGATTGAACTGTCTCACTCTAGCCAACCTTTTATTCACCCTTGACTGTGCTACCTGTTCTCTGAGGAGGTGCTCTTTCACAATGGGCATCATTGCATCTTGCATCTGGGCCGCATGTTCTTTCACAGTTCGCCATTCAGTAGTTCAAACGGGGAGAAGCCTGTGGAAGCTGGTGGAACTACCCTGATGGAAAACAACAGATAGGGCAGAAGACCGGATGGTAGCCTCAGTGACATAAGCCCAGGAAAGCAGGCTCCAGCATGTATAGTGCTAAGAGAGTTAATAGGGCGCATCAGGGCCAGGTTTATGAGCAGTCAAAGAAATGGGTGGGACTGGCTGCTCACATATTCCCACCCCAAGGGCTTGGTATGGCAGATAAAAATGAGACCAGATATCTGTGTCTGGAGGTGTTGCTAAGGGACTCAAGAGCTGGACACTAACCTGAGCTTGCGAACCTGTACTGCTGTATGGACTTTTTATTTTCTGTTTTCACTCTGTGCTGGAAAAGGCTGTCTTTTTTTGTTTGGTTATGCTGAGAGGTCTATGAAGTGTTAATAAATTAGTCTGGACATTTTACTGAAGCTGCTTCCTGTGCCTACCTCAACTGCAGCTGAGTGAGTAGAAACCCTACAATTGGTGCTAGAAGCACAGGAACGAATCTCGAGGGGCAGTGTAACTGCCATAGTGATACCTTGTCCTGGGTAAAAGCGACTGCAGGAGCAAAAGTCGACAACATGGAGGCGTTGATAAAGTAACTGGTGGATGATAATCTCCAGCAGCAACAGCTATGGCAGCAGCAGAAAAAAAATAGTGTAGAAAAAAGCAGGTACCACTACATATAAAATTTAAAGATATTTCTTTATTCGGTATCCATTAAGAAGTTTTTGATCTGTGTTGTGGATCCCGAAAAAAATAAATATTTTTAAATTATTTAAGTGGTTGTAATAGCTTCTTACAACACCACTTTTTTTTGCTGGCCAGCAGAGCAAGCAGCTCCCACTCGATAAGCGGAGTCTGATCTACATAAAGAGTGGTGAGTTCATTTCAACCATATAGATTTTTTATGGCAACAGCAGCAGCAGAAGCACAGGCCGCTGGATGGAATTCCAAGACGAAGCAATCTGTGGCAGGGAAACTGCCTCACCCCTAAATCAAGATGATTACTCACATGTGAGAAAGACAGCAAGGAAACCTTTGAAAAAGATTACCCCAGGTAATGACGTCAAGGTGTTCCTGATGGTTTTCAAAAGAGTGGGAGAAATTGCCTCAGGAGCAGTGGGCAGAGGTTCTGGCGCCATATCTAACAGGGGAACCGCAGGAGGCCTATTATGACCTGGCCTTGCAGGCTGCAAAAGAGTGTGCCAAATTGAAAACTGAGATCTTGGTGCGTTTAGGAGTGACTCTGACTGTCAGGGTGCAAAAATGCACCACTGGGCCTAATGGAGTGACATACCTCCCCGGGCCAAAATGTTCAACCTCCCACACCTGGTCCAAAAGCAGTTGCAACCTGAATTTTCCTCCCCATCACAGGTGGTGGAGAGGGTCGTCATGCACAGGTTAATACTAGAGATAAGCAAATATTTCAATATTCAGTTCGGACAACGATCGCTGATTTTGCAATATTCGTTGATTTATTCGTCGAATATTCGCTGAACATAGCCGAAGGCCATTCAACTTAATGAGAGGAAAAAACACCTTCAAACAGGACCAAAAGCTGCCAAAACACATCAAATAAGAGCAGACACCAGGAATGTGGCCTCAATTCACCCACATTACACATTTTAGAATAGCAGTACAATCAGCCATGCATGAGGTATCAGGGCCTGGGTCAGCATTTACAGCTTTGAATTGAACTTCAAATTAAGACAAGGTGGGTGAGGCATCGGTGTAGGCCTGCTGTGCTGGGAGCCCTGACACCACATGCAGCAGCTCAACCTGCTTTGATGCTCAGCCACACTCAGGTGGCACAAATATCCATTTCGTAGATTACTATTATCAGAAAAATGTAAGGATAGTGACATGGGCAGTTGACTCAAAAAAAGGGAGGCCTGCCGGTCTCGAAGGCTTACTGCTACAAGCAACACACATGAAGGAGACCCAACCAAGAGCCTTCAAATTTTAAATAATTAGGGGCAGACACCACCAAAGTGGCATAAATTTCACCAGAGATAGTATAATGGGGAGCGATATCTCTTCCACTACAGCAAGCAACAGTAGATATATACTCAACCAGGAGTGTTCACATTTCCAACGATTAGTGGCAGACACCAAAACCAAAAAAGTGGCATCAATTTCACTAGAATATAAATAGTATAATGGGAGTGATATCTCTTCCACTATAGACAGCCCAGCAGATGGAGAGAACCAATCAGGAGTGTGCACATTTCTAAAAATTGTTGGAAGACACCACCAACGTGGCATCAATTTCAACACAGTAGAAATAGTAGGGACCGAAGCATCTTCCACTACAGACAAACCAGCAGATGGCTACCCAACCAGGAGTGTACACATTTCCAAAAATTAGAGGCACACACCAACAAAGTGGCATCAATTTCACCACAGTAGAAATAGTATAATGGGGAGCGACATCTTTTCCACAACAGCCAACCCAGCAGATGGACATCCAACTAGGAGTGTTCACATTTCAAACAATTATTGGCAAACATCACCAAAGTGTCAGCAATTTCACCATAGTAGAAATAGTATAATAGGAACTGAAACATCTTCCACTACAGCCAACCCATCAGATGGACCCTCAACCACGAGTGTTCACATTTCCAAAAATTAGTGGCAGACACTAACAAAGTGGCATCAATTTCACCACAGTAGAAATGGCATAATGGGGAGCGATATCTCTTCCACTCCCGCCAACCCAGCAGAAGGAGAGACCCAATCAGGAGTGTTCACATTTCCAAAAATTAGTGGCAGACACCAACAAAGTGGCATCAATTTCACAAGAGTAGAAATAGTATAATAGGGACCGATACATCTTCCACTACAGCCAACCCAGCCGATGGAGACCCAATCAGGAGTCTTCAAGTTTCAAAAAAATGAGGACCTGACACCACCAAAGTAGCATCAATTTCACAAGAGTAGAAATAGTATAATAGGGACCGACACATCTTTCACTACAGCCAACCGAGCAGATGGAGACCAACCATGGCTGTTCACATTTCCACAAATTTGTGATAACATCTGCAGCAGCAGTAGCAACAGTAAGCACAGAAACCACACTAAAGATATCACAAACTGCAATTATGCAAGGTCAATGCAGCACACTAAAAACTTCACAGTCGCTGCAACACATGCAGAGTGGAATTCCACCTTGTCGGCACATCGCATATCAACCTGTTCACTGTCATGAGCAAAGACTTTTGTATCGATGCAAAGGGATGTGAATTGCAGAAGTGAGGACACAGCTTCCGTGCGAAGGTTCATGCATGTAATAGTCAAATCATTGCACTTTTTCCCTCTACTGAGTTTTTTTTGCAAAGTTGGCAGATATCCTTTGCAGTGTCAAAAAAGGTCCAGGCTGGACAACCCTTGCCGATTGTGCGAGCTGCAGACCCACAAATGCTGCTGGGCAGAGCCACAGTTGTGACTGAGGATGTATTGCTCATCGTGGCTGTATCACTATGTTCCTCCAACATACTGCTAATGTAACCTCCTCATCTTCCTTCTCTAGGGCCTCCTCCTCTTTCCTCCTCAGATGACCTACTTAGCTGTGCGCCTCTGTGAACTAACACCTCATCACCATCTTCTTCTGTGTTATCACATTCCTCTCCTTTAGCGTTGCCCTCCTCCTCTTCCTGCCCTGACAGCACAGTACAGTCCACAAGAGCCTCAGATATCTGAGTCTCATCAGGATCATCTACCCCCCAGGGGATTAACATTTTGCGACAGGGTCAGGATGCTGCTTGGACCCTGCTTCATCCTGTCCTGGATCCAAGCTAAAAAAAATTTGGGCATTGGTGCTGATGATTTCCTCCCCTTGACTCTGTGAAGCTTTTGTGTACACTTCTAATGCCTATGGAATAGAATGTGAGAACAGCTCTGTAGACTCACCCATCTGTGGTTTCCTACAGTCAGTTGGGCAGTTGGAGAGTTGTGAAGCAGGCAGAATCAAGGGTAATTGGGGTGAACAACTCTGCAGACCCACTCATTTGTGGTTCCCCACATTCAGTTGGGCAGTTGGAGAGTTGTGAAGCGGAGGAAGCAAGGGTAATTGGGGAACCACCTCCGTGGACTGTACTGGGTGTGATGTAGAGGTGCAGGAGGAGGAGGAGAGGCCTCTTGAAGCTGCACTTGCCATCCACTTGAGCACATTCTCTTTCTGGGCCTCATCAACAAGGAGTACCGCAGTGCGTCTGCCAAAGAAAGGTAGTGGAGTAGCCCGTCCAGTAACAGAAGTTGTCAGTTGTCTTTGTATAGGACGTGATGTTATTGATTCACTAGTGCTTTCACAAACATTACCACCTACCCCGAGTACACCTTGAACACCAAGTCTAATCCCCCTTCCACCATGACTTTGCTTTTTCCCAGTCATGTTGCTCAGATAGTGTGGTAGGAGCACAGTATTTGCAACAAAAAATTAGATTTTTTACTATGCACCACCTCTTTTCACATTGCCATGGATCTATTGGCACCCCTGGTCAAGTTTGCCAGAGGGCATTAGGATAGCCTGGTGGTATTGGGTTATACTACATGGTATCCAGAGGCCATGCCACTACAAAACTACTTAGCCAAGTGTATAGCTCGGGAGTTGGTCCATATCTTCTCCAGAAAAGGATTGCCTAAGGAGATCCTCATGAACCAGTGCTGGAGCCCACATCAAAGGAAGGGAATTCGACATGGGCGTACTATTATGCCCAACATTGGAAAGGTGTTAAAATTCTATGGAGAAGGGAAGAAGGAGGATGAAGAAAGAGCTAAAAGCAAAGGCAGACAAATGGCAGCAATTTCTCCTCAAAAGACAGTTAAAATTCCACTTAGAACTTTATAAGTGCCAACTGTCACCTCCCATCTTAAGAATAGGAAATCTGTGTTCTCTGAGGACAGATTTTACCTTTAAATTGAGAATGGTGAGAATGAATCATGAATCAGTCCAGGATCAAGAAAGAAACATATTTTTCTAATAAGATACTGTATGTTAGAAAGTTACTTATTTTTACATGTACTGTTGATTTTTGAAAAAGAAAATTAAAACGACATTTATTCTTAAGCATTTATGGCAGAAACAGTAACTGGGTTAGGTTGTGGTTAACATCTTTAAGACACCCGACTGCTACCTTGTGAGCAATAGTGTCTATTGCTATCCTGTTGGACAGGGATGTACAGGAGAGTGTATCATCTCTTGGAACAAATAAACTATAAATGGATAGCTCCTGTGTGGCTGTTTTAATACACATCATGGCTAATTTATCCATCTGCATAAGTATGAAGTGGTGAATAAGTTCTATGCAACCGCACAGGGGCCCAAGAGGTAAGAGGCTACTGCTATCTCCAAAGCAGGTAGAACTGTGTATTATGGTGAGCTATTTGACTGCAAAGATCCCTTTTCTGTCTGTGTCCACCAGTGGATGCTAGTCTTATTAGCCTTATATAATGACTGCTTTATTACGTACAGAAGAGCCCAATACCTCACCCACCCACAATAGATGTATTCTATGACACTCCTCCTAGAGGAGCACTTCTGAAGTAGCACCACTTCAGCCTTCAGTCTTTTGAGATGAAGGCTCAAACGTTGTTGAGTTTTACGTTCAATGAGATAATACGCATAAAGTTCTATATTGAAATATAATGACTGTACTCTCAGCAAAATGTTATCAGCTAGAGAGAATATCAGCCCCTCCAACAACCTATGAAGGTAGGAACCCATAAGTATAGAACATAATGAACTAGCAAATCTGTAGAAGTAAAACACGTTTTTGGCTCCCACAGGTAATTGTGCACACAGACCTCATTTTTTTTCATTATGCTGCTTAAGTCAAATTGTAGAACCTCTAGAGTCATCGTGTCCAACCACATGCTCATTCAGGATTCATTAAACCATTTCAGACAGATTTCTGTCCAGCCTCTGTTTGAAGTCTGTGTTACTGTTCAGGTTCGTCAGCCCAAACAAAGCTTGTTGAAATGCTGCAGCCCAGACAAACAACAAACTTTTCCTGTTTGGGCACTTCCGGCCCCATCACAGCCATGTCAAGTATTGGCATGGCTGTGATTGGCAGGCGAACCATGTAAAAAATAAAATAAATACTTTAAATAAAAAGGTGTGGGATCCCCTCTATTTTTGATAACAAGCTCAAGTAAAACAACCCTTAACTGTCTGGTTTATCTTGGCTGTATTTTTAAATAAATAATTTAAAAAAAAAGGCTTGAGTTCACTTCGGTGAAGGTTGGCCCTGGAGATAACACGCACGATCCACCACGTGTGAAGAACCCGTACCTTGCCACTCCGCCTGACGTCACTATTATGTCAGAGGGATCACGAGGATCGGTTTCACCATTTGCACCAATGTGATGTTCCGCACCCCCTGGAGACACGTAAGGTCAGCTTGGCACAGTTTTACACAGATATCCCCTGTTGACACGAGCCCAGTGAGGCACGAGGAGTGAGAGAATGTGGCCCACACAGCCACTGATGTGGTACAACACTCGCTCACGAACCTTACCGGCTGAGAAGCCCCTTTCACGAGCACCGGAGCCTTATCAGCCCAGTAGGAGTGCCACTAGTTCCTCATTAGATATAAGCCTGGTCCGTTAATGAGATTATATCTGGCCAGAAACCAGCTCCAGTAGCATGTGAAGTTAAAACTGAGAACACGGACGTGAGGATTTGTGGATTGAGATAAAAGAGCAGCCCAAGGTTAAATTATATATTTAATAGCCTTAAGAGCACACTAGACAAAACACTATATACACAATGGTTATACATATACAATGTTCAAATGTGCATAGGAAACATGTCAGTTACCAGTTTGATATTCGACCATGTGCGGGGCCACATGGGGGCGTGGTGTGCCAGCTGGTTTCAGGTCATTCCAGCATGTTACTCGATGTGGTGCTGACATTTAGAAGTGAGCAACAAGCATGGCAAAGAGAGATAGAGCACATGCCTTTATCCCTTTGGTTGGTCAATCCATTATCTGCCCCCTTGGAATTGTCCTTATCCCTTTCCCCTGGATGTTTGTAGCTAAAACTCCCAAAATCTGTGAAGGATCATAACTTCCCAATGGAAGGTGTGACGACACAAGATATATAATCTTAATTAGGCCAGACGTATATAGGCTGTTGTTGATATGAGTCTGAACTTGACTCTTGTTGTAGATTGAATTTATGTTTGTGAATTGTTAAATGGCTGCTGTTTACCTATTATATCAGCTCCTAGTTTATTGTGCTGTTATCCTTGGAGGACAGGGACACAGGGTAATTTAACAATTGATGTTTGCTAATTTGTTGATTATCCATTGTATAAGACCATGTAGCTTGTTGACTTGCAAACAGTGAAGGATATACTATGCAGATTGATTAAATGCACAAAAATTCAGAGTTGACCTCATCCCACCTTCCCCCTGACCTCTGGATGATCAACTGAAGGATAGTTAAAAGGGACCTTTATCCTTCCGCAAAGAGACTCTACAGAACAGCAGTCAGGACTCCATGACTTCAGTTGGAGGAGCTGGAGGAATACAAATTTGAGACACTCTATAGCAAGTCAGCTTAAGAGACCATGGCTCCAGCTGGACAAATACAGATCTGATCCATTGACCACCACTGAACCCATGGAGATGTTTGGAGAAGCCAGATAGGGACCATCCGGTCACCTGGTCCCATGGAGAAGTTCGGAGAAGCCAGATTGAGACCATCCGATCATCGGGTCACATTCCTCAATGGACTGTCAGCTTCCCAAGCATGTTGTTACCTCCTCTCTATGGGTGCCTGCCAAAAGTGGAAGCCCTGAAGTTGCACATGGTCTGATCCCGGCGAGTCAGTGGAAGAGTGAGACTGTAATTTAAACCATTTTGAGTATTTTGCTGGGACTATTCTATGTTATTGCCTGTTGGTAGTTCAATAAAGTATTGCCACACTGTTTTACCCTTACCCTGTGTTGTTTGAGTAGTATTATGCCCACGTTAAAAGGAGAGCGGGTGGTCAATGGGATGAGCCCTGGTCCATGCGGTCTTTCTAAAGACAGCCGGATCAGCAGATGAGAGCACCCACTGACCCCCATGTCTACACAAAAGGTCCTAGGGCGGTGTCTTTGGTGCCATTGGATCGTACTGGGCCCCATTACGCTTGAACACCAAACACGGTTCCTGCCTGGTTTCTACTAGCTGTCCTGCGTATCTACCCACACTGGGGTACTAGAATGGATCGAGACCCTGGAAGGTGTTTGACCCATTCTAGAGATCTCGAAAATGAAACTGGTGTGTGGCTAGGATTTACGATAACTCGAGGGCAGCACGGTGGCTCAGTGGTTAGCTCAGTGGTTTGAATCCCACCAAGGACAACATCTGCAAGGAGTTTGTATGTTCTCCCCGTGTTTGCGTGGGTTTCCTCCGGGTACTCCGGTTTCCTCCCACACTCCAAAGATATACTGATAGGGAATTTAGATTGTGAGCCCCATCAGGGACAGTGATGATAATGTGTGCAAACTGTAAAGCGCTGCAGAATATGTTAGTTATAAAAATAAAGATTATTATTTATTATTATTATGATTAAATCTCCTTATGGAATTGTGTCTGACTGGATGAAGCAGTTACGCAGCATGGGCTCCACATAGGGTCATCCTGTATGAGCCTAGAAACTGCTTGGTGGGCTGGACCACATGCTCAGATGTCCAGTTACAGCTACATGCTGAAGGAGGATTGTAAGCTGCTGTGAAATCCTCCCATATTCTTCACTCTCACCATTTTTGATAACCAGTCTAGCTAAAGCAGATAGCTGTAGGCTTGCATTCCCAGGCTGGGATGGCCCTTGGATATTGGCCCCCTCCTCATCCTAAAAGCAGCAGCCCAAAGCCACCATAGAAAAGCCATATCCATTAGATCCGCCAATTCTGGCACTTTGCCTTGCTCTTTCTGCTTGCCCTGGTAAGTTGGCAAGCAGGGTATTAGTTTGGGGTTGATGTCAGCTTTGTAATGTCAGCTGACATTAAACCCAGGGGTTAGTAATGGAGAGGTGTCTGTAAGACACCACCATTACTAACCCCATATGTCTAAAGCAAAAAAACACACACAGAAAACTCCTTTATTTGTACAAGGCAATCCCCTTCCCTCTTTTAACCATTTATTAACTTTAAAAAATAAAATAATCCAAAGAGGTTAGCTGTAAATCCATCTCACATTCCACTATGATCTCCAACCCTGTTACATTCTGACAGTAGCATGTGAATCGGCTGCTGACTTTAGTATGTTTATCGCAGTTCATAGCTTATGAACTGTGGTAAACTTACTAATGTCATAGCTCGAAGTGTCAGTAAGGTTACCACAATTCATCGGCTATGAACTGCGATAGCCTAACCGAAGTCAGCACTCTTTGCAGCAGCTGGATTCACACGCTATTGTCAGTGTATTTTGGATGCCATGCTGAGCGGTAGCAATACTGATGTCACTGCTCAGCACTGCTTCCGGATGTAGCAGAAATGGGGATTGTGGGATGTGGGGATGGATTTATGACTCACACCTTTGGATTGCTTTATTTGTTAAAGGTAATAAATGGGTAAAAGAGGGTCGGGGAGTGTACAATTAAAGTAGTTTTCTGTGTGTGTTTATTACTTTTGACTACGGGGTTAGTAATGAGAGTGTCTTATAGATGCCTCTCCATTAGTAACCCCTGGGCTTGATGTCAGCAGACAGTACATAGCTGACATCAACCCCATAACCATTACTCCACTTGCCTACGCACCAGGGCAAATGGGAAGAGCTGAGGCTACGAGCCAGAATAGGCGCATCTAATGGATATGCCATTTCTGGGGTGGCTTAGGGCTGGTGTTATTAGTCTGGAAGGGGGCCAATATCCTTGACCACTTCCCAGCCTATTAAGATCGGCCTGCAGCTGTCTTTTTAGACTTTGCTGGTTATTAAAAATAGGGGGACTCCACATGATTCTTTCTTGCTGTCCCCCCTTTTTAATAACCAGTAAAAGCTAAGCAGACAGCTGTGAGCTGATATTAATAGGCTGGGAAGCTTCATGGATATTGGTCCCTTCCCAGAATAATACCATCAGCCCCCAGCTGTCTGTTTTAACTCAACTGGTTATTAAAAAAAAGGGGGGTCCTACGCCAATTTTTTTCAATAAATACAAGTACAGAAGACTACACAAACATTGCATTAATTATATACAGTGGGGCAAAAAAGTATTTAGTCAGCAATAGTGCAAGTTCCACCACTTAAAAAGATGAGAGGCATCTGTAATTTACATCATAGGTAGACCTCAACTATGGGAGACAAACTGAGAAGAAAAAATCCAGAAAATCACATTGTCTGGTTTTTTTTCATTTTATTTGCATATTATGGTGGAAAATAAGTATTTGGTCAGAAACAAAATTTCATCTCAATACTTTGTGATATATCCTTTGTTGGCAATGACAGAGGTCAAACGTTTTCTGTAAGTCTTCACAAGGTTGCCACACACTGTTGTTGGTATGTTGGCCCATTCCTCCATGCAGATCTCCTCTAGAGCAGTGATGTTTTTGGCTTTTCGCTTGGCAACACGGACTTTCAACTCCCTCCAAAGGTTTTCTACAGGGTTGAGATCTGGAGACTGGCTAGGCCACTCCAGGACCTTGAAATGCTTCTTTCGAAGCCACTCCTTCGTTGCCCTGGCGGTGTGCTTTGGATCATTGTCATGTTGAAAGACCAAGCCACGTTTCATATTCAATGCCCTTGCTGATGGAAGGAGGTTTGCACTCAAAATCTCACGATACATGGCCCCATTCATTCTTTCATGTACCCGGATCAGTCGTCCTGGCCCCTTTGCAGAGAAACAGCCCCAAAGCATGATGTTTCCACCACCATGCTTTACAGTAGGTATGGTGTTTGATGGATGCAACTCAGTATTCTTTTTCCTCCAAACACGACAAGTTGTGTTTCTACCAAACAGTTCCAGTTTGGTTTCGTTTCATCAGACCATAGGACATTCTCCCAAAACTCCTCTGGATCATCCAAATGCTTTCTAGCAAACTTCAGACGGGCCCGGAGATGTACAGGCTTAAGCAGTGGGACACGTCTGGCACTGCAGGATCTGAGTCCATGGTGGCGTAGTGTGTTACTTATGGTAGGCCTTGTTACATTGGTCCCAGCTCTGTGCAGTTCATTCACTAGGTCCCCCCGCGTGGTTCTGGGATTTTTGCTCACCGTTCTTGTGATCATTCTGACCCCACGGGGTGGGATTTTGCGTGGAGCACCAGATCGAGGGAGATTATCAGTGGACTTGTATGTCTTCCATTTTCTAATTATTGCTCCCACAGTTGATTTCTTCACTCCAAGCTGGTTGGCTATTGCAGATTCAGTCTTCCCAGCCTGGTGCAGGGCTACACTTTTGTTTCTGGTGTCCTTTGACAGCTCTTTGGTCTTCACCATAGTGGAGTTTGGAGTCAGACTGTTTGAGGGTGTGCACAGGTGTCTTTTTATACTGATAACAAGTTTAAACAGGTGCCATTACTACAGGTAATGAGTGGAGGAAAGAGGAGACTCTTAAAGAAGAAGTTACAGGTCTGTGAGAGCCAGAAATCTTGATTGCTTGTTTCTGACCAAATACTTATTTTCCACCATAATATGCAAATAAAATGAAAAAAAAACAGACAATGTGATTTTCTGGATTTTTTTTTCTCAGTTTGTCTCCCATAGTTGAGGTCTACCTATGATGTAAATTACAGACGCCTCTCATCTTTTTAAGTGGTGGAACTTGCACTATTGCTGACTGACTAAATACTTTTTTTCCCCACTGTACCTCACTGCAAAGAGCCATAATCTGAACGCTAAGGTTCGGGGTCCACACCGTACACCTACAGCGCTGGCAAAAATTAAGAGACCACCACATCAAATCCCTGTCATGGACAGACAATTCTCCAGTTCTGAACCCCATTGAAAACCTCTGGAATGTAATCAAGAGGATGATGGATAGTCACAAGCCATCAAAGAAGAAGTGCTTACATTTTTGTGGAAGAATCAGTGTGATAGACTGGTGGCAAACATGCCAAGACGCATGAAAGCTGTGATGAAAAATCATGGTTATTCCACAAATTATTGATTTCTGAACTCTTTCTGAGTTAAAACATTAGTATTGTTGTTTCTAAATGATTATGAACTTGTTTTCTTTGCATTTTTTGAGGTCTGAAAGCACTGTTTTTTTATTGCTTGGAAACTCGGAAATGTCAGACGTTTTTGGACTTAAAGAACAATTTACATTTTACTCAAAAATATATCTATAAAGAGAAAAAAAGACAAACTGAACATTTGAAAGTGTTCTCTTATTTTTTGCAAGAGCTGTAGTTTGCTGTACCAAACCCCGAACATTGACATCAGAATGTAAGGCTGTTTTAGTCTTTGGTACTGGCTACCCCTAATAAAGCTTAGTGAAAGTCTACAACGCAGTCAATCAACAAGCTTTATGCCTGTGGGCACTTCCTGCCACATCACAGCCATGTCAAGTTTTGGAATGGCTGTGATTGGGCACGCAGCACATGACCCGTCCTGTATAAAGGCGCATCATGGGTTGCGCAGCCATTATCAGTTTTGTCAGATAGTAGAAAAGAGTGCAGTACAGACTAGTGCATAAAGCCCCTGTTCTTTATAGCCTGATGATTAGTGCCTGTACAGACTAGTATACAGTGAAAATCCAGCATTGTCCAGAGTACAGTACAGCCTGGTGTACTTGCAGTGTTTGTAAAGTGCCCATACAGCCTGGTGCACAGTTCACTTCCAGTCTTGTGTATAGTGACCATACAGGCTGGTGCACAGTTGTCACGAGTGTGTTTCCTCCTCCTAGGAGATCTGGGGTTAGGTTATGTTTACGTATTGTGAATTGCAGGTCTTCCATTTAGCCTATGTGTTTTGTTCCTCATACTAAATGGACGTTGTTTCCTTTGGCACTGAAGAGGTTAACTCTTTGTATGTTGGTTAGAGACATATAGCTCTATGTCACAGCTTCTCCTGACTAGACATGAGCGAAAGCATTCACCAATCTCAAATTTGGAACTAACATTGCACATTTGGATTCGTACGGATTCCCAAACTTTTTTCCTAAAAATTGGCAAACGTCTGTGAAAGTTCGGTAAATGACAGAGTTCACTAAGGGCTCTTTCAAATATCAATGTTTCTGGTAGCAGCACGGGCTAAGTGGAGGGCAATGCGAAGAAACTGGAGGCACTCTGAGCAAACCAATCTAACACCGCCTCAGCATGTTCTGGCCTCACCATGCGGTCAGCGGTACTCAGGCCTACAAAATGACACAGAACATTCTGTCACCTGCGTGTACCTGAGGAAGGAGTTGTACTTGGGCATGTAATAGACACAGAATGACCATGTTCTCTCCTTGCAGCAGCTCCACCATCACTATCACATCCCTTATTCAATGCTCTCCTCATAATTAGGTGCACTGTGCACCAGTCCGTACAGGCACTGGACAGTAAAGTCAGGGACTGTGGTGGCTGCAGACAGAAGGTGGGCAACCACTACTCGCAACACCAACACGACGGGAGATGGCAGTACAACTGTTAGGTCTTCCCGAGTCTGGGTGTTTTTTAAATGTATATAAAGACTTGGCACACACTATATATGATTTCCAGTGAAAAGGTAGTTTTTAACCCCTTTCCTACAATGGACGTAATATTCTGTCCATGTGACCTGGGACCTAATTCCCATGGAATATTACGTAGTCTAATGCGATCAGCTGCGCTCACGGGGGAGCGCAGCTGATCACGGCCGGGTGTCAGCTGATTATCACAGCTGACACCCGGCACAATGTGTCAGGGGCGGTCACGGACCGCCCCCGACACGTTAACCCCTGGCACACCGCGATCAAACACGATCGCGGTGTACCGGGGGTTAAAGGGAAGCATCGGCAGGGAGGGGGTTCCCTCCGTGCTTCCCTGAGACCCCCACAGCAGCGCAATGTGCAGCGCTGCTGCGGGGTGCTCCTTCCCTGCAGGTCCCCGGATCCAATATGGCGACGGGGACCTTCGGGGGCCTGCAGGAAGCTGGCTTCCTCATGCCTGCAAAGCGCAGGCAAGGAGGAAGCCTGCAGCACTGCCTGTGACAGACTGCTGATCTGTCACAGCAATCTGTGATGTGAAAGATCAGCGATCTGTCACAGGACAGTGATGTTCCACCTGGGACAGTGTAATAAAGTTTAAAAAAAAAAAGCGTAAAAATAATTTTAAAAAAATCGCTAAATAAATTAAAAAAAAATTCCCTAATAAATTTTTTGGAAATAAAAAAAACAAACAATAAAAGTACACATATTTGGTATCGTCGCGTCCGTAACGACCCGCCCTATAAAACTGTCCCATTAGTTAACCCCTTTAGCGAACCCCTTAAAAAATAAAAAACGAAGCAAAAAATAATGATTTATTATCATACCGCCGAACAAAAAGTGCAATAACGCACGATCAAAAAGCCGCATATAAATATCCATGATACCGCTGAAAATGTCATCTTGTTACGCAAAAAACGAGCCACCACACAGCATCATCAGCGAAAAAATAAAAAAGTTATAGCTCGCAGAATAAAGCGAAGCAAAAATAATTATTTTTTATATAAAATTGTTTTCATTGCATAAAAGCGCCAAAACATAAAAAGAGACATAAATGAGGTATCATTGTAACTGTAGTGACCCGAAGATTAAAACCGCTTTATCAATTTTACCGCACACGGAATGGTGTAAACGCACCCCCCAAAAGAAATTCATGAAACGCTGGTTTTTGTTCATTCTGCGTCCCAAAAATCGGAATAAACAGCGATCAAAAGATGTCACGTGCCCGAAAATGATACCAATAAAAACGTCAACTCGTCCCACAAAAAATAAGACCTCACATGACTTAGTGGGTCAAAATATGGAAAAATTATAGCTCTCAATATGTGGTGATGCAAAAACTATTTTTACAATAAAAAGCGTCTTTTAGCGTGTGACAGCTGCCAAATATAAAACCCACCATAAATAGTAAATCAAACCCCCCGTTATCACCCCCTTAGTTAGGGAAAAGTAATAAAATTTAAAAAATGTATTTATTTCCATTTTCCCATTAGGGTTAGGGTTAGGGCTAGGATTAGGGCTAGGGCTAGGGTTAGGGTTAGGGCTGAGATTAGGGTTAGGGGTGTGTTGGGGTTAGGGTTGGAGTTAGAATTGGGGGGTTTCCACTGTTTGGGCACATCAGGTGCTCTCCAAACGCAACATGGCATCTGATCTCAATTCCAGCCAATTCTGCGTTGACAAAGTCAAATGGTGCTCCTTCCAAACTCTGCCATGCGCCCAAACAGTGTTTTACCCCCACATATGGGGTGTCAGCATACTCAGGACAAATTGCAAAACAACTTTTGGGGTCCAATTACTCCTGTTACCCTTAGGAAAATAAAAAATTGGGGGCAAAAATATCATTTTTGTGGAAAAAAATATGATTTTTTTATTTTCACGTTTTCAGCGTTATAAACTTCTGTGAAGCACTTGGGGGTTCAAAGTGCTCACCACACATCTAGATAAGTTCCATGGGGGGTCTATTTTCCAAAATGGGGTCATTTGTGGGGAGTTTGAATAGTTTAGGCACATCAGAGGCTCTCCAAACGCACATGACACCCGCAGACCATTCCATCAAAGTCTGCATTCTAAAACGTCACTACTTCCCTTCCGAGCTCCGACGTGTGCCCATACAGTAGTTTTCTCCCACATATGAGATATCAGCGTACTCAGGACAAATTAGACATCAACTTTTGGGGTCCAATTTCTCCTGGTACCCTTGGGAAAATAAAAAGATTGGGGACTAAAAGATCATGTTTGTGGAAAAAATACGATTTTTTTATTTTCACGCCCGGGCATTGTATACTTCTGTGAAGCACTGGGGGGTTCAAAGTGCTCACCACACATCTAGATAAGTTCCTTGGGGGGTCTAGTTTCCAAAATGGTGTCATTTGTGGGGGGTTTCCACTGTTTTGATACATCAGGGGCTTTCCAAGCGCGACATGGTGTCCAATCTCAATTCCAGCCAAAAACGTCAAATGGCGCTGCTTCCCTTCCGAGCTCTGCCATGTGCCCAAATAGTCATTTACACCTACATATGGGGTATCAGCATACTCAGGACAAATTGCACAATAACTTTTAGGGTCCTGTTACCCTTTGAAAAATAAGAATTGAGGGTGAAAAGATCATTTTTGTGGAAAAAATATGATTTTTCAATTGTATGACTGTACATTATAAACTTCTGTGAAGCCCTTGGGGGTTCAAAGTTCTCAACACACATCTAGATAAGTTCCTTGGGGGGTCTAGTTTCCAAAATGGTGTAATTTGTGGGGGGTTTCCACTGTTTTGGTACATCAGGAGCTTTCCAAACGCGACATGGTGTCCGATCTCAATTCCAGCCAAAAAAGTCAAATGGCGCTGCTTCCCTTCAGAGCTCTGCCATGCACCCAAATAGTCATTTACACCCACATATGGGGTATCAGCGCACTCAGGACAAATTGCACAATAACTTTTAGGGTCCTGTTACCTTTGGGAGAATAAAAATTGAGGGTGAAAAGATCATTTTTTTGGAAAAAATATGATTTTTTAATTGTACCACTGTACGCTATAAACTTCTGTGAAGCCTTTGTGGGTTCAAAGTTCTCACCACATATCTAGATAAGTTCCTTGGGGGGTCTAGTTTCCAAAATGGGGTCACTTGTGGGGGGTTTCCACTGTTTAGGTACATCAGGGGCTCTCCAAACGTGACATGGCGTCTGAATTCCAGCCAATTTTGCATTGAAAAAGTCAAACGGCGCTCCTTCCCTTCTGAGCTCTGCCATGCACCGAAACAGTGGTTCCCCCCACATATCAGGTATCAGCGTACTCAGAACAAATTGCACAATAACTTTTGGTGTCCAATTTCTCTTGTTACCCTTGGTAAAATAAAAAAAATTGAACCTGAAGTATTTTTTTTCTGAAAAAAAGTTAAATGTTCATTTTTTTTTAAATATTCAAAAAATTCCTGTGAAGCACCTGAAGGGTTAATAAACTTCTTGAATGTGGTTTTGAGCACCTTAAGGGGTGCAGTTTTTAGAATGGTGTCACTTTTGGGTATTTTCTTTCATATAGATCCCTCAAAGTGGCTTCAAATGTGATGTGGTCCGTAAAAATAAAATGGTGTTGCAAAAATAAGAAATCGCTGGTCAACTTTTAACCCTTATAACTTCCTAACAAAATAAATTTTGGTTCCAAAATTGTGCTGATGTAAAGTAAACATGTGGGAAATGTTACTTATTAAGTTTTTTGTGTGCCATATCTCTGTGATTTAAGGGCATAAAAATTCAAAGTTGGAAAATTGCGAAATTTTCACCAAATTTCTGTTTTTTTTACAAATAAACGCAAGTTATTTGAATGAAATTTTACCACTAACATGAAGTACAATATGTCACGAGAAAACAATGTCTGTGTACCACCAAAACAGCTCCTGCACCAATCTCAGAAGCGTCCACCTCTACCTGGAACGGGAGTGAAACATCAGGTTGCCGCAAAACCGGGGCAGAAGTGAATCTTCGCTTCAGCTCCTGAAAGGAAGAAACAGCCTCCGGAGACCAATTCAACACATCAGCACCCTTCTTAGTCAGATCAGTCAATGGCTTGGCAATACTAGAAAATTTTGCTATAAATTTCCGATAAAAATTAGCAAAACCCAAAAATTTCTGAAGGGCCTTCAAAGAAGTGGGCTGAAACCAATCATAAATGGCCTGTACCTTGGCCGGATCCATTTCAATAGTTGACGTAGACAAAATAAATCCCAAAAATGAAATCCTCTGTACCCCAAAAAGGCATTTCGATCCTTTGACATACAGGGAATTCTCCCTCAAGATCCGGAACACCGTCCGAACATGTTCCACATGAGAATCCCAATCCTTGGAGAAGATCAAAATATCATCCAGATAGATAATCAAAAATGTATCCACAAAGTCTCGGAAAATGTCGTTCATGAAGCACTGTAAGACAGAAGGGGCATTAGTGAGCCCAAAAGGCATCACCAGGTACTCAAAATGTCCCTCTGGAGTATTAAACGCCATCTTCCATTCATCCCCATGCTTAATGCGGATAAGATTATACGCCCCCCTGAGGTCAAGCTTGGTAAACCAGCAAGCACCTTTAACTCTGGAGAATAGTTCCGAAATCAGGGGTAACGGATACTGATATTTAATAGTAATTTTGTTGAGGCACGATAATCAATACAAGGCCTTAATGAACCATCCTTTTTGGCCACGAAAAAAAACCCAGCACCTAATGGTGAAGAGGATGGTCTAATATGACCCTTCTCCAACGCCTCCTTAATATAGGATCGCATAGCCTCGTGCTCGGGTACAGATAAATTGAAGAGCCGACCCTTGGGAAATTAACACCCCGGGCTCAGTTCAATTGCACAGTCATAACTCCTATGAGGAGGAAAAGACGCAGACTCATTCTCACTAAATAAAGCATAAAAGTCCGCCAAATAGTCAGGAACATCATGCGTCTGACGAGAGGTGGAAAAAAACGGAGCCTCACTAAGGGCACACCGACAACCCCAACTCACCACAGACACAGATTTCCAGTCCAAAACTGGATTATGAATTTGCAACCAGGGAAACCCCAGAACAATGGTATCATGCAAATTATGCAACACCAAAAATTTGCAGTTTTCTTGATGGTTTGGGGCAACCCGCATTACCACCTGGGTCCAAAACTGAGGTTTATTTTTCGCCAAAGGAGTAGCATCAATCCCCCTCAAAGGGATAGGCGTCCGCAGAGGTGTCATAGGAAATCCACAACGTTTAGCAAAATCCAAGTCCATTAGGTTCAGGGCTGCTCCCGAATCCACAAAAGCCTTGGCGGAAAATGTGGACAGGGAGCAGATCAGAGTAATTGCCAGAAGAAACTTAGGTTGAACACCACCCACAGAAAACGTGTGTGCAAAACGTTTCTCTCGTTTAGGTCAGACAGAAATAATATGCGAGGCATCTCCACAAAAAAATCACAGCTTATTACGCTTTCTGAACTCCTGACGTTGCTCCCTGGACAAAACTCTATAGCATTGCATAGGTTCAGACACTTGTTCAACAGGTGGCAACACCTCTCGTGCAGTCCTGCGTTCACGTAAAACCTGAATGGCTAATGACATAGAATCGTCCAGACCAGAGGGAACAGGAAATCCCACCATAGTATCTTTTACGGCTTCTGACAAACCCTTCCGAAAGAGAGCTGCCAAGGCATTATCATTCCAGGTAGTAAGGACCGCCCACTTTCGGAACTTTTGACAGTACAATTCTGCAGAATCTCGACCCTGGCTCAATGCCAACAGGGTCTTTTCAGCCTGATCAATAGCATTAGGTTCGTCATACAACAACTCCAAGGCTTGAAAAAATGCGTTCACATTAGAAAGACTAGGATCATCAGGTTTCAAAGAAAACGCCCAATCCTGGGGATCGCCACGCAGCAAAGAGATGACAATTTTAACCTGCTGCGCGAAGCTCCCTGACGAGTTAGGCTTCAAGGCAAAAAATAATTTACAATTATTTTTGAAATTCAAAAATTTAGACCGATCCCCAAAAAACACATCAGGAGTAGGGATCTTTGGTTCAGCAGCATGTGAATGAGCAAGGTAGGCGGAAATTACCCGCACTTCCGCAGCAAGCTGCTCCACACGATCAGACAATTGCTTTATCTCCATTGAGAGAAAAAAAATTCCCCCTACAGCCTCAGAGATATAGAGGAAAAAATATACACACCTTTTTTTTTTTTTTTTTATTCTTTCCTGCTATTGAGTACCCTAGGATCTGCGGTATGGCTGGTGATTCTGTTGTGAATGAGTCACTGTAGAGGCAAAAACAGAAATGGTAGCTAAGTCCAGAAAACCAGAGAAGTTGGCAGCTATCGGATTGCAGACCCCTGAACCTATCAACAACAACTAGCAGTAGCCGTGGGGGATTCCTACAATGCCCTAGACCCCTCGATCACAGCCGGAGAACTGCCTAGCCTAAAGACAGAGCTACGAGTCTTTCTTGGTATCATTCAGTTGTGCCATCTGTTTGGTACTTTACTTTAAAAACCCATTTACATCCTGTAACTTTTCTTCCTTCTGGTAATTCTGTTAGTGTCCATGTCTTTGAGTTATGCATGGATTGTATTTCTATTTCTGTTGCTTCTATCCATTTATTAGCTTCTTCAGGAAGTCGAGATATGTCTTCCCAAGAGGTAGGTTCATAAATTTTTCTTGTACTTGCCTTGTATGAGATGCGTTTTGGTGGTCTTCCATTGTTTTCTTTTGTTGAACGTCTTGGTTCTGTGTACGTTTGTAGTTGTATCTCTTCACTTTCAGAATTCAGTTTTTTACCAATTTCAACGTCTTTTTCATCAGATATTCCTTCAGCTATATCACTACTGTATTTCTCATTTTTTGTTTCCAGTGAAATCATTGTGTCTTCATGTAGATCATCAATGAATGTTACACTGTTACTCACCGTAACTTTGTCTGTTTTGGGATCTAGGATTCTATATCCTTTGCAATTTTCACTATATCCGACAAATATTCCTTCTATGGACCTGTTTTGAAGTTTGGAACATTTTTCTGTTGGAATGAATACAAAAACTTTACAACCAAAAACTCTTAAATGATTCACACTTGGTTTCATACCTTGCCACAGTTCATATGGAGTTTTTTCAGTTTTCTGGAAAAAAGTCAGTTTTGTAGATATGTAGCTGTCATTGCCTCAATATTTCTCTGGTAGTTTTGAATCTGTCAGCATACACCTTATCATTTCAGTCAGAGTTCTGTTTTTTCTTTCTGCTACTCCATTTTGTTCAGATGTATATGGAACAGTCTTTTGATGTTCTATACCATTTTGTCTTAAGTAGTATTCTATTTCGTGTCCTATAAATTCACCTCCATTAACACTTCTAATGACAATTGGTTTCCTCTGAAACTTGTTATTCGACTTTGTCACGTAGTCTACTAGTTTAATGAAAACTTCGCTTTTGTTCTTGATCAAGTATGTGACTGTATATCTTGAGTAGTCATCTATAAAAGTCACCATATATCTATTGCCTCCTGATGTAGTCACTTTTATGGGTCCACATAAGTCAGTATGCACGAAATCAAGTGGTCTTGTGCTTTTCATTTCACTTTCTTTAGGAATAGATATCCTTGTGGCTTTAGATTTTATACAACATTCACATCTTACGGTAATTGAGCAATCAGATATCAATAGATCCTTTGTCAATTCTTTCCTTTGTAGCTCCATTATACTTTCAGGATGTCTGTGTCCTATACATCTATGCCACACGTGAATACAATTCTTGTGATCATGTGTACACAACTTCATCTGTTCCTTTAATGTGTCTAGATGATAAAATTGTTCATCTGCCTAGACATTGATTATTACCTTACTTCCTGCTAGGATTGTACATTCATCATCTTTGAATTTTACAGTAAGTCCTTTAGCTGTTAGATGTTTTACAGATAACAATCCCCCTTCTAATCCTGGAACGTATAACACATCCTGTACAAGTATTTTTGAATCATGCTCAAATTTGTTAGAACAGTTTAGCATTCCTTGTCCAATACCTTCTGCAGTTATTTTACTTTCATCTACAAGATAAATGGCTTCCTTCTTATTTAAATCAAGTTTAGTAAATACATTTGTATTACTTGTCATGTGACTTGTTGCTCCTGAGTCAATAAACCAACCAAATGATGATTTCTTATCAGTTTAAATGAACCATTCCAATTATTTTCACATGAATCAGAAATTGTGTTTTTCACCTTCTGTGTATTCTCCTTATGGTGTAATTACTGTTGTTCTGCTTTCCATATACTACAGTCTTTCTTTAAATGTCCCTTTTTCTTACATCTGAAACATTCTCTTGCCTCTTTATTATAGGGTCTTTTTGATTCTGTAGCTTTAAAAGCATTTCCATTATCTTTTTCAGTAGAAGAATCATTTGTTTGTTCTTTCCTTCTTTGATATTCATCTATGAGTCTGGTCTTCACAAATTCTAATGTAATATCTATTTCAGGTCTTGTCTCTAGTGCATTTATTAAAGCAGTATATGAATCCGGTAAACTGCACAATAATATTGCTGCTACATGGCTTTCCTTAATATCTTCACTAATTGATCTCAGCTGTGATATCACTTCCATAATAGAGAACATGTTCCTCTGCATGTCATTTTCTGCACTTAGTCTCATACTGTAAAGCTTTCTTAACAGAAGTAGCTTGTGATTTAAGCTGGATCTTTCACAGAGCTTTCTCATTGTTTCCCATATTCCCTTTGCTGTATCCTCATTCCTTATGTGAATTAATTGAGAATCATCCACTAATAGGCTGATAGTAGCTTTTGCTTGCCTATTTTTTCTATCCCATATAAGGTCTATCTGTAGTTATTACTTCCCATAAATCATCTTTAGACAATAAAATCTCTACTTTGAACTTTCATAACTGATAGTTCTCATTATTCAGCTTCGCTACTGTGAGTTTTAGCTCTGGGCTACTTATTATCTTTAATTTGTATTACTTGTTTGTAGAGAATTGTACTGAAGAATTCTTCTGCATTCACCAGGGTGTTTGCTGAGAGTTCAGATGTCCTGGGTGTCTGGTATCCTTGGTGCTTGGGATCCTTGGTGAGTCTCTGGGATTCTCTGTGCCTGGGATTTTTGGTACCTGGGCCCATAGCCTGTTGCACAGCTTGTTGTATATCTCCTGGATATTCACAGTTCAGTAGAAACCTTCACAGAGCAGATTACATGCGAAGATGCCTCCGGCCCTGCACCTGTTGTTGGCCACACTCAACTAGCACCGTCATCAAGCATGTCCACGTCCTTGTCCCAAAGCATCCTTCAGTTGTCCATACTCCACTCATTGCAGCGCAAGGGGAAATACGTAGCCAATGCCCCACAGGCCACAGTACTTAATTCACACATATCTCATCTGCTTGCGCTCAAAAGGTTGCTTTTTAGGCTTTTGGAGATGGAAGCTTTCCATAACCTGATGGCGGTGGCCATCCCAAGGTACTCGGTCTCCAGCCACCACTGTTTCTACCAGTATGCCGTACCGGCATTACACAGTCAAGCACGTGTCCCACAACATTACCTGTACCCTCAACAGTGCAGTTACTGAGAAAGTCCAACTAACCATGGATAGGTGGACAAGTGCTTGTGGGCAGGGATGGTACATCTCACTGACGGCACACTTGGTTAACATAGTGGAAGCTGGGACCCAGTCAGACCTTGGGAGACTATGTCACAGATGTTTGGAGGAGACAGGCTGGAGATGGCTTGGTATGTCTTAGAGTTTTGAACTGTAGCCTCTGGGCAATAGGAAGCCAGTGTGTTGTGAGTTCATTTTTCCCTTCACCATTGAGGTCTGATGAACTCCCTCCTCTGGTGAAGGAAGCTAGTGAGACTGATTACCAAACACCTGGGCAGCTAGATGATAACTGGGTGGCTGGAATTGAGGACTGGATATAAGGCTGCCGACGCCCTTCTTCCTGGCTGGTGACTTTCCTGCTGGATTCTTGGAGACCAGTCTGATTCCTGCATCTCAAAGCTAAGTTTTTCTGCTCTGCTTTGTACTCTTCAGTTTTGTTTTTGTCTTGCCTTGTTTTTTGGGAGTTCTGCCATCCCCGGCCGGGGGTGAGCTGAATTCCATTTTTGTCTCTGATCTGTTGATCTTTTGCTCTGTCTTCAGAATATACCTGAGTGCTGATATAGTCTTTGGAAGCCTAGCGACTTCAGGGCCTGTTTTTCCTATCAGTCGGTTGGCTCATTTTGATAGGGTTTTTGCGGATGGCAGACAGCAGCATTCCTATCCTGTCCTATGTAGTTAGCTTGGGCCCCATCATTTGCTCAACCTATCTTTCTATCTGTGTTAGTGTTTTCATCTTGCTTCACCGTCATTATATGTTGGGGGCTGCCTATTGCTTTGGGGTCTGCTCTGGGGCAGTTTAGTTTTTCCCCTTTCTGTCTTTAGGCTATGTAACTCTCCGGCTGTAATCGAGGGGTCTAGGGCACCGTAGGAACCCCCCACGGCTACTGCTAGTTGTTGTGGATAGGTTCAGGGGTCTGCAATCCGATAGCTGCCAACCTCTCTGGTTTTTCTGGACTTAGCTGGTATTTTGTTTTTTCCTCCTTCGGTGACTCATCATAACACCAGTGAAGGGCCTGTCAGAGAGGAAAGGCTGTGGAATAATGGTATTTGGAATGGAACACATCCTCCCAACGCCGAGGATTGCGGGCCCTTAGTCAATGTGGGTTGTCCCAACAGTCTACAGCTCCTTCACCTAAATATCTTCAGCCTTGATCTCCCAAATGACTACGTCAGTCACAAGCTGGAAGCACTGCAGCACTGCCTCAGCCAAGCACGAATAGGCTATGCTGAAGCTAATATGCTTAGGTGACCAACCACACAATGCTGAAGAGGTGTGGACATGGACAGCTCTGAAAGAGCAGGCAGATCTGTGGTTGACACCGCTGAACCTACAGCCAGGCATGTTCGTGTTTGACAATGGCAGGAACCATGTGTCAGCTCTGGGGCGAGGCAAGCTCACACACGTACCATGCCTGGACCATGTGCTTAACCTCATTGTTCAATGTTTTCTACAAAGCTACCCAGAGCTGCAGGATCTGCTTGGGAAAATAAGCCGCCTGTGTGCCCATTTTAGAAAGTCAGCTAAAGCTTCAGCCACCTGTGCTGTGCTTCAGCAGCAACTGGTGTGTGATGTGACTCTCCACACATTGGAACTCTACACTGCAGATGTTGGAAAGGATTTGTGAGCGGAAGAGGGCAGTTGATGACTACCAGCATCAACAACGCTGTTAGCATTCAGTGCAGACTCCACACATAAGACCTCAGGAGTGAACCTTGATGTCAGACATATGTACACCATCCTGCAAAACTTTGAGGACTCTACCAAGTTGGTGAACGTCGATGATGCCATAATTAGCATCAACATCCCGCTTCTCTGTGTTCTAATAATAATGATAATAATAATCGGTATTTATAGAGCGCAAACATATTCTGCAGTGCTTTAAAGTTTAACAGTTTCAAACACAACAGTCCTAAGCAATAACATTAAAGGGCATTTCACACATAGCGAGATCGCTAGCGATATCGCTAAAGCGTCACCGATTTTGTGACTCAACATCGATATCGCTAGCGATCTCACTTTGTGTGACACGTACCTGCGATCGGCCCCCTCGCTGGATATCGCTGATCGCGCTCAAATGTCCTGGGCCATTTTTTCCTCGTTGGCATCCTGCTGGCACCAACTAGCAACACATGGACGCAGGCGGAAGTCGTCATCATCGCTGCGTCACTGGTGAGATCTGCCTGTTTGGCAGCTCACTAGCGACCATTTAGCGATGCACCAGCGATCCTGACCAGGTCGTATCGTTGTCGGGATCGTTGGTGCATCGCTAAATGTAATGGGACCCTAACAATAATACAATAATTAAATCTAAATAAAACAACCCTGCTCATGAGAGCTTACAATCTACAATGAGGTGGGGGAGATACAAAATGTGTATATTTACAATGATGTATTTACAATCGGTATTTACAGTCTGGCACGCATGGCAGAGTTTAGGTTACGCAGCCTTTCAAGTGACCTTCGCATTTTCAAATTTTTGGGTAATAAAGAAAACTTCTAGAATATTTTTTGGATTTCTTAATGCAGCCAGAAAATAATAGACATTTCGGCCTCACTGGCCTTCATCAGTAACAAACTGCAGTATAGTAGTTTATCGCATTCAGTGTGATAGTAGAAGTGACACTATAGTCACTTTAAATGTGCCTGGTAATGCACTAGGTGCTGGGCATGGAGCCCTGAATCAAATAGTACCTGGGTGGGGGTGCTGTGCAGACATCAGCGACCCAGAATCCACTGTTGGACACTGAATGCGATTAACTACTATACTGCAGTTTGTTACTGATGAAGGCCAGTGAGGCCGAAACGTCTATTATTTTCTGCCTGCATTAAAAAATCCAAAAAATATTCTAGAAGTTGAGGGCCAAGCTTCTTTATTATTCATGTATGGTGTGGGGCCCTACTTGAGCACCTTCTGAAGTTGTGCATATGGTGTTTTTCCTCCAAAATTTTGGGTAACAGGCAATACTGATTGGTGACACTTCTAGACAAATCCTACAAGGAGAAATTTATATGTCTAATTCCCGAGGAAGACAGGTGTACTAAAATGTTGCATAACCAGAGGGCCCTCCTTGCGAAATTATTAAAAAAATTCCCATCTGAAAACGGTGGCAGAAGTCACAGTTCGTTGGACAACCAAGGAGTACAGGTGAGAGAGACCCAACTCAAATCTAGCAGAGGCAGTGGACCACTGGCAAAGTTCTGGGAGAGTTTTATCAGACCCTCCTATCACCCTTGCCTTGAGGCACGGGGTACTCTCACAAGGAGTGCAAAGTTTTGGAAGATGCTGATGGATACCTTGCTGATCGTACCAAAGTCCTCCGTGATTCCTCTGTGCCTTATATTTATTGGGTATCCAGCTGGACACGTGGCATGAGCTGACTCTATCTCTTGCACATGTGCGCTGTACTCATGGTCTTGAAGGGCACGGCAACTCGCTCTCTGGCGATCACTGTGCACATGTCACCTGGCTCTCTACCAGACCCGCTGTTAGCAGCGGGAGCCGTCGGGAACAGTCTCTAAAGACAGAGCACGCTGCTCAGCCTCCTATGCGCTGCTTGTACCTGCCAAAACTCTCTGCTGTCATGTGCGCTTTCTCGCTGCCCTCCTGGCTGCTAGATAAGCCCCTGATGGCGGTGGCCATTAGAGATGAGCGACTTTGCCTTTTTTAGGGTCGAGTCGGGTTTCATGAAACCCGACTTTCCCCAAAGTCCGGTCGAAACGAAATCGGCCGACTATAGGGAAAAGTCGGAGGCCGACTGAAACACCAAACCCAAAGCAAGTCAATGGGGAAGCAAAGTCGGCAGGGAGTGGAGGACAGTAAACACACCTACAGTGCCTATTTCAATGCCAAAAACATCAATTCTTATTACTGAAGCTTGTCAACCTTAATTTACTTCATAATAATAGTTATGCATTGAAAACAGGGGGTTATTTGGCTAAAGTTGTGGGGGGGTGGGGCTGGCTCCTGGTTTTCGTGTGCCCTGGGCCAAAGAGTGTCAGTGCGCCCCTTTAACACATACCACAAATCATGATGCTCCGATACGGCACAGAAATATAGGTATAGTACAATGACAAATACTTCACTGCTTACATGACATGACTGATCTATTTTAAATCGTACAATAGCTCAAAAAAAGGACAGTATATTACTCCATACAGTATTATGGCCACCACATTGTGCACCATACAGAATAATGAGCCCCATATATTTCTCCATACAGAATAATTGGCCACATATAATGTTCCATACAGTATATGATGAGCTCCACATAATGCTACAGTATATGATGGTCCCCATGGACGATGCTCCAGTGTGTTATGGGCCCAAATAATGCTCCACCTATAATGGGCTCCATTTCTAATGCTCCAGTGTATAATGGGCCCCGTAAATGCTGCTCCAGTGTCTGATGTCCCCCATCTGGAATGCTTCAGTATATGATGGGCCTCATGGATGATGCTCCAGTCTATGATGGGCCCTAATAATGCTCAATATATAATGGGCTCCATTTGTAATGCTCCAGTGTATAATGGCCCCGTAAATGCTGCTCCAGTGTCTGATGTCCCCCATCTGGAATGCTCCAGTATATGATGGGCCTCATGGATGATGCTCCAGTGTATGATGGGCTCTAATAATGCTCCCTATATAATGGGTTCCATTTCTAATGTTCCAGTGTCTAATGGACCCTGTAAATGCTGCTCCAGTGTCTGATGTCCCCCATTTGGAATGCTCCAGTATATGATGAGCCTCATGGATGATGCTCCAGTGTCTTATGGGCCCTAATAATCCTCCATATATAATGGACCCCATTTCTAATGCTCCAGTGTATCATATGCCCCATAGATGCTGATCCAGTGTCTGATCTGCCCCATTTGGAATGCTCCAGTATATGATGGGCCTCATGGATGATGCTCCAGTGTCTTATGGGCCCTAATAATGCTCCATATATAATGGGCCCCATTTCTAATGCTCCAGTGTATCATGTGCCCCATAGATGCTGCTCCAGTGTCTGATCTGCCCCATTTAGAATGCACCAGTATATAATGGGCCTCATGGATGATGCTCCAGTGTCAGATGTCCCCCATTTTGAATGCTCCAATATATGATGGGCCCCATTTTTAATTAACCCAGGCATGGTATGTGAAAAGAGCTCCATGGAGTAATCTGAAGTGTGTGCTGCCACATCCTTCACTTTTGGTGTGGGTGAAGGACACAAGGAAAGTTGTTGCTCCTGACCAGAAGCCTGCACTTACGACTCAGTGCTTGCATTTTTTTAAACTTCAGAAGAGGAGGCGATAGAGCTGGAGGCTGTTTCAGCAATGTAAGCCAAAAACAGAGCCTAATGCTCCAGCTTTAAAAGCAGACTACCTACTCCCAGAAAATGGAGCCTTACAGGCCTTCCAGAGCTACACCATAACACAGGCTCAACACCTCCTGCCTTAGCTGCTATTGTGTTTTTGGCACTACCAGCAGATGCACCACCACCACCATCAATACCAGGTGGCCCCCACGCCCACGTCCGCATCCTCTTCCACCATACTTCCTCATGTTTTAGAAAATTGACCCAAAATACCAGCAGATATATGGTACTGTATCAGAAGTGTACAGCTCTATACAATCTAGGGATAACAGTAAATCTCTGTATATACACTCACTGGCCACTTTATTAGGTACACCATGCTAGTAACGGGTTGGACCCCCTTTTGCCTTCAGAACTGCCTCAATTCTTCGTGGCAGAGATTCAACAAGGTGCTGGAAGCATTCCTCAGAGATTTTGGACCATATTGACATGATGGCATCACACAGTTGGCGCAGATTTGTCGGCTGCACATCCCTGATGCGAATCTCCCGTTCCACCACATCCCAAAGATGCTCTATTGGATTGAGATCTGGTGACTGAGGAGGCCATTTGAGTAAAGTGAACTCATTGTCATGTTCAAGAAACCAATCTGAGATGATTCGAGCTTTATGACATGGCGCATTATCCTGCTGAAAGTAGCCATCAGATGCCTGTTCTTAGCTGAGAGGAGTGGTACCCAGTGTGGTCTTCTGCTGCTGTAGCCCATCTGCCTCAAAGTTCGACGCACTGTGCGTTCAGAGATGCTCTTCTGCCTACCTTGGTTGTAACGGGTGGCAATTTGAGTCACTGTTGCCTTTCTATCAGCTCGAACCAGTATGCCCATTCTCCTCTGACCTCTGGCATCAACAAGGCATTTCCGGCCACAGAACTGCCGCTCACTGGATTTTTTTTCTTTTTCGGACCATTCTCTGTAAACCCTAGAGATGGTTGTGCGTGAAAATCCCAGTAGATCAGCAGTTTCTGAAATACTCAGACCAGCCCTCCTGGCACCAACAATCTTGCCACGTTCAAAGGCACTCAAATCACCTTTCTTCCCCATACTGATGCTCGGTTTGAACTGCAGGAGATTGTCTTGACCATGTCTACATGCCTAAATGCACTGAGTTGCCGCCATGTGATTGGCTGATTAGAAATTAAGTCTTAACACACAGTTGGACAGGTGTACCTAATAAAGTGGCCAGTGAGTGTATTTCATGAGTCATACACAGATGCTCACAGGCTCAGTATGGATTACCCAATTACCCAATAAAATAAAAAGGTGAAAAAATCACCAGATACAAGGTATATATAGTATAGTGTAAACATTCTGAATCTCCGTATACATTTCAGGAGGCAGACTCAAACGCTCTCAGGCCCAGTATGGATTACACAAGAATATGAAAAGCTGTAAATGGGTAATGTAACACAAGCGTACGGCTGTATACAATGTTGGCCAAATTTGAAATCTCAGTTTATATTTCCAGAGTCACCCTCAGATGCTCACTCAGTCTGGGTTTGACCATAATAAAAAATGTTGTTAAAAAGGTACTGTATAACAAGATAGCAAGTATATACAGTGGGGAAAAAAAGTATTTAGTCAGTCAGCAATAGTGCAAGTTCCACCACTTAAAAAGATGAGAGGCGTCTGTAATTTACATCATAGGTAGACCTCAACTATGGGAGACAAACTGAGAAAAAAAAATCCAGAAAATCACATTGTCTGTTTTTTTTTCATTTTATTTGCATATTATGGTGGAAAATAAGTATTTGGTCAGAAACAAGCAATCAAGATTTCTGGCTCTCACAGACCTGTAACTTCTTCTTTAAGAGTCTCCTCTTTCCTCCACTCATTACCTGTAGTAATGGCATCTGTTTAAACTTGTTATCAGTATAAAAAGACACCTGTGCACACCCTCAAACAGTCTGACTCCAAACTCCACTATGGTGAAGACCAAAGAGCTGTCAAAGGACACCAGAAACAAAATTGTAGCCCTGCACCTGGCTGGGAAGACTGAATCTGCAATAGCCAACCAGCTTGGAGTGAAGAAATCAACTGTGGGAACAATAATTAGAAAATGGAAGACATACAAGACCACTGATAATCTCCCTCGATCTGGTGCTCCACGCAAAATCCCACCCTGTGGGGTCAGAATGATCACAAGAACGGTGAGCAAAAATCCCAGAACCACGCGGGGGGACCTAGTGAATGAACTGCAGAGAGCTGGGACCAATGTAACAAGGCCTACCATAAGTAACACACTATGCCACCATGGACTCAGATCCTGCAGTGCCAGACGTGTCCCACTGCTTAAGCCTGTACATGTCCGGGCCCGTCTGAAGTTTGCTAGAGAGCATTTGGATGATCCAGAGGAGTTTTGGGAGAATGTCCTATGGTCTGATGAAACCAAACTGGAACTGTTTGGTAGAAACACAAATTGTCGTGTTTGGAGGAAAAAGAATACTGAGTTGCATCCATCAAACACCATACCTACTGTAAAGCATGGTGGTGGAAACATCATGCTTTGGGGCTGTTTCTCTGCAAAGGGGCCAGGACGACTGATCCGGGTACATGAAAGAATGAATGGGGCCATGTATCGTGAGATTTTGAGTGCAAACCTCCTTCCATCAGCAAGGGCATTGAAGATGAAACGTGGCTGGGTCTTTCAACATGACAATGATCCAAAGCACACCGCCAGGGCAACGAAGGAGTGGCTTCGAAAGAAGCATTTCAAGGTCCTGGAGTGGCCTAGCCAGTCTCCAGATCTCAACCCTATAGAAAACCTTTGGAGGGAGTTGAAAGTCCGTGTTGCCAAGCGAAAAGCCAAAAACATCACTGCTCTAGAGGAGATCTGCATGGAGGAATGGGCCAACATACCAACAACAGTGTGTGGCAACCTTGTGAAGACTTACAGAAAACGTTTGACCTCTGTCATTGCCAACAAAGGATATATCACAAAGTATTGAGATGAAATTTTGTTTCTGACCAAATACTTATTTTCCACCATAATATGCAAATAAAATGAAAAAAAAACAGACAATGTGATTTTCTGGATTTTTTTTTCTCAGTTTGTCTCCCATAGTTGAGGTCTACCTATGATGTAAATTACAGACGCCTCTCATCTTTTTAAGTGGTGGAACTTGCACTTTTGCTGACTGACTAAATACTTTTTTTCCCCACTGTATATTATAGGGTACAATTGAAATCTCCGTATACATAGTCCCGTAGTCAGTCTCAGACTCTAACTCAGTATGGATTTGACCATAATACTAAATGTCGAACAAAGGTACTGTATAACAAGATACAAGCTGTATCGAGTATAGGGTAAAAATTGGTATCTCCGATTCACCATATATACGCTCACTCACTATGGATGATACCGTAATACAAAATTTTGAACAAAGGTACTGTATCAGCACATACCAGGTGTATCCAGTCTAGGGGTAATTGTAAATTTCCATCTATACTTCCGGAGTCAGACACAGACACTCACAGGCTCAGTATGTATTACACCAGAATTTAACAAGTAGAGAAAGGGAAAGGTAGTCAAAGCGTACAACAGTATACAGTGTTGTGGCACTTTTAAATCTTCGTATATATTTCAATTTCAGTAAGCCAGTCCAAACTCTCCGCTACTGGAAACTACATGCATACAAGTACAGATGGAAAGTCGAGTTTTAGCAGAAATTTGGGAATTACTCATCGCGGGAAAACCTCCCGGTAGATGTTGCAGAGGCGATGCAGACCCTCGATTACTGTGTCTGTGGAGACAGTGAAAATGGTTCTTTGTGAAGAAAGGATTGCTTTATCGCAGTAGCGTGGATCACATCACCGTTACTCGTCTCCATCAAATTGTGATCACAGGGAGAGATGTAGACATGGTCCTCGCTGCCTATCATAATGTGTCTGGTCATTTTGGAGTGCAAAAGACAGAAGCCACAGACCGTAAGCGATTCTATTGGATTGGCATGAGAGGAGACATTGAAAAATGGTGGCGATTCTATTGGATTGGCATGAGAGGAGACATTGAAAAATGGTGGCAGGAATGTCACACGTCTGTGACTATCACAACTGTGAAAGGTGATCATAAAGCACCACTGCATCCGCTTGTAAGTTGATGTCCATTACAAATGGTAGCCATTGATCATCTGAAGGTAGAGGCCAGCATGACAGGGTATAGCTACATCTTAACCATCATCGATCAATACACCAAATTTCTAGTGGCCGTCCCTGTGAAGGATTTAACTGCCCAGACTACACAGCGGTGGAGCAGGGAGAGGTAAGTATTGCAACTTGCAAGTGCTGTGGCCATGACCAAGCGGGGGGGCACACTCGTCGTCGATGGTACTGGCACAGGGCCCCTGATAGTACGCTGGTGTGTCAGATGGCGAGTGGGCCCCCCACCGTTAGAGACACTGTATTGTACTATGAGGGGCCCTGTGCCAGTGCCGTCGGCCATCTGTGGGCCCATCCACCTGTTCAGAGCAACGGCACTTGCCCGGGTGTGCCAGGTGTTGACCCCAGTCATTGGGGGGGGGATGGGCAGCCTACTTAGGGAGGTTTAAAAAATGGCATATGTTGATGTGTTGGCTGGACATTCAGCTGCTGTAAAGGGAGGAATTGGGCAAGTCCGAGGAAGAGGAGGACAAAAGCGAGGCAGTTTTCTGACAACCTATGTGTCATCAGGGGAAGGTGGGACAAAATCCTTTGAAACCCATGCATGGTTCATTTTAATGAAGGTTAGATCATCGACATTTTGGGTAGACAGACAGGTCCTTTTTTCTGTCAGGATTGATCCAGCAGCACTGAAGACTCTTTCAGATAACACACTAGCAGCAGGGCTAGCGAGCTCCTGTAAGGCATATTGTGCCAATTCAGGCCAGGCATCCAGTTTAGAGGCCCAATAGTCAAAGGGGAATGACCTGTGAGGGAGAACATCGATATGGGAGGAGAAGTAGTTTGTAACCATAGTTGACAACTGCTGTCTCCTGTCACTTTTAATCAATGCAGTATTAGCAGTCATGTGAGCGGTACTTGAGAAATCATTCCACAACATGGTCATTAAATCCCTGTCTCCAACGCCACTTCGGCTGTGTGCACCATGAACACGTCTTCCATTGTGTCCACTACGGCTCGTAGGAGAACCTGCACCACTGCTGTGTGCTGGGAAAGCCTCAAACGGTTTACCAGAGTTGCTTGTTTGTTAGCCAATATTATCTCTAGGTTCTCCTGTGGCATGATGTTGTGTAATTTGCCTTTTTAGCGTGGATCGAGGATGCTGGCCCACCAGTAGTCATCATCCCTTATCATTTTGGCAATGCGGGGGTCCCTTTTTAGGATCCACAAAGCATAATCGCACATGTGGGCCAATGCTCCAAGTGTCAATGATGCACTGCCAGTGGTGGGTGGAGGAGCACTTTCTGGCAAATCCACATCCCTACAGTCATGCACAAACACTGTTTCATGATCCATGCTGGATCATGACAGATAAAATGCACTAGTAACCTTTTTTTTCCTTAAGCTGTGGTGCTTAAAGATAGTTTTGCCCCCGGTGGCCATTAGGGTCATTGCACTGTGGTGGTTTGAGTTCCAGTTTTGCCCCTGGTGGCCGTTAGGGTCATTGCACTCTGGTTCTTTAGTTTAGTGCATGTGATTATAAGCAGGTGTGATTGCTCTAGCTCTGCTATAAAAGTGTCAGGTGTTGCAATCACTGTTGGTGATATTGGTAATTTCCAACCATCCTTGGTGGAGGAAGGAGCTAGAGAGAGTTCCTTGCAGCACAGTCAGAGCCCTGGTGTGGAAAGATTCAGAGGGGATTTCCCTGCAGCTCTGACAGAGCTTGGTGGCAGCTATTCAGGAGGAAAGCTGCATTCTGGTGGTGGACACTGTTGCTGGGAGCAAAGCTAAGTGGTGTTTCCCTGTTTGTGTTTTTCCCTGGTGCGTATTAGTACAGCGGTGGGGCCAGTGCCTGCACCACCCAGCTCCCTAGCAAGGGATAGGTGTAGGGTGTGCTAGGGTGACAGGTTCCGGCTGTTAGGAGTGTGAGGAACACTGACTCTGGAGGTCTCCACGTCCCCGTTCCCTATCGCAGGTCCCACCATTGTAACTGTTTCCCCTTCCCCCGTGTCTTGTTGTTTTAGTTACCGGCCTGCGGGTCGTGTCACACGGGACAGTTACACGTGCCAGTTTTGTTGTTTTAGTTACCGGCCTGCGGGTCATGTCACACAGGACAGGTCCACGTGACACACTGCACCTGACCTTGGAACGCCAACATTTTTTCTTGCCCCCTGAGAAGCATCCTCCTGCCCAAAATAATCATTCCCCTCATCCTCCTCCTCCTCTTCCTCTTCTTCCTCCACCTCATCCAGGACAGTTCCCTGACCAGACAATGGCTGACTGTCAGCAAGGCTTTCCTCCTCCTCCTCCGCTGCAGACGCCTGATCCTTAATGTGTGTCAAACTTTACATGAGCAGACGCATAAGTGGGATGCTCATGCTTATGATGGTGTTGTCTGCGTTTACCAGTCGTGTGCATTCCTCAAAACACTGAAGGACTTTACAGAGGTCTTTCAGCTTTGACCACTGCACACCTGACAATTCCATGTCTCCTCTCAAACTGCCTGCCCGTGTATCCTCCCACAAATGCATTCCAGCCTGCCTTTGTTCGCACAGCCTCTCAACCATGTGCAGGGTGGAGTTCCACCTTGTTGCAGCATCTATGATTAGGCGGTGCTTGGGGAGGTGGAGCAATCGTTGCAGCTTCTGCATATGAGTGGAGTGGATGTTTGAGCGACGGATGTGCGAGCCCAGTCTTCGCACCTTATGGAGCAGGGATGTTAACTCCGGATAATTATTAAAGAAGCACTGCACCACCAGGTTCAAAGTGTGAGCCAGGCAAGGTATGTGTGTGAGTTTTGCACGGGCTATGGCTGCCACAAAATTACGGCCGTTATCACTGGCTACCTTGCCTGCCTCAAGATGTAGACTGCCCAGCCATGACTCAGGTTGTCGCTGCAAGTAGTCGGCCAGTACCTCTGCGGTGTGTCTGTTGTCACCCAAAGACATCATCTTTAACACAGCCTGCTGACGCTTACCACTAGCTGTTCGATAGTGGGACACCTCGTGTGTAACACTGCCAGCTGCAGATGGAGTGCTCGTGCGACTGCGCTCTGTGGACGAGCTTTCGCTGATAGAGGCGGATCGAAAGCCTACAGCCAACTGTTTCCTATACCGTGGGCTAGGCAGCACTGTTCCACCGCCGCTGTCCCCAGTGGAGCCTGCATCCACCACATTAACCCAGTGCACAGTGATGGACATGTAACGGCCCTGGCCATGCCTAATGGTCCACGTATCTGTTGTGAGGTGCACCTTTCAACTCACTGACTGTTTTAGTGCATGGACAATGTGGTCTTTCACATGCCGGTGGAGGGCAGGGATGGCTTTTCGAGAAAAGAAGTGCCAACTGAGTAGGTCATAGCATGGGACAGCGTAGGCCATGAGGTCGCAGAAAGCTTCGCTTTCAACCAAACGAACGCTAGGGCATCATCTCTAATGAGATTACTTTGGCAATGTAGGTGTTCAAACAAAGTGTACGTGGATGAGAGGATGAGTACTTTCTTGTCCTACTCAGAGTGTCTGGTAGGGTGAGCTGGACTGGAGAGATGTATATGGGGGAAGTAGCGGTGGACTGGACGGAGTGAGAGGGGGTTGGTGATGGTATTGGTGGTGATGGCCTAGACTGAGTGTTGTGTTGCAAAACCATTGTAGATCCCTGAGTGCTTTGGCCTTGCGAGGACACCTCCACATTTAGTGCTGGTGGTGTGCTTAACGGTGGTGGTGGTCTTACAGTGGGGGAAGCAATGGAGCGTTGCTGGCAACCTTCATTCGGAGCAGGTGCACATGTGCTACCTGAGGTTTTGTAGTCTGTCCATGCTTGCAAGTGCATGTTGATTAAATGTCTAAGCATGCAACTGGTATTGAAATTTCTGAGTTGTTTACCTCGGCTAAAGGTCCTTCCGCACTTCTTACAGGTAACCTTTGCCTCATCAGTAGGATTTTGGACAAAGAAGTGCCACACTGCACTCTGCCTGCTATTGTATACATTTTCTGGCCTTGCACGCTGTGCTAAGCTGACCGTCTGGCCAAGCTGTCCTGCAACTCATTTAGTTTTTGTTCCACGTTTTTGGACAGCTACGGGCCTGGCAGATAACCACTGCTGCAATGTCAATGCCTGCTGCGGATCCTTCTCCTTATCTGAACTATTGCCAGCGCCACCCTCCTCCTCCTTGCAGACAGCACTCTAAGGTGTAGGTCTGGAAAAATGGAAAAACTCGACTTTTTTTTCCAGAGTCACACACAGGTAGCTTCTATTTGTCCGTGATACAAGGCGGTACACAGTAGTGTGTGAGGAGCATACACTGCTATACGGTGTCTGTATGGAAAATTGTCAATCCCCATCTATTTGTATAGGGACTGACACATGCTTTCTCTGTCTAGCTTTGGCCGTCATCAAACAGCAGATATATGAAACTGTTTGAAAAGCGGACAGCACTCTAAGGTGTAGGGCTGGAAAATTGGAAAAACTCCTCAGCTTTTTTTTCCAGAGTCACACGCAGATAGCTTCTATTTGTCCGTGATACAAGGCGGTACACGGTAGCGTGTGAGGAGCGTACACCACTATGCGGTGTCTGTATGGAAAATTGTCAATCTCCGTCTATTTGTATAGGGACTGACACACCCTTTCTCTGTCTAGCTTTGACCGTCATCAAACAGCAGATATACGAAACTGTTTGAAAAGTGGACAGCACTCTAAGGTGTAGGTCTGGAAAAATGGAAAAACTCCTCAGCTTTTTTTTCCAGAGTCACACACAGATAGCTTCTATTTGTCCGTGATACAAGGCGGTACACGGTAGTGTGTGAGGAGCGTACACCGCTAGACGGTGCGTGAAAAAATGAACGCTTAGTAACTCACCAGGACAAAATAATAAAAGTTGGAGTGCTTTGAAAAAAGTAGTTTGAACAGCAGTGTGCGCACAGCAATGCAGCTAGCAGGTAGCCTTAAAAGGCAGCCTAATCACCATCAGCGCTGCTGCACACAACAAAAATCCTCCCCTTTCACTGCACACTAACTGTACAGTGAAAAGCGCTATCAGCAGAAGCAGTTTTTTTTCTTCTTCCCTGCCTAACGCTCTCCCTGTTCAGAATCAGCAGCAGCACCTCTCCCTATTCTAAGATCGGCAGAAGTAAGATGGCGGTCGGCGGTCACAGCCTTTTATACCCACTGTGACGCCACACAAAGCCAGCCAATCACTTCAATGCCCTTCTCTAAGATGGTGCTGGCCACTGCGCATGTCATCGCGTTGCCCACAGTGTGCGTCCTCCATCATTGGCTGAGAAAAAGCGCTGGAAGCATTATTTGAAACGCGACTTTGGCGCTCTGATCGGTGCCTCATGGCCGACCTCACGCTATGGTCGGGTTTCGATCGGCGAAACCTGACTTTAGCTAAAGTCGGCTATTTTTTAATTTGACCCACCCGTTTCGCTCAACTCTAGTGTCCATATATTATATGCGAAAAAATAGGTGACAGAATTCCTTTAATATTCATCATCTTCAGAATCCTTTGGAATATAATGTTGTAAAAGTGAATGTAAGTTGGTGAAGTTGGTGGTAACTCATTGGTGAAAGTAATTGTAATCTTTACTATTTCTCCATTGCATGTGTGGCTACCCACCTCATTGATCTTATTTTGTTTCTTTGGCAAGAAAAGAACAGGGCCATCAAAAGCACGTGCTTTTCCTATTAATTCATCAAGCTGGTAAAGTAGAGGTGACCTTAAGGATCTACAATCCATCTGTTGACTGCAGTCAACATGGTACTGGGACAAGACCCACTGAGGTCTACAAATCAATTTGACATAGTTTGTGCACATCTGAATAGAGTTGGCAGAAAAAACAGACTTTGATTCTGACATGTTAGATGGATTGTCTAGTGGAAACACCCATATCATGGAAGTCACGCCTACGACCACCATGATCGCCAATTGACACATCTTGAAATCCATCTGAAATGTCAAAATCTCTAGCTTCTGTTCTAGCAACTGCAGCTATTCCTTTTGACATCATCGTCATACAAGTTCAGCATTACTAGGTGATGGCTTGTCAGATTTGGGCCCAGGAACACCAGGCTTGGGTCCTGGCACCGTGCTCTTCCATGTGCTCATGCTCTGGCTCTTCCAGTCATGATTTAATCTAGAAGCTTTTGCCTTCGTAATCCGCTGACAGAGTACAACACCACCCAAGCGTTCACCCTCTGCTCCTCATACTTTCTATCTGCGCAGTAACTGACTTTAGGCAGAAGATGGCGGTAGTAGTTGTTGCATTTGAGCTCCAGTCATGAAGCATCTGTAAGAATTTGAAACAGAAGTCTTTTTACTGAAGGTAATGGGGCTAGTTATTCTTTACAAACAGCAGTAAACTGAGGTACGGGATTACACTCACGGTGTTAGGAGTCAGGTTTCTGCGGTCGCTATGCAGGAATCCAGACCCTCACATTCTGCAGTCTCCTGCTCTTTATCCACTGCAGAAGAGATTGCAGAGGAGATTGCCTTGCAGCAAATCTCTCCTGAGGCTAAGTCCTTCTGTCCTCTTACTGAGTATGCTCATGGGACGATCTCCCATTGGAGATCGGGAGTCATGTGCTCAGGTCCTGCTCCAAGTCTCATTTGTCCATCTCAGAGATCTGAAGGCGTGCGGAAGGTCCCGGCTGCTATAAAAGGTGCGCATGGCTGTTCCGCCATGCGCTAGTATAGACATACTTGCTGCTGAGTGAATGGTTGATGGATGCATGATCTGGTGAATGACTCATTTGAAACCCCTTCCCTTTGATAATACGCTTGTGTGAGGCATTGGGTTACTACCAGTGCCAGCGCGCTATTGCTCCATACTCAGCTACTAGCGTTCGACATTGCGCCTGCGCCATAGCAGTGTCGTTGAGCGGCAGTATTCACGCCGCGCTGCAGTAGCAGCCCACTTGAGCGTTCACGGCTGCGATGCTATATACTCGGACACACACGGTAGGTCTAGAAGGACTTAGTGCCGCCATCTTGGGCTATTCCTGTGACCGCTTACCGTGTGTGTTATTGCTCTGAGCTCCTGTGCCCCTAACAGGCTCAGTACTTTATTTTTTTGCCATCTCTGTGACTAAACAGCGATTCCTTTGCGCACCAGGGTGAAGGCTAACCCCGTGCGCACCTCCGCCATATTGCTCTGCCACCGTCTAGCAGCGGTTATGCCAACTACCGCACGGTGGACCCCGAGCTGCGAACGCACTTTATTTATATTTTTATTTAGTGCTTTCCGACGTTCCTAACATTATACTAGCGCCAGGGTCTGGCTTGTGATGGCAGAACAGCAGCAACTCTTGCAGTGCATTCGGCAGCTTGAGGGCTGGTTGGCCACTCTTGAGAGGGCTCTCTCAGCTGCGCAATCCACCGAAGCTGCTGTGCAAGCAATCACTGACGCGGTTACGCGTATGTCCACGTCCTCCCACGCGCCGACAGTTACCCGCCTCCCATTGCCCGATAAATTTTCTGGCGATGGCGCCTCCTGTAGGGGTTTCATCAGCCAGTGCTCTATCCAGCTGGAGCTACTAGCTGCGCGATTCCCTGCGGAGCGGGCCAAGGTGGGGTTTATTATCTCCCTTCTGTTGGGCAAGGCGTTGGAATGGGCTACGCCACTATGGGAGCATGGTGACCCAGAGGTTCGGACTGCTGCTCAGTTTTTAACAGCTATTAAGCAGGTCTTCCTCGGTCCACGGGTCACACACGACACCTCTCTTCAGCTTCTGGCTTTGACCCAGGGATCCCTCTCGGTTAGTCAGTATGCCGTTCGTTTTCGGACACTGGCTTCCGAGCTGGAGTGGTTCGACAAAGCCCTTATCACTGTGTTTTGGAGAGGTTTGGCGGAGCACGTCAAAGATGCTCTCTCTACCAGAGAGGTACCCGCAACTTTGGAGGAGCTGATTGCCATCTCCACCCGCATTGACCTCCGTTTTTTGGAGCGCGGTTTGGAGCGTGCTCAATCCAAGCGGAAGGTTACCTCAGCTCCCAACTTTTTTGAGCCTCTGGAACCACCTGAGCCAGAGATGCCACCCCCTGAGCCCATGGAGGTGTCTCGCGCCGTTCTTGAGGCGTGTCCGGCACAAGACTCCATTTGCGGTTACCGTTGTCAACATGCTGTTGCTCCAGTCAACAGCGCCCCGCAGTGGCCAAACTCTGTGCCGCCCGGTAAGACCTTTGTCCCTCATCACCTTCAGCCGAGGGTTCTCGCATGGGCACACACTTTCAGGAGCGGTGGTCACTGCGGCTATATGCAGACCACTAAACTCCTGGCTACATCTTATTGGTGGCCGCACAGGGCTCGGGATGTAAAAAAATATATTCGGGCCTGTGCCTTTTGTTCACGGGATAGCTTCTCCAAACGGAGAGTGGCGATGCCCGCCGACACACGGCGGCGTTCCACTTTAACTTCAGCTCCCGTTGTCTCCCGTGTGTCCCTTCTCAAACCTGGCGATCTTGCATCCCTGATGCCTTCCGCGTGTCCCGGGTTTCCTTGTCACCTACCCGGACATCAGACTTGCCTTCGGACGAGTCTGAGGCCTACGCCACTAATAGGCACCAGTTGGCGGGTCGGAAGTCTCAGGGAGGGGGGGCCCTGGGGGGGGTAATGTTAGGAGTCAGGTTTCTGCGGTTGCTATGCAGGAATCCAGACCCTCACATTCTGCAGTCTCCTGCTCTTTATCCACTGCAGAAGAGATTGCAGAGGAGATTGCCTTGCAGCAAATCTCTCCTGAGGCTAAGTCCTTCTGTCCTCTTACTGAGTATGCTCATGGGACGATCTCCCATTGGAGATCAGGAGTCATGTGCTCAGGTCCTGCTCTATATCTCATTTGTCCATCTCAGAGGTCTGGAGGCGTGCGGAAGGTCCCAGCTGCTATAAAAGGCTCGCATGGCTGTACCGCCATGCACTAGTATAGTCATACTTGCTGCTGAGTGAATGGTTGATGGATGCATGATCTGGTGAATGACTCATTTGAAACCCCTTCCCTTAGATAATACGCTTGTGTGAGGGATTGAGTTACTACCAGTGCCAGCGCGCTATTGCTCCATACTCAGCTGCTAGCGTCCGACATTGCGCCTGCGCCATAGCAGTGTCGTTGAGCGGCAGTATTCATGCCACGCTGCAGTAGCAGCCCACTTGAGCGTTCGCGGCTGCGACGCTATATACTCGGACACACACGGTAGGTCTAGAAGGACTTAGTGCCGCCATCTTGGGCTATTCCTGTGTCCGCTTACCGTGTGTGTTATTACTCTGAGCTCCTGTGCCCCTAACAGGCTCAGTACTTTATTTTTTTGCCATCTCTGTGACTAAACAGCGATTCCTTTGCGCACCAGGGTGAAGGCTAACCCCGTGCGCACCTCCGCCATATTGCTCTGCCACCGTCTAGCAGCGGTTATACCACCTACCGCACGGTGGACCCCGAGCGACGAACACACTTTATTTATATTTTTATTTAGTGCTTTCTGACGCTCCTAACACACGGTTGATGATTGCTGTGTACCTGCAGACAGGCAGATGTTATTAAGCTCTGGTTTTATTAAGTCTGAATTTCTCTTCTTCAGCACTGTGCACTGTTTGTTCCCTGAGGTAATTCTCCCTCCTAGAGATGCAATGGTATTCTTCCTCATATGAAGACTATTAACTCCCCTTTTCCACTTTTTAAGTAAAGCTGTAAGGGAGCAAGTAATTCCTTCACCTACAAAATAGCCTCCTTTTACCAAGATGTCCGACCATCAACTGTCACTTCAAAGTTTAAAACTCTGTCCCAGGACTTGGCTCATCCCCCTCCTATGTGACGTTAGAGCTGCAGTCATTGGCTGAGTGCCCTGAGTCATTTTTCAAGAACCTTCTGTTACGGGCTGGCGGAACGCACCAAATAATAACGAAGGTATAAGGTGCGTTCGCAGCCCGGGGTTCACTGTGCAGAGATGCTAACTGCTGCTAGACTATGACGGACAGAATAGAACAGAAGATAGCCGGACCCCGGAGGGGAACCACTGACCCAGTGCATGTGAGAACGAACTCTGTTACTTCACAGAGTCCATCGTAGCTGGCGTGTAAAGCGTGCCCTTTTATGCATCACAGTGTGCGACAAAGTAAAGCTTACTGCCTTTTGCAGGTACAACGTCTACCCTGGCAGACGCCACTAACCAGCATAAGCTTAGCACTGGAAAGCGCACCTAACTGTGCACGGCGCCGCTCTGATAGACGCTGCGGTACCAGCGGTATGGAGCCACGTGGTGACTGACGCCCTCAGGTGCTAATGGACAAGAGAAGCAGAGTGTACTGCAGCGCTAGGCAGTGCCAGTACTCGGTGCTGACTCTACTCTGGATCCCTAACCCACATGCGTATAAAAGGGAGGGAGTATTTAATGAGTCATTCACCAGATTCAGACATCCATCATCATTCACACCACTATAGCCAAAAGATAAATCTCTATATTAGTGCATGGCTGGTACGGCCATGTGAACCTTTTATAGCTGCAGCCTTTCAGGACCTTCCCAGTGGTCCAATCGGAGCAGCAACAGGACCTGAGCATGTGACCTCCGACCTCCAATGAGCGGCCATCTCATGGGCATGCTCAGTAGGGGAAAAGCAGGACTTAGTCCCATTAGCGTCTGCTTGCTGCTGACTCACGCATGATACAATAGCTGTGCCAGAAGGCGCAACCATACACCTAGCATTAGCCTGGGCAAGGCACTGGGACTGACATCTCTGCTGAGCAGTCTCCTTTCTGGCTGGAGAGGAATGGGAGACTGCAGAAGGCCAGGCTTGAGTTCCCTCCTGTGCAGAGGCAGCAACCCGATGCCTAACACCTTCTGCATAATAAAACAGAGCTGGGTCACCTGATCAAGCTTGGGAGGAGAAGATCAACCCTTTTAGTGCTGCTTGTCAGCAGGTCTGACAATGTATTTAAAATGCCCAGTCCCCATAAACATTCACAGCATTTATATGACAACACACTATATATCCGGTCTCCCATACAAATCTACACTTTGTGGGATACCACAGTAGCATGCAGCAAAAACAGTTCAATATAGGCCTGAAATGCCACAATTTGTAGCCCACAGATAAATCAGGCATCTGACAGAGATACCACACTGTTCAATATTTGGCCTGTATTTTTTTTTTTTACAGAAAAATACTGTATAGAATTATGGTAAGACACTGCCAAAAAAAGAGAATGGAGGCCTGAAATGCCACAACTAGAGTTGAGTGATACCGTCCGATACTTCAAAATATCGGATCGGAATGGATCGGCCGATCTTTAAAAAAAGTATCGGTATCGCCGATGCCGATACCGGAAGTCCCATTCAAGTCTATGAGACTTCCGGTATCGGAATTGGAAAAACCCTTTCCTGCCCTTGTACAGCCTCTCGGGGGTCTGTACGGGCCTTCCGGGGGTCTCTGCCGGCCTGCCGGGGGTCTGTGCCGGCCTGCTGGTGGGCTGTGCGGACTGCCCGGGGTCTGTACCGGCCTGTCGGGGGGCTGTGCCGGCCTGCTGGTGGTCTGTGCACCCTGTGGGGGTCTGTACCGGCCTGCCGGGGGGCTGTGCCGGCCTGCCGGGGGGCTGTGCTGATGTCCAGGGGTCTGTGCAGGCATCGTCCGATGGGACTACAAGTCCCATCGGGCGATGCCTGCTACCATGACAGTGATTGACACATTAGCCAATGATGGGACAGTAGTAGTCCCATCATCCGGCTAATGTGTTAAATGTAAAAAAAAAAAAAAATACTACATACATAGATACTACATGCATGCTACATACATACTACATGCTACATACATACTACATACATACTACATATATGCATCATACATACTACATGCTACATACATGCATCATACATACTACATGCTACATACATACTACATACATACTACATATATGCATCATACATACTACATGCTACATACATACTACATACATACTACATATATACTACATGCATGCTACATACATACTACATGCTACATACATACTACATACATACTACATATATACTACATGCATGCTACATACATACTACATGCTACATACATACTACATACATACTACATGCATGCTACATACATACTACATGCTACATACATGCATCATATATACTACATGCTACATACATACTACATACATACTACATGCTACATACATACTACATACATACTACATGCTACATACATACTACATACATACTACATATATGCTACATGCATGCTACATACATACTACATGCTACATACATACTACATACATACTACATGCATGCTACATACATACTACATGCTACATACATGCATCATACATACTACATGCTACATACATACTACATACATACTACATGCTACATACATACTACATACATACTACATGCATGCTACATACATACTACATGCTACATACATACTACATACATGCTACATACATACTACATACCTACTACATACATACTACATGCTACATACATACTACATACATACTACATGCATGCTACATACATACTACATGCTACATACATACTACATACATGCTACATACATACTACATACATACTACATGCATGCTACATACAATACATTCATACAATACATACATAGACATACAGTACATATAACATAGAGTAACATACTTACCAATACTTGTCACATTGTTCCCCGAAGCCATTGTCTTCTACGGAATAAATATTAAAATAACAAACCACAAAAATACTCACCCATGATCCGAAGCAGTCCACGAGTGTGTCCCACGACGATCTTGGGTAGAGAACTGCAGCATCAGCTTTTACCATAAAGTGAGACTAGGGACTTTTTTTTTTTAAGTGGCGGAGGAATACAGTGCGGAAGGATACCTACCTTCCGTCATTGGATTCCTGCAGCCCGTAGAGAGCGGCAGCATCAGCTGATGCTGCAGTTCTCTACCCAAGATCGTCGTGGGACACACTCGTGGACTGCTTCGGATCATGGGTGAGTATTTTTGTGGTTTGTTATGTTAATATTTATTCCGTAGAAGACAATGGCTTCGGGGAACAATGTGACAAGTATTGGTAAGTATGTTACTCTATGTTATATGTACTGTATGTCTATGTATGTATTGTATGAATGTATTGTATGTAGCATGCATGTAGTATGTATGTAGTATGTATGTAGCATGTATGTAGTATGTATCTAGCATGTAGTATATATGTAGCATGCATGTAGTATGTATGTAGTATGTATGTAGCATGTATGTAGTATGTATGTAGCATGTAGTATATATGTAGCATGCATGTAGTATGTATGTAGTATGTATGTAGCATGTAGTATGTATGTAGTATATATGTAGCATGCATGTAGGATGTATGTAGCATGTAGTATGTATGTAGCATGCATGTAGTATATATGTAGTATGTATGTAGCATGTAGTATGTATGTAGCATGCATGTAGTATGTATGTAGTATATATGTGGTATGTATGTAGCATGTAGTATGTAGCATGCATGTAGTATATATGTAGTATGTATGTAGCATGTAGTATGTATGTAGCATGCATGTAGTATGTATGTAGTATATATGTGGTATGTATGTAGCATGTAGTATGTATGTAGCATGCATGTAGTATGTATGTAGTATGTATGTAGTATGTATGTAGCATGTAGTATGTATGTAGCATGCATATAGTATATACAGTATGTAGTATGTATGTAGTATGTATGTAGCATGTAGTATGTATGTAGCATGCATGTAGTATGTATGTAGTATGTATGTAGCATGCATGTAGTATATATGTAGTATGTATGTAGCATGTAGTATGTATGTAGCATGTATGTAGCATGTAGTATGTATGTAGCATGCATGTAGTATATATGTGGTATGTATGTAGCATGTAGTATGTATGTAGCATGCATGTAGTATGTATGTAGTATGTATGTAGTATTTTTTTTTTTTTTTTAACATTTAACACATTAGCCGGATGATGGGACTACTACTGTCCCATCATTGGCTAATGTGTCAATCACTGTCATGGTAGCAGGCATCGCCAGATGGGACTTGTAGTCCCATCGGACGATGCCTGCACAGACCCCCGGACATCAGCACAGCCCCCCGACAGGCCGGCACAGCCCCCAGGCAGGCCGGTACAAACCCCCACAGGGTGCACAGACCACCGGCAGGCTGGCACAGCCCCCCGGCAGGCCGGTACAGACCCCGGGCAGTCCACACAGCCCCCCGGCAGGCAGGCACAGCCCCCCGGCAGGCCGGCAGAGACCCCCGGAAGGCCCGAAATGACGGCGCATCATGATGCGCACACACCGCGCATCATGATGACGTCATTTCGGCTGTCAATCAACTTTGAACTTCCGATTCCGATGCCCGATATTGAAAAAATATCGGATGTCGGTATCGGAATTCCGATACAGCAAGTATCGGCCGATACCCGATACTTGCGGTATCGGAATGCTCAACGCTAGCCACAACTTGTTGCCCACAGATAGATCAGGCGTCTGGCAGAGATACCAGACTGTTCAATATGTGGTGTGAATTTTTTTTCCCCCCAAAATAGTGTATAGAAATAGGGTAACAGACAGCAAATACAGTTGAATGGAGGCCTGAAATGCCACAATTTGTAGCCCACAGATAGATCAGGCATCTGACGGAGATACCAGACAGTTCAATATGTGGCCTGTATTTTTTTTTTCTTTTTGTCCAGCTAAATTGTTTCAACAAGTAGGCTAAGACACAACAAAAAAAAATTCTATGGAGGCCTGAAAAGGATCTGACTATATTCTGCAGTGTCAACAAGTAAATGGAGAAAAAAAAGGGGGCTCTGGATTGCTTTTGAATAAAAAAATCCGGATTAAGATGCAAAAAAAATTATTCCTGGCCACTGATACCTGTTGCTAGGCATATACGGTCAATATGTGTAATAGGCAGCAGCAACAGACAGTAATGGAATGGACCCTCTTGATATATGCAATGATATCTGTTCTCCTTCCATTCAGCACTTCTCCCACCCATTTGAACATTGACAATGCACTCCAGACCTCTTCGTAGGGTTTGCCGGAAAAAAAGCTTGGCTTTCCCATTGACTCCCTTTATACTCGTGACTCGAAATGAGCATGCGAGTATTAGGAATTACTTTGTTCGAGCAACGAGCACCTGAGCATTTTATTGCTTGCTCATCCCTATTTATTTCTCAATTTCTCCAAAATGCGGCAATACCCCTTATGTGGTCGCAAACTATTGTTTGTGCACACAGAAGGACACATAAATGTAGAAGCACTATTTTGAAAATTTGAATTTTTGCATTAAAAAAAATCACAATTTTTTACTGTTTTGTAGTCTCTTTAGGGGACATCAATCTGGAATGGTCTGATTACTTACACTATATACTGCAGTATCACAGTATTACAGTATATAGAAAAAAATTCACAGAGTGCAGCTGACAGAGTAATAATGCAGAGCCACCTAAAGAAACACCCAAAGAGAATCATTTGAGCAACTTCCCCTTGATGATGACTATAAAAATCAATATAAAGTAAGAATGTTGATATATCTGGAACTGAAAGGCATATGAGTAAGACTCTATGCCGAACACGTAGGATCGTCTATGCTATATGCGGCAAACTAATGTTAGTTCTGGCTGTCTGTGCAATAGAATCTTTTAATATGTATTCTATAAAAAAAATGTAAATTTTAAATTAAAAAAAAAAATTGCTTTTTCGAGCGCCGGATCCACCATTTTGGATTTCATATTCCTGCCTGGGCAGCTCCGTGCGCTGGATGTGGACCCATAGGTTTTCCTCAGAACAAGGCAAGTAATAAGCAAAGCTGGATGAAGTTGCATGGAGCATTTCCTTACATCTCTCAGGAATAAGGTAAACCCAACTAAGCTACACTGGGTTACAGTTTAATACTGAACAAGCAGCCAGGAGACCGTCTCTACACTGAGGGGACAACTCCAGGGTTTGCAGCATAACTGGTTTCCCTACTGAGGGTTGCACAGAAGAGAGTTTTACAAGGATTAACCACGCTCTGGTGCCCATGCCTACCATCTGGTTTTCCAGCAGACTGCTCTGAAATATACAAGTTGCCATAGAGGATCTTCTGAATGGATGAGCTGAAATTTTTCTTTTCTCCTTTAGTAAAAAATAAATGGAATACTCAGGGTTGAAAAATTTATCTAGGGGGATTGTGAAGGGTTGAAACTAAAATCAGAGCTGAAGTTTCACTTCTCCATTTCTCTGAGGGTTTCGTTTCTTCGTTTTTGTTGCTGTAAGATACATTTTTGTAATTGGCATGGGCTGTCATGAAACCAGACTGTTTTCATCAGGTGCAAAGATAAGGGGCTCGGGGGGGTGTACTGCTCTGAATATGCCATTATACTACTTTCTACGCTATCTAGGTACGGACATATATGCAGTTCCGGTTTCCTTGCAATATTATTGGCTTATAAAGTGAAATGATTTTATTGGTAGTTGAGAACTTTGCATAATTAAGCAAAATATTATAAAAGAAGTGACTACAATAAACGGGTTACCGATCTCTTTGGATCATCCCATACAGAGACACGTCTCCATTTGGTCATTTGAGTTGCTAGCAACACTCTGTGGAATAATTTGGACATCACTGGCTCAACCGTGAAGGGTAAATTTAACTCTCAGTCCCTATCAGCAGCAGGAATAAAATAAGAGCAAAAACTGGTTTCTGTTGACCTGGTGACAGGTCCTCTTGAGGTTCTCGCTACAGTAATTCAATTCATGTCGGCAATACCTGCTGTTTTGGGAACACTGCAGGGCTCAGAAGAAGGCATATGCCCAGGTACGGATTGGGACTGAAGTTCAGCCCTGGCATTTGAAATCACGCAGGCCCATGCTGTCCCCTTCCCCAAGCACCAAATGGGATATATTACTATTATTACCCTGGATGGAGGAAAGCAAGATTTACTACAAGACCAATATTTCTAATAATACCAGAGGCCTTCTGTGGTAAGTGACGGAGTCAGCGATTTTCTGCTTCATCACAACTCTTAACAGTATGAGTGTTGTGAGAACAACAATTCTGTTAACAACATAGCAGACAAGGCAGCCCATGACCAGACAGGTCCTTCTGGCATTTGCCAGAATTGCCAGATGGCCAGTCCGGCCCTGCATATAGCTTTGTGAGTGTGGATTTTGCCAGAGGTTTTTGGGAGCCATGTTGCCTTTTCAGAGTCTTTGAGCTACCTGTAACATGGTCCCTTCCTATTGAACTTTCACTGGTTGGATCACTAGTCTAATAAACTGCAATACCTAGACCCTGCTATAACAGGCCACTGTAGCTGAAAGACTTGGAGGCTCTTGTTGGTTATAGCAACCAATGGTACCCTATGTTTGTGTGACACCCCAGAGTCCGATTGTTACAGTGACATTGCCTCCCTCTATGAGGTGAAGTCATGCTTGGAGGCAGAAGGAAACCCCCATGCCAGGTAACATAGATTAAATCACAATTCCTGCTGCAGGTCAGAAAAGGGAGCTGCCTTATAAATTCTGGCCAGCAGAGGGGATTGGTGAGTAAGCTAGAAGTGAGCTGAGGGGGTTGTCATGGAAACGAGAGCAGCTGTGAGCTGTGAGGAGAAATGACAGTTAAACGTGAGGACGTGAGGTTAAAAGATCTTTCTGGAAGGTCCAGTCAGTTCAAGGAGGGAGCTGATCTGTGAGGAGCTCAATAGGCAGAGCTGATCTGTGAAGAGGGAAAGGACACGATCCGAGATGGAGAGGCTCTGGGGAAGCTAAAAATCTGCATATAGCAGACCCCAGAGCGAAGCGCTAATAGAGAGAAAATTGATGTCAGAGTCCTTGGTGTCAGGAGCTGTATGTCCTGATCGCCGAATCTGAAAGTACAGGGGATTGTAAATTCCTGTGTGACATTGAACACCTGAGGGCAGGGCAGCGGATAAGGAGCCCGGGGCCAACTGTGAAGAGGACGGTACCTGTGGACTAGGCTCACGCAGACAACCCTACAGGTTAGTGAAAACATCACGAAAAGAGGGTCGCAGCTTAGTTATATACAGTGGAGACCCACACACAAAGCGCAGAAAGGAAGGTCCTAACCCCCACCTGGTGTGCCGGACTCATTCCATCACCTGTATGTGGTACTCCGGATTGCAACTAATTACCAGTAAAAGGTAAAGAAACTGCACCTCTCTGTGTCCTCCTCTCATTTCTCTGCACCCCCAACGTTCACAGCCATTTTGACTATTAATCTAACATATATGCACTAGGACTATTGCTCTACCTGTGGAGAGCTATTTTCACCTCGGCTGCGCCACATCAACAGTTTCAGGGGAACAACACCGCAGCGCTGGTCACCTCTGACCAGAAAACCACAGGTGGCGTCACGTATTTAACCATCTATAAACTTTATCTTCATTTTTACAACATCAAACAGCCACATCACCACACATCTTTACCCTATTTTATTACTGGACGCCTCTGGGCCACGGCCCGGGTCGCCGCCGCCGTGACACCGTCCCCCATTGAAGTCGACGGGCCCGGTACCGAGTACCCCCCCCGGCCCCGTTGGGCGCTCCAACCAAACATTACGGGAGTGCCAATAGAGAGAAAGAATGAACACCTTCCCACTGATAAGCAACTAGATGCCACAGCCAATATTGAGCACAGTATCTAATGGTTTAAACAGCCATAATTGGTGGCAGTGCCAATCAGAGCCATTGCAGCTGGGTGTCAGCTTTAATAAAGGTTGACACTTTGATGGCGCCAGACCTGCTCCTAAAATGGCTTTACATGTTCAATGCTTTGTGAAGATTTCTTGTCTGCTGTGCCATATATGTACCGAGGTGTTAACTCAAAACCATAAATTAACACAACCTTCATTCAAACTTATTAATAGTCCTATGTGACTGATTTAATATATACTACACTGAAAGTTAAAACCACAATGCAGGACTGATCGACTGTTAAAATACTGCCAGCACTCAATAATATTCAATATACAAAAAGCACTCGACCTTTTGCAGTTTCAAATAACGATTAATTATGCTCAGTCCTAGTGGCCATTTAAATGTGTACTGACATTGGGAGTGACAGTGTATCATTAATTTTATGTACTGAAACAACCTAGGTAATCAAGACAGTACTATATATTAGTTCATTTACATTCCTGAACACCAGTCATACGGGCAAATAAAAACACCGTTCATAGCTTCCACAGCTTGTCTCTCCTTCCAGCATCATCAGTGAAAAAGAGCAATAACGCACAAAATAATTGATGGAAAAAGTGTTTAAAACTTCCTGTTTGTGATACAATTTGTTCAATTGGTGAATTCATAACAGTGTTACTAAAATCATCAGTGTTATCCACTATTGTCTAGCAGTTGTTTAAACTAATCCCAATAATGTTACCTCGGCCAATCAGTTCCAAATTGAGGCAATTGGAGTTACCTGGTTAGCTTGGCAGTGGACAATTAGGTACATTTAGGCACTACCCCAGGAAACTTGAGAATGCACTTGAATCTTCACACATGTTTTAGTATGGCACATATCCTTTGTAACCTGGTTTGCAAGACTGTCAGGAAAATTGATAAAGGGTGTCACGGTTCCACCCCTTAGGGTGTCTGGGATGCAGTTACTGACAGCTCGGCCGTCCAATCTGGTACAGGGGCGTGCTGAAGCTGTCAGTGTGTTTATTGACGGCTTGACTAGCCAATTGGTGACGTTAAGGCATCGGCTGTCTCAGGTGTTCACTATCCCAAGTAAATGACATGCTTACTTAACTGAGCAGCTTCTCCCAGACCACTGCCAGACATACATTCATCTTGTGAGGTTTGTGCTTTATGCTCCCTGTGCCTTGAGTTCTATATGCTCGATCTGTTGCCCAACCTTGGACTTTGTTCTGACTATCCGCCTGTTTAACCAATTCAGCTCTGATCTGTTATCCTCCCGGTACTCTGACCTTGGAATGTTACCTGACTACACTTTTGTCTCTTCCTTCTGTTTATGATGTACCCTCCTGGCTTCTGACCTTGGACTCCTTGACCACTCTGACTCTCAGCTTGGCCGTGAAAAGTGAAAAGTGATTAACGGTGCATTACGTCTGGCTGCTTCGTTTCTCTTTTCCACCAGTATGGATCCTGTTCACACGCTTTGTGACCAGGTGGCGAATTTGGTGCAGGTGACTCAGGATCTGGCGAAGGATTGCCAGAGTCTGGAATTATCGCAATATCAGTTGCAGGGTCTGATAAGTAACTTGATGAAGACCTCCCACAGCGCCTCACTGCCGGCAGTGGCTGTGACGTCAGTACCCTCTGATATACAGTTGGTCTCTCCCAAACCTGTCATATCTCTCACTGATAAATTTTCAGGAGAGAAAAAACAGTATAGGGTATTCAGGGAGAGCTGTAAGTTATTTTTTACCCTGCGCCCCTGGTCATCAGGGGAGGAGTTCCAGCAAGTGGGAATAATCATGTCCCTACTGTGAGGAGGTCCTCAGACCTGTGCATTTTCTTTGTTCCCACAAGCCCCAGAATGGTTTTCTGTTGATGCCTTTTTTGACAGATTAGGCCTGAAATATGACGAACCTGACAGAATCCAGGTCACAGAGGCTAAAATCATGAACCTGGCACAGGGTTGTTCACACAGCTAAGGACTACTGTACTGAAATTGGCAGTGTTCCACAGAAGTTCTATGGAATGACCGTGCTCTCAGGTGCCAGTTCCAAAGAGGCCTTTCTGAGACACTCAACGATGCTCTGGTCCTCCATGACGCCCCTTGTTCTCTGATGGAGGCCATGACAGGCCATACGAATGGACTACAGAATCCGTGAGAGACATGCTGAACAGCAGGCGGCATGTTATACTTCCCTGGTGCAGGTCCATTTACAAGACAAGATCTCGGGCTCTGTCTATGTTGTGGTCTCTCTGGACATTTTCTTAAAAATTGCCCAACTAGTTCTCAAGCCACCAAACAATTGGGAGAACGTCTGAATCTGAGTATTGATCTAGAAGGTCACCCAGACTCCCAGGTACCTTTTTCTTCCTCTGCTAAAGTACTGAAAAATACGATGATTTCCTTCAAAAACCAGGTTTTATCAACATTGGCATTCATTGTTAGTCGTCGGGTTCCTGTCGCTGCACAGCGGGAATCCCAAGCCTTGCTTCCAGCAGTCCCCCATTCCTCTCCAGCCGCAGAGGAGGCTGCTCAGCAGACTCATCGGTCCCGACGGTCTTCCCAGACTAGCTCCGTGGGTTTGTTTGCTGCTGCCACCTCTGGTACAGCTATAGCAACGCATGCTGGTCAGCAGCGAGCTACTCCAGAGACTAAGTCCTCCTTTCGGTCTACTGAGCAAGCCCGTGGGACGATCTCTCATTGGAGATCAGAGGTCACATGCTCAGGTCCTTCTCCAGCTCGGATTGGACCATCAGAAATGTCAGGAAGGTCCCGGAAGGACGCGGCTATAAAAGGTTCGCATGGTCGCTAGGCCGTGCACTAGTATAGACTGCATTACCAGACTATGAGGAGTGAGTGTTGTATGCAAGTATGAATGTCTCTGGTGACTGACTCATTTGAAACCCCTACGCTTGGTACGCTGTTGTGAATTCAGTTTCTGGCCTATCTCTAGATACTAGTGAAGGTAGTGGAGCTGGTTATATTGACAGAGGGGTCGCGAGTTCTCTTTCCGGGCTCCCTCTGGTGATACAGGAGGTAATGGAGCTGATCTAATTAACAGAGGCCTGCCACCTGATAATGAGGAGGACGATTGGACATCTGGAGTTTCTGACTGGATTTAAGACAGCCGACTCCCTCTATCCCTGCTGGTGATTTTTTCCTGCCTCCTGAGGTCTTAGTTTCCAGCTCAGTCCCTGCATGCTCAAGCTAAGTGTTCTTTTGCTATTGTTCACATTTGATTTGGTTTTGTCTATTCAGTTTTGGGTGGTCAGCCAGCCCCGGCTGGGGCTGTGCTGAATTTCCATCCTTATGTTACTGCTTGTGCCAGTTTGTTTTTGTCCCTTATTAGATTGCCCTCTTTTTGCTCTGCTTCCAGAATATGCCAGAGTGCTGATATAGTGGGCGAAGTCGAATGACTTCAGTATTTTTCTATCAGATGTGTTGGACATTTTTTGCAGGGTTTTTTGCTTGATTGCAGACAGTGTCTTTCCTTTCCTGTCCTGTCTAGTTAGTGTGGGCCCCATCGTTTGCTCAGCCTATTTTCCTACGTACGTTTGTGTTTTCATCTTGTCTCACCGACAATATATGTTTGGGGGCTATATATTCCTTTGGGGTTTGCTCTGGGACAGTTTAGATTTCCCCTTTCTTGCTTTAGGCTTATTTAGTTCTCCGGCTGTGTCGAGACGTCTAGAATCATCGTAGGTACGCTCCACGGCTACTGCTAGTTGTGTGGATAGGATCAGGGGTCTGCAATCTGCTTAGTTACCAACCTCTCTGGTTTTCCGTGGCATAACTTGGTCTTGCTTTCCTTCTCGGTGACCCAATCATAACAGTACGCATGTGTTGTGCAGCCTAGCCTGTTAAGCACCCAGGCTTAGGTGTAGGTAGAGGCAGAGTCTCAGACTGACATCAGTGGCCACCAGTGGCTCTGCACGCCACGGTGCATGTGCTCGACACTCCACCATAGTCAGCATCTATAGTGGCGTCCACAGGTGCGACGCCATATGCTCAGTAGGTCTAGACGGACTCAGACCTCGTGTCCTTGGGGCTGAGTTCTGTGACCGCATACTGTGCGCTCTCTTGCTGAGTGCTGTGATTTTAACAGGCTCCAGCATTTATGTTCAGCGGTGGCGCATCTCTGTGTCGTAACAGAGGTCGCTTCTGTTCACACTGGGTGACGTTACCCGACGTGTGACCTCTTGTATACCGCTTTATACTTCCGCCATTACTAAGCAGCAGTTTACCACCCCTGCACGGTGGACCCCGGGCTGCGAGCGCACCTTACTATTATCTTATTATTTGGTGCGTTCCGCCAGCCCTAACATTATACTAGTGCCAGGGCCTGGCTAGTAATGGTGGACGAACAACGACTGCAGCGGTACATCCAGCAGCTGGAGGGCAGGCTGGTGGCTCTAGAGCGCTCAGCCTCAGCTGTGGATGTTACCGCAGTCGCTGTTCAGGCAGCCACAGAGGCTGTCTCCAGTGTGTCCCCTGCCATCCCTGCCCTGACTTTGTCCCGCCTCCCATTGCCCAAAAAGTTCTCGGGCGATAGTGCTTCTTGTAGGGGTTTCGTGAGCCAGTGTACCATACAGCTGGAGCTGCTGGCTGCACGATTCCCCTCCGAGCGGGCTAAAGTGGGATTTGTTATTTCCCTCTTGTCGGGCAGGGCTCTGGAGTGGGCCACACTGCTGTGGGGGCGGGGTGATCATGTGGTGCAGAGTGCCTTGCGGTTCTTGGGCACTCTTAAGCAGGTCTTTTTGGGACCGCGAGTCACCCATGATATCGCGCTCCAGCTGCTGGCGTTATCGCAGGGCTCGTCTCTGGTCAGCCATTATGCCATCCAGTTCCGGACGCTGGCTTCAGAGCTGGAGTGCTCAGATAAGACCGTCATTTCGGTGTTCTGGAGAGGTCTGGCTGGCCATGTATAGGACGCCCTGGCCACCAGGGAGATTCCCACCACACTGGAGGAGCTTATCACCATCTCAACCCGCATAGACCTTCGTTTTTCAGAGCGAAGGTTGGAGCGGTACCAGTGTAGGCAGAGGTTTAGGTTGGCACCTAATTTTACTAAACCTCCGGAACCTCCCGATCAGGTGTCCGAGCTCCAATAGGCCATGGGGAATTTTTGTGCGGGATCCAGATCCCGGTCCGCACGAGCACCTTTGGTCTGTCACATTTGCCGGCAGTCTGGCAACCCTGCCAACAGGTGCCCACAGCAGCCAGGAAAACACTCACGTCTAGTTGCTGTTGCAGGAGGCCTATTAGATACTGCAACGTTTTCCTCCAAGCTGTCCTTTGAGGGCACGCTTGAGTTTGGCTCTTCCACTCTGACGGTGGAGGTTTGCGTGGATTCCGGGGGGGAGGGCAATTTCATATCGTCTGCCTTCGCCCAACGGCACGCAATTCCTCTAGTTTTACTACCTCAGCCAGTCACCATCAGAGTGGTGGATGGAGTCACACTACCCTCTCAGATCACCCACCAGACCACCCCGCTGATACTCTCGCTGTCTCCTTCCCATCAGGAGATGCTATCTCTCCTTGTCATGCCCGAGGGTATCGACCAGGTCCTCTTAGGGGTCTCCTGGTTGCGTTGTCATTCTCCCTATACAGAGTGGTCCTCAGGGAGAATTCTCGGGTGGAGTAAATCCTGTGAGGGTAGATGTCAGAGGGAGTGCGTTCAGGTTGCCTCCACTGAAGTCCCCACAGACCTTTCCTCTCTCCCCAAATGCTATCGACAGTATGCAGACATATTCTCCAAGAAGGCGGCGGAGACCCTTCTGCCTCACTGCCCCAATGAGTGTCCTATTGACCTCTTGCCTGGTGCTGAGCCTCCCCAGGGTCGAGTCTATCCCCTATCTCTCCTGAAGACAGAGACCATGTCTCAGTATATCAGGGAGAATCTGGCAAGAGGATTCATTAGGAAGTCGGTGTCACCAGCGGGGGCGGGATTCTTCTTCGTCCTGAAGAAGAATGGAGAATTACGTCCGTGCATCGATTACAGGGGTCTTAACGCCATCACCATTAAGAATAAGTATCCTCTGCCCCTGCTATCGGAACTGTTCGATAGGCTATGGGGAGCAAGAGTGTTTACTAAGCTTGATCTGCGGGGGGGGCTTACAACCTGATTCGCATCCGTGAGGGGGACGAATGGAAGACAGCTTTTAACACCAGGGATGGGCACTATGAATACCTGGTGATGTCCTTCGGGCTCTGTAATGCTCCAGCTGTCTTCCAAGACTTTGTAAACGATATCTTCCAGGGTATGCTCACCACCTTGGTTGCAGTCTATCTGGATGATATCCTCATCTACTCTCCAGATATTGACTCTCACCGGAGAGATGTTTGCAAAGTTTTCAACCTCCTACGGTCAAACTCCCTCTACGCCAAGATGGAGAAGTGTGGGTTTGAGCAAGAGTCATTGCCTTTCCTGGGCTATATCATCTCCGCCCAGGGATTGGCTATGGATCCTGCCAAGCTGCAGGCGATGATGGATTGGCAGGAGCCCCATTCTCTCAAAGTGGTGCAGCGCTTTATGGGGTTCATAAATTATTACCACCAATTCATCCACCACTTCTCGACGTTGGTAGCCCCCTTGGTGGCCCTCACCAAGAAGGGTGCAAATCCTAAGTTGTGGTCGGAACCTGTCTCCAAGGCCTTCTCCTCTATTAAGTCCCATTTCGCTAGCGCTCCCAGTCTACATCGCCCCGATGTAGATAAACCCTTCCCTCTGGAAGTGGATGCCTCTTATGTCGGTGCTGGAGCGGTCCTGTCTCAGAAGGACACGCAAGGTTGGAAGCACCCATGCTTCTTTTTCTCCAAGACCTTCACACCGGCGGAGAGGAATTATTCCATCGGGGATAGGGAGTTGCTAGCGATGAAGTTGGCCTTCTCGGAGTGGAGACACCTTCTGGAGGGGGCTTGCCACCCTTTACAGGTGTTCACCGACCACAAGAACTTAGTGTATTTGCAAACAGCCCAGTGGCTAAATTCTCGCCAGGCCAGATGGTCCTTGTTCTTCTCCCGGTTCCACTTCTCCCTCCATTTTCTCTCCGGGGAGAAGAACGTCCAGGCCAATGCTCTCTCCCACTCCGTGGTGTCATCGGAGGAAGAAGAAGTGGGAGGAGTAGCTGATTGTTCCATCCGAGAGCCTGAGGACTGTGGCTCTGGTCACCCTTGAGTCAGTACCTCCGGGCAAGACATTTGTCCCTGCCCGTCTGCGACCGGAGGTCCTCTCTTGGGCCAGGGTGGGTGGACATTTCGGGACAAAACGGACCTCTGAGCTCCTGGCGAGGACGTACTGGTGGCCGCATATGGCCCATGACGTCAGGGACTATATTCAGGCGTGCGTCTCTTGCGCCCAGAATAGGTCCTCTCGGCAGCGGCCCGCTGGGCTACTTTACCCCCTGCCGGTAGCGGACAGGCCCTGGGAGATGGTCGGTATGGACTTTGTGGTGGGGCTACCCAAGTCCAGTGGCAGCACAGTCATTTGGGTTGTCACCGACCATTTCTCCAAGATGGTGCACCTGGTATATCTCTCCCGGTTACCTTCTGCATGGGGCCTGGCAGTGTTGTCGGCCTATCATCCCGAGACGAATGGGTTGGTAGAGAGAGCGCCAACCAGATCCTGTTCACATATCTATGACATTTTGTCTCGGCCAGGCAGGATGACTGGGCATCCTTGCTGCCGTGGGCGGAGTTTGCTTTGAACAACGCTGTGGCCGACTCCACCAGTCAGACCCCATTCCTCCTAAATTACGGCCAGCATCTGTGCGTCCCTGTGCCCATGCCCATGTCGTCCACCGATTCCAGGGTGGCAGACTAGGCGGTGGAGGCATGTGACATTTGGGATCGCACTCAGGATGCTATCCGGGCCTCCAAGGAGAGAATGAGGGCATCCGCCGACACGCACCGGCACCCCGCTCGAACATTTGCTCCTGGTGACTTGGTGTGGCTCTTCGCCCATAACATCAGGCTACGGGTCAAGTCCACAAAATTCGCACCTCGCTACATTGGCCCCTTCAAGGTCCTTGAGCAGATCAACCCTGTGGTCTACCATCTGGCCCTTCCACGACATTTGGCTATCTCCGACACCTTCCACGGGTCCCTCCTTAAGCCTGTCCTCATGTCCCGGTTCTCCGAGTCATCTGCCGGGACATCTGACCTGTCCTCGGACGAGTTTGAGGTTAATGCCATCGTGGTATGCAGGGTGGTGCGTGGTAAAAAGATTTATTTGGTGGACTGGAAGGGTCATGGTCCAGAGGTTCGGACCTGGGAGCCAGTGGAGAACATCCGTGCTCCACTTCTCATTGCGGAATTTGAGCGTAGCGAGGCTCAGAGAGGAGAGGGCTCTAGGAGGGGGGTAATGTTAGGCGTCGGGTTCCTGTCGTTGCACAGTGGAAATCCTGAGCCTTGCTTCCGACGGTCCCCCATTCCTCTCCAGCCACAGAGTAGGCTGCTCAGCAGACTCGTCGGTCCCGGCACTCTGCCCAGTCTAGCTCCGTGGGTTTGGTTGTTGCTGCCACCTTTGGTCCAGCTATAGCAACGCATGCAGGTCAGCAGCGAGCTACTCCAGGGACTAAGTCCTCCTTTCGGTCCACTGAGCATGCCAGTGGGACGATCTCTCATTGGAGATCGGAGGTCACATGCTCAGGTCCTTCTCCAGCTCGGATTGGACCATCAAAAAGGTCAGGAAGGTCCCGGAAGGACGCGGCTATAAAAGGTTCGCTTGGCTGCTTGGCCATGCGCTAGTATAGACTGCATTATCAGACTATGAGGAGTGAGTGTTGTATGCAAGTATGAATGTCTCTGGTGACTGACTCATTTGAAACCCCTACCCTTGGTACGCATGTGTTGTACAGCCTAGCCTGTTAAGTGCCCAGGCTTAGGTGTAGGTAGAGGCAGAGTCTCAGACTGACATCAGTGTCCACCAGTGGCTCTGCACGCCATGGTGCACGTGCTCGACACTCCACCATAGTCAGCATCTATAGTGGCGTCCGCAGGTGCGTTGCCACATGCTCAGTAGGTCTAGAGGGACTCAGACCTCGTGTCCTTGGGGCTGAGTTCTGTGACCGCATACTGTGCGTAACAGGCTCCAGCATTTATGTTCAGCGGTGGCGCAGCTCTGTGTCATAACAGAGTTCGCTTCTGTTCACACTGGGTGACGTTAACCCACGTGTGACCTCTTGTATACCGCTTTATACTTCTGCCATTACTAAGCAGCAGTTTGCCACCCCTGCACGGTGGATCCTGGGTTTTGAACGCACCTTACTATTATTTTATTATTTGGTGCGTTCCGCCAGCCCTAACATTCATTGACTGTGGGTCTGTTGATAACTTTATTGATTTGGGACTGGTTCTGAAGTTAGGGTTAGGCATGACCCATTCAAATCATCACCCTTAACCAGACACCGTTAGCTCACAATTTGGTCAAGAGAGCATCTATGGATTTCACTCTCCAAGTGGGAGCACTCCACTCTGAATCCATCTCTTCTTTTGTTTTGGATAATTTACCTGCTTGATTGGTACTGGAGTTTCCATGGTTGCAGACTCACAATCCAGTTATTTATTGGTGTCTGAAGGAAATTGTGAAATGGAGTACCGACTGTTCCAAGAAATGTCTAAAAAGTGGCTGTTTCGTTATGATTGGCTGTAATGGGGCTCACTGGCTGCTACGGTCTTTCCTACGCAGGTTGCATTGGCCACATTCTCGGCACCACTTCTCAATGGCTTTCCTCATGCCAACCCAGTAGAATCTCTCACGAAGTAGGACCTCCAACTTCTTCCACCAAAAATGTCCTGCTAGATCGTGGTATGCCTCCAAGACCATTGGCGCATGCCACTTCAGAACTATCACCTGACAGACCAGTTCATGATCACGCGAGTTGATGTTCCTCCGACACAGCTTACTCTCAAAGATGAACAGCTTGCCTTTCTCCTTCCACAACTGCTGCCCTTCCTATGGAGCATCTGGACCAGGGTGTGAGTCAGCTTGTGTCAGCAACTCCTTTACTAGGCAGAATACTGGATCGCTATCCTGCGTCTCTGCCCACTCATGGTGGGGTAATGGGTTAAACGTGGCTTCTTGCATGATGTAGCGCTTGTTCCTGACCCCTTGGGAGCACTGGGCCGCAACTGGGCGGTGGAAGGCTGGTAACTCAATTTCTTCGAGTTCTTCCGGATCTTCTCCCCCGTCTGGTGAATTGGGCATCCTGGACAGTGCATCAGCATTAGATTTCTTATGTCCCGCTTGGTACTTGATGGTAAACTCATATTTGGACAGCCGGGCCATCCATGGCTGCTCCAGTGCACCTAGCTTTGCCGTTTCAAGATGGGTTAGCGGATTATTGTCCGTGTAGATGGTAAACTTCGCTGAAGCCAGGTAGTGCTTGAAGTGCTCCGTTACCGCCCAGACTATGGCGAGGAACTCCAGTTTAAAGGAACTGTAGTTGTCAGGGTTCCTTTCAGTGGGACAAAGCTTCCTGCTGGCGTAGGCAATCACTCTCTCTCTGCCTTTCTGCATTTGTGACAGCACTGCTACTAATCCCACGTTGCTGGCGTCTTTGTAAAGTACAAAAGGTTAGTCATAGTCAGGGTAGCCAGGATTTCATCTCCCTTGAGAGCCAGCTTCATCTGAGTGAAGGATTCTTCTAACCTGTTGTTCCACTCGAACTGAGGACTCTTGTTCTTGGCTTTCTTGGATTGGCCCACTAGAAGGTCTTGCAGGGGTGTGGCTATTTTGGTGAAGCCCTTGATGAATCTCCTGTAGTAGCCCACCAACCCAAGAAACTGCTATCCTTCATTAATGGTGCTGGGTCTTTGCCAGTCCTGGATAACACCAACTTTGTCATGGTTCGGTGCCACTCCTTCCATGCTTACCATATGGCCTAGGTGCTGCACCTTGGGCTTCAAAAGATGACATTTGGATGGCTTCACTTCCAAGCAAAGATTGGACAGGGCTTTGAATACCTCGGCCAGGTGCTTCAAGTGGTTTTCATAGGTTTTGGAGAAGACGATGATGTTATCCAGGTACAGCAGAACAGTTTCGAAGTTTTTATGTTCTAGGCAGCATTCCAATAAGCCCCCGATGTAACCTGAAAGATAAGAAAAACAAGCTATATTATACTCACCCAGGGGCGGTCCGGGTCTGGTTTTGGTCCGATGGGTGTTTCGGTCCGGCGCGGCGCCTCCATCTTGTAGCGTGATGTCCTCTTCTTGGCTTCCCGTCGCGGCTCTGGCGCAGGCGCACTGCTCTGCCCTGTTGAGGGCAGAGCAGAGTCCTGCAGTGCACAGGCGCCGGACCTCTCTGACCTTTCCCGGCGCCTGCGCACTGCAGGACTCTGCTCTGCCCTCAACAGGGCAGAGCAGCAGTGTGCCTGAGAAGGAACCATGACGGGAAGCCAAGAAGAGGACGTCACCGCTACAAAATGGGAGGCGATGGACCGGACCGCAACACCGATTGGACCAAAACCGGACCCGGACCGCCCCTGGGTGAGTATAATCTAACTTATTTTTCTTATCTTTCAGGTTACATCGGGGGTTTATCTACAGCATTCTGTAATGCTGTAGATAAACCCCCGATGTAACCTGAAAGATACATTACAGAATGCTGTAGATAAGTCCCTGATGGCGGTGGGCGCAGCTGATAGAGCTAAAAATAGGTGACAGATTCCCTTTAAACTCACAGAGGCCCATTGGTGTCGTAAAGGCTGTCTTCTCTTTGTCTGCTTCTGCCACGGGAACTTGCCAATACCCACTGGTGAGATCTAAGGTAGATAAATAGTTATCGAATCTCAGTGCAGCTAGTGATTCCTCAATCCTAGGTAACGTGTAGGCGTCCTTGTGTGTAATGCTGTTAATTCGCCTGTAGTCAACACACACTCTCATGGTACCATCTTTTTTTTTAACGAGGACAAATGGAGCAGCCCAGGGGCTACAACTATCTCTGATTACCCCAGCCTCCTTCATCTCCCCTAACATACCCTTGGCACATTGATAGTGTGCTGGAGGTACAGGCCGGTACCTCTCTTTAATGGGCGGATGATCTCCAGTGCGGATATGGTGTTGGACCCCTTTTGCCTGCCCAATGCTTAGAGGGTGTTTGCTGAAAACCCGCTCATACTCTTGAGCCACCCTGTAAGCCCCATGCTTTTGGTGCAAAGGAGTGGAGTCAGTGCCTAAGTGTAGCTGCTGACACCAATCATCCAGCTGCCCCTCAGAGCCATTGTCCTCCACCTGATCAGACGGAAACAAGTGTTCTGCTGCCTCTATTTCATCGTTACTGACAGTGAACAGCTTAGCAAGGGTGGCATATCAGGGTAAATGGACGTCTTTTTCCCCACAATTCAGGATGCGTATCGGTACTCTCCCCTTGCGAACATCCCCCGGGCTGTCAGGACGGTGGGCCTGCTATCAGTGTACACGGGATCTACCAGGGCCTGGTAATCTTGACCCCTAAGGCCTTTTGCTGCTTGACACCAAATTAACATTTCACTCCTAGGAGGTACTGCAATGGGGAATGGCTCACTCACTCTGACACTGCCAACTTCTCCACCAGACAGCTCTACCTGTTGTCTCTGCATCAGGGTTCGGATGTCTTTTTGCAGGACCCGCTGCTGGCTGGAGCTGGTGGTCTTGGCTACCTGTTGCTACAAAACAATAATTTCTCCAAGACAATTTTCTATTACATTGGTGCCTAAAGTAATCATATGATGGCATTCTCGTTTGTTAATATAAACCATAATCAAACCTTGTGACTGCAATTCTACTCGGCCAACCTTCATGGTCACCTCTTTATACCCCACTTGAGGCAAGGGCTGACCATTGATGGCAAAGATGCTAAAGTGTTCATCTGGGCTGCGAGTGATATCTGAATCAGCCCAATACTGTTTAAAGAGGATATATGGCATCATTGTCACCTGGGAGCCAGCGTCCAGTAAAGCGTTCATTGGGATGCCATCAATCACGACGGGCAGGACCAGCCATCCTCCCATGTACTTGCCTCGTCAGCTTTGTGGGCCTGGATATCTTACTCCTGGGGATTGGCCCTCTGCCCCAGGGGTCTCTCATTTAAATTACAGAATCTTGCGATGTGCCCCACCTTGTTGCAGCGGCGACAGATGAGCTATCCGTCCTTGTCGTAGCGATCGCTGTCTCTCCTTCTGGTCGGTGGAATCCTCCACTGCCATCGCCACAGGACATCATCTGGACTGGAGGCCAGCTGGATATTCTTCTTTGGAGCCACTTGCAGGGACTGCACAGTTTTAGTGCGTGCAGCCACACTTTTGGTCAGTTCCTGGACCTGGAGACGTAGGTGTGCGGAAGAGTCATTGTCTTGGGTCGGCTTGTCGGCCTCAACAGGGGTCTGGGGAAAGGATGCCACCTCCTGCTGATATGTAATTGCTGGGTGCTTAGAGGGCACTGTGCCACTAGAATTTGGTTCACGCAGCACCCGGATCGCCCTGTCCTTAAAGTGCGCAAAGTCCAGGTCAGGGTTTTCTGTAGGGCCAGTTTGCGCAGCTGTGTCCTTTGGGTGTTAGAGTCCCTCAATATACTGCCCCGTTAACAACTTAACCTCGTCTTGCACGCTGTCAGGGGCAACCTGCTTCATGGTGTGTAGCACCTTCTGAAGGTTAAGGGCATAGTCCCATATACTGTCCTGCACCCTTTGCTTGCACCCAAAGAATCTCATTTTTATTTCTGCTGTAGTGCGAGTGTCAAAGATGTCTTTCAGCTTGGCCAAGATTTGCTTGACAGTTCCTTTATCAGTGTTCGGCCAGAACTTTACTTCCCTCTGGGCCACACCAGCTAACTGGCCAGTGAGGAGGCTGATTTTTTGACTCTCAGACACGGGGTACACTTCAAACAAACTACATGGATGGAACCTGCTTTTTCCCCCCCGTTCACCACAGAGCACCTCTGGTTTCGCCCACGACAACATGCCCCTCTCTCCCCGTGTGCCGTGTGATTCAGTAATGGCGATGATGTTATAATTCAACAAAGTCTCTGGCACACAGTACCCGGCAATGCCGGGACCACAAAATCCTGTTCATGATGCCAAAATGGAGTGCCCCACAGGGCTGTGTTGTACTCTGTACTGGGCCAGTCCTTCAGGGAATGTCACGGCGGCAATGACCCGATCCATGGCCCTGGGCCTCCATTAAAATAAATGAGGAGGAAAGTTTATAGGGCATTAATTTGTGATGCAACCCATGGTGTTCGGCAATAAGGGGATGGTTGACGCTGCCTAAGGAGACTGCAGGGGCAGCAGAGTTGTTACAGCTCTCCACGGGTAGAGCTAGGCCCCAGGGCAGTTATAGTTCTTATAAAGGATAGTGACATTTGGGTGCAGGACTGAGGGAATAATGAATAACTGCAGGCACATGAACTGTAGTTTCCTTTACCTTTACTTGATGGTTTGGAATGCAGACCTGCTAAAAGATGGAAATGGAGTTCCAGACAGCCTGGAAGCAATTTAGGGTCCCCTAAGCCAGATAGGTTTAGAGGACTCTTGCTGCGCTGTCATCTGAGGTCCTTGCTGCTTAAAGCTATGCTCAAGCCTCTGTTCTTTTTTGTCCTAGTACTTGCCCATATGGCAGGCAGCTTGAGCCTATTGCAGGTGTTGATCCTTTGTCGCAGCTCTGGGCTCTGAAATGCTGCTGTGCTCCGATTGTTTGATGGGCCAAGGGACCTGCAGTACCCTGCCCTCCGGATTTAGCTGCTGGGACTGTTGTACCCGTGCAGCCACGGACTCCAGTGTCCGGTTCTAGCGCTCAGTTCTGGGGGGAGCTTGGTCACAGCTCCACTCTCCAGCTTTTCCTAGACTTCTCTCTTCCTCTCTAACTTTTCTCTGACTCAGACTGCAACTCTAGTCTGGAGATGAGCTCCTCACTCTTCCAGTCCCCACCACTGACTGCCTAACCCTGCCTCCAGGCCAGAACTAATAGGCAAGCTCCCCTAAAACTGAGTTTTGAGCTCCCCCTTCTGGTCTGGAGTCAGAAAAAGTGTTGAATGCTGATGTTACCTGACCAGGGAACTCCACCTTGCTTCCAGGCATGACATCACCCCCTGTGAGGGAGGCAATGACACAGTGTCAACCGGACTCCTGGGGTGCCACATTAACTAGGGGGACAGTTTTATAGAGTGGGTTGTTATGAACATGGCAATACCAAATATGAGTAATTTTATCTTTTCTTTATTTACATAAATGTATGTTTTTTCTTGATTTGGGTATTTTTAAAAAATATTTATTTACACATTATAATTTTTTTTTAACTTTATTACATTGTCCCCGTTTGGGATTTACTATTTTACATTAGATAGCTGATGTGACACTCTGCACTGCAGAGTATCAGATCAGGATGTGACAGGCAGGGAAGGAGGCATGCTGGCGCCTGCTCACAGCACTCACAGCCAGCACTCACAAGCCACCTTCCCTGCAGGACTTGGAAGGACCCCGTGGCCATCTTGGAGCCAGGGGTCTCCATGGAGACTACCAGGACAACGCGATTGCATCCAACTCCCTGCGCAAGGCTTCTTTATGCCACTGTCACCACTGATAGCTGAGGATTTTATTTCAATATTTGTAATTTGTGGCCTTGTGCAGACAATCGTATTTTTAGTCCGAGGGAGATCCGAAATATTGAACTCGGACCAATGTTTATTGCATGGGACCATGCACATGTACAATTTTTTCCTTGGACCATGTCTGGTGGAGGAAAAAAAAAAAATTTGCAACCTGCATGATTTATATCCGTAAATCGGATCACACGGGCCATACAAGTCGATGTGTCAGTTACAAAAAAATCAGACCAAACTCGGATGACATCTGAGTGCAGTCAAATTTTCATGGACTGACAGAAGGGAGAAGATGAAGATTTTTTTTCCATCTTCTCCACATGTGTGAAAATCCAATCACACTATGATCTCACTCTAATCAGAGCCTGATTAGCATAATCGGCCAGATTTTCTTGGATGAGAGAAAATAAGGTCATGTGAGCCTAGTCTTAGATTTAGTAAAGCTCGGGGAGGTTTTCTATGATTCAGGTCTGCCTGTAATACTCTGAAAAATGTACTGTGCATATCATATAATTCAATACCTTTCATGTGACCGCACTTTTATTAGGAAACCGTGATTCGGTTTAGAAAACGTCAAAAATTTTGTACAAAAAACAGCTAGATCACTGTACAAATCAAACACTTCTTGCTGTCCCCCAATTGTAAGCTCTTACGAGGACAGTCCTCATTCCACTTTCTTGAATGGTCAGAAGTGTTCTCCAGTCTCCAATGATTCACATCTGTGTGAGCTGGTATCATATGTATGCCCTATTCTATTGATTTTCCACCAATAGTGTATGCATCCTGGCTGGTGTGTGCTGACTCTGCGGCACCGGTGCTGCTCACCTCCCGATGTTGATGTGGCATCAGATACCACTTTACGTAGTCGTCACTCAGTAGTGCCTGATTTTATTTTGTACATGCCTTCTGAATTGTGAAGTATAGTGGAATCTGTTGGTACTGCAGGAATAGGCATTAATAAGTGATCAGGATTTTTTTTTAACCTTATAATACAAAGTACAAGAAAATGAGCCATTACAATCACATATAAAGAGAATTTTTGGTTGCCTCCTGTCTGCTTGATGTAGAACCTTGTCCAGGTGCAGCTTAATTCTTCCTGCCACTGCAAAGGTTAACAGCATACTAACCTGCCATTCCATATAAAGCAGACCTGGTGTATCCCTGATGAAAGGGGGTCTTACATTTCTTTGGTGAACTTGTTTTGCTCATTCAGCTATGTACATTTTAAACACTATCTCTACAGACACCAAAAATCCCTGCCCAATCTCTCGACAGGGAGCAGTGGCCGAGCATGATAAGACACAGCTCGATATTTTGATAGAGGTTAACCTAAAGATTAAATTGATTTTTGGGTTTTAAGTGGAGACCCAAGAGCCGGTGTCCGAGCGCGGCTCTGCAGCCGGCTGACCACTTGGTTGGGCAAAGTAAGTGGGAACCAATCATAGTTCATTTCACCTATATGTCCCCCTCCCCACACCCTTATTGTTGCCTGGTAACCACAGCCCGCGAGAAAGGAGATGGATTTCAGATAGAAGCAGAGAAGACGGATCAATGGAAGAACAAGTACCGCAGTGGTCGAGTAAAAGCTTCTCCCCTGGCAGTGTATTGATCCAACCCTGCTAGACCTAGCAAATCAACTCCAACAGCCACAGTGCTTTGAAAATACATTTCGAAACCTCAATAATCCTACCGTTGATGTAGGATAACCTACTGAATCTAGACAGTGCGGGGTATTTGTCTGATACAGGACATATAGGAAGCAGGGAGCACTTGCAATAACTTTTGAGGGGGCTTTGGAGCTATGTTTTGACGCCATACAAGGACTTCTCATTGTACAAGAATATATAAGCTGCCAGTATAGAAGCCCTCATCCAATCCTCGGAATCCTATTTCAGACTAGTCAACACTTTCAGATGCTACTAATTTATAATTATCTACACATTAACTAATACATTCGGATGGCCACAGCCATAAGCAAAGTGTCCGCATGATGTAGGGTGCATATTAAATACAAACAATGAAGGCAGGCATTGCAGTGAGGACGCTTAGGGCTAAACTTCCATTTAAAGAGATGTTTTCTTGTAATTGTAAGTAAAGATTCAGACAGCACGCCCAATTCTTCCAGTTATTTATTGCAGCTGATTATTAATTATTAATATATCATATTCATGCACTATGGTGTATTGATTCTTTTATATACAGCCCTTGTTTGACATATTTTCCTTTTTTTTCCACCCCTAAATTCAGACTATTAAAAAGCGATGAGTAACTGGCCTCATACAAAGTCACATTGGTGGAGGTAAGGTGTAGAAAGGAGTGTCGAAGAAGCCAGCACCTCCTGAAGGTTGTTTGCAACGTTTTGAATGCTGTATTGTATTGATTTATTAATGTGACATTGTGAGAGTATATGGATTTGCTTCAATTTCATGGTAATTGCTATAAAATGCAGTTGTTATTGTGTATATCAGCACCTCAAGACACCACTCTGGTTAGGAGGGAGTTAAGGATTAGGTAGAAGGCTTTGGGACAGGGAAAGGATTTAGTTAATAAAAGGCAGAGATTAGTGAGTTACCGGTAGTTGGGAGTTGTGTGTGTGTATTAAAGGGGTCGGCCACTTTCTCTTGTTGATGTGGCTTTCCTCACAAATTGACAGCCACTTCTATCCATACAATGGCTGAAGCATGTAAGCACACCAGTCCATCAGCCTCCTCAAAAGGAAATGCAGCTTTCCCATGTGCAGTGTTTTTCAAATAGAGGTTTTTGATGGACCAATCTGGTCACATGACCCTCCATAAGCAGCTATTTTATTGGCAGAAGTGCTGGTCAGTTAGTGAAGAAATTTGCCAACCCCTTTCACCTCTTATGACAGCCAATTTGCTACTTAATGACCGTACCAATTTTTACAATTCTGACCACTGTCGCTTTATGAGGTTATAGCTCTGGAACGCTTCAATGGATCCCACTGATTCTGAGAATGTTTTTTCGTGACATATTGTACTTCATGTTAGGCCTCTTTCACACTTCCGTTTTTGACAATCAGTCAAGATCCGCCGATTTGGAAAAAAAACGGATCCGCCATTTTTCTTTGCGGATCCGTTTTTTTTCCCCATTGACTTTCATTATTGGCGGATCTTGACGGATTGCCGTCCGTTGCATCCATTTTTGTGAGGATCTGCCAAAATGTTGGTGTTCGTCAACATCCTCAAAGATTTCCAAACGGAGCTTGCAACGTTTTTTTGGCCGACGGATCCTCCAGACACTGATTTAACCCGAAATTCTGTCTGGGTGCTGGACAAAAAAAAATCTCTCTCTCTCTGTGGCATCCGTTCACATCAGTTAGGAACGGATCCGCTTGTCGGCCTTTTTGGCGGATTTTGACTGACACAGAAAACTGAAGTGTGAAAGAGGCCTTAGTGGTAAAATTTCTTTGCTATGACTTGTGTTTGTTTATGAAAACAATGGAAATTTGGCAAAAATGTTGAAAATGTTGCAATTTTCAAACTTTTAATTTTTGTGTTTCCCACATGTCTACTCTACATCAGCACAATTTTGGAAACATTTTTTTTTTTTCATTAGGACGTTATAAGGGTTAAATGTTGACCAGCGATTTCTCATTTTTACAACAAAATTTACAAAACCAATTTTTTTAGGGACCACCTCACATTTGAAGTGAGTTTGGGTTGTCAAATTGACAGAAAATACCCAAAAGTGACACCATTCTAAAAACTACACACCTCAACGAGGTCAAAACCAAATTCAAGAAGTTTATTAACCCTTCAGGTGCTTCACGATGCCAAAAGAGCCCCTACCAAGTATTGAGTGCATTTACTCAACATGCATTCCAGCAAGCCAACATTTTGGATTCTAAAATCTTTTTTCAAGCTGGTGTCATAAGTATTCTAATTTACTGAGATAATGACGTTTGGGTTTTCATTGGCTGTAAGCCATAATCATCAATATTAACAGAAATAAACATTTGAAATACATCACTCTACTTGTAATAACTATCTAATATGAGTTTTTGTATTGAAAAACTGAAATAAATAAACTTTTTGATGATATTCTGATTTGTGAGATACACCTGTATGTGGGGCTAGCTATGGAGGGACATAAGAGGGGCTGGGTGTGAGGGACATATGTGGGGATGGCTGTGGGGGATATACAGCTCTGGCAAAAATTAAGAGACCACTGCAAAATTTTTAGTTTGTCTGATTTTTCTCTTCATATTTTTGAGTAAAATGTAAATTGCTCTTTTATTCAATAAACTACTGACAACATGTCTTCGAACTTCCAAGTACTAAATTTTGTAATTATTTTCAGAAAATGAGAAATGGTGAAAATAACAAAAAATGCAGTGCTTGCAGACCTCAAATAATGCTAAGAAAACAAGTTCATAGTCATTTAGAAACAACAATACTACTATAATAACTCAGGAAGAGTTCAGAAAACAATATTTTGTGGAATAACCATGATTTTTAATCATAGCTTTCATGCGTCTATGCGTCTTGGCATTCTTTCCACCAGTCTTTGATTCACATCGTAGGAGAAAAGAGCACAGAATACGGTCTTATCCGATGGATAAGTTAAAGAAAATATTCAGATTGCACTCACCTGATATGTGAGAAATAAAGGCACATAGAATCATCAGTCAGCTGCCGCATATCCACAGGTCAAACTAGTGACTGCATGTATTTAAAATACTGGAGATTTCGTGGATTTTTTTCCGCTGCTATTAGTGATGAGTAGAGTTGAGCGATACCGTCTGATACTTCAAAGTATCGTATCGGATGGTATCGGCCGATCTTTAAAAAAAGTATCGGTATCGCCGATTCCGATACCGGAAGTCCCATTCAAGTCTATGGGACTTCCGGTATCGGAATAAGAAAAACCCTTTCCTGCCCTTGTACAGCCTCTCTGGGGTCTGTACGGGCCTTTCGGGGGGCTGTGCCGGCCTGCCAGGGGGTCTGTGCAGGCTCCGGTGGTCTGTGCCGGCCTGCCGGTGGTCTGTGCAGGCTCCGGGGGGCTGTGCCGGCCTGCCGGGGGGCTGTGCCGGCCTGCCGGGGGGCTGTGCAGGGTCCGGGGGGCTGTGCCGGCCTGCCGGGGGGCTGTGCCGGCCTGCCGGTGGTCTGTCCAAGGCTCCGGGGGTCTGTGCAGGCATCGTCCGATGGGACTACAAGTCCCATCTGGCGATGCCTGCTACCATGACAGTGATTGACACATTAGCCAATGATGGGACAGTAGTAGTCCCATCATCCGGCTAATGTGTTAAATGTAAAAAAAAAAAAAAAAAAAAAAAAAAAATAAAAAATTACATGCTACATACATACAACATGCATACTACATACATGCTACATTCATACTACATACTACATACATGCTACATTCATACTACATAAATACTACATGCAACATACATACTACATATATACTACATGCATGCTACATACATACTGCATGCTACATACATACCACATATATACTACATATATACTACATGCATGCTACATGCATGCTACATGCTACATACATAACACATACATACTACATATATACTACATGCATGCTACATACTACATGCTACATACATACTACATATATACTACATGCATGCTACATACATACTGCATGCTACATGCATGCTACATACATACTACATACATACTACATGCTACATACATACTACATATATACTACATACATACTACATACATACTACATGCATGCTACATACATACCACATACATAACACATATATACTACATGCATGCTACATACATACTACATGCTACATACATACCATATACATACTACATGCATGCTACATACATACTACATGCATGCTACATACATACTACATGCTACATACATACTACATATATACTACATGCATGCTACATACATACTACATGCTACATACATACTACATATATACTACATGCATGCTACATACTACATGCTACATACATACTACATACATACTACATGCATGCTACATACATACCACATACATAACACATATATACTACATGCATGCTACATACATACTACATGCTACATACATACCATATACATACTACATGCATGCTACATACATACTACATGCATGCTACATACATACTACATGCTACATATATACTACATCAATGCTACATACTACATGCTACATACATACTACATACATACTACATGCTACATACATACCACATATATACTACATACATACAATACATTCATACAATACATACATAGACATACAGTACATATAACATAGAGTAACATACTTACCAATACTTGTCACATTGTTCTCCGAAGCCATTGTCTTTTCCGGGATAAATATTAACATAACAAACCACAAAAATACTCACCCACGATCCGAAGCAGTCCACGAGTGTGTCCCACGACGATCTTGGGTAGAGAACTGCAGCATCAGCTGTTGCTGCCGTTCTCTACGGGCTGCAGGAATCCAATGACGGAAGGTAGGTATCCTTCCGCACTGTATTCCTCCGCCACTTAAAAAAAAAAAAAGTCCCTAGTCTCACTTTATGCCATTGCTGTGTGGGAAATTCCCACGCACGCAGCAATGGCATAAAGTGAGACTAGGGACTTTTTTTTTTTTTAAGTGGCGGAGGAATACAGTGCGGAAGGATACCTACCTTCCGTCATTGGATTCCTGCAGCCTGTAGAGAACGGCAGCATCATCTGATGCTGCAGTTCTCTACCCAAGATCGTCGTGGGACACACTCGTGGACTGCTTCGGATCGTGGGTGAGTATTTTTGTGGTTTGTTATGTTAATATTTATCCCGGAAAAGACAATGGCTTCGGGGAACAATGTGACAAGTATTGGTAAGTATGTTACTCTATGTTATATGTACTGTATGTCTATGTATGTATTGTATGAATGTATTGTATGTATGTAGTATATATGTGGTATGTATGTAGCATGTAGTATGTATGTAGTATGTATGTAGCATGCATGTAGCATGCAGTATGTATGTAGCATGCATGTAGTATATATGTAGTATGTATGTAGCATGCATGTAGTATATATGTAGCATGTATGTAGTATGTATGTGGTATGTATGTAGCATGTAGTATGTATGTAGCATGCATGTAGTATATATGTAGTATGTATGTAGCATGTAGTATGTATGTAGTATGTATGTGGTATGTATGTAGCATGTAGTATGTATGTAGCATGCATGTAGTATATATGTAGTATGTATGTAGCATGTAGTATGTATGTAGTATGTATGTAGTATGTATGTGGTATGTATGTAGCATGTAGTATGTATCTAGCATGCATGTAGTATATATGTAGTATGTATGTAGCATGTAGTATGTATGTAGTATGTATGTAGTATGTATGTGGTATGTATCTAGCATGTAGTATGTATGTAGCATGCATGTAGTATATATGTAGTATGTAGTATGTATGTAGTATGTATGTGGTATGTATGTAGCATGTAGTATGTATGTAGCATGCATGTAGTATGTATGTAGCATGCATGTAGTATGTATGTAGCATGCATGTAGTATGTATGTAGTATGTATGTAGTATGTATGTAGCATGCAGTATGTATGTAGCATGTATGTAGTATGTATGTAGTATATATGTAGTATGTATGTAGCATGTAGTATGTATGTAGCATGTATGTAGTATGTATGTAGCATGTAGTATGTATGTAGCATGCATGTAGTATGTATGTAGCATGCATGTAGTATGTATGTAGCATGCATGTAGTATGTATGTAGTATGTATGTAGTATGTATGTAGCATGCAGTATGTATGTAGCATGTATGTAGTATGTATGTAGTATATATGTAGTATGTATGTAGCATGTAGTATGTATGTAGCATGCATGTAGTATATATGTAGTATGTATGTAGCATGCATGTAGTATGTATGTAGTATGTATGTAGTATGTATGTAGTATGTATGTAGTATGTAGTATGTATGTAGCATGTATGTAGTATGTATGTAGCATGTAGTATGTATGTAGCATGCATGTAGCATGTATGTAGTATGTATGTAGTATGTATGTAGCATGTAGTATGTATGTAGCATGCATGTAGTATGTATGTAGTATTTTTTTTTTTTTTTTTAACATTTAACACATTAGCCGGATGATGGGACTACTACTGTCCCATCATTGGCTAATGTGTCAATCACTGTCATGGTAGCAGGCATCGCCCGATGGGACTTGTAGTCCCATCGGACGATGCTTGCACAGACCCCCGGACATCAGCACAGCCCCCCGGCAGGCCGGCACAGCCCCCCCGGCAGGCCGGTACAGACCCCCACAGGGTGCACAGACCACCGGCAGGCCGGCACAGCCCCCCGGCAGGCCGGTACAGACCCCGGGCAGTCCACACAGCCCCCCGGCAGGCCGGCACAGCCCCCCGGCAGGCCAGCAGAGACCCCCGGAAGGCTCGAAATGACGGCGCATCATGATGCGCACACACCGCGCATCATGATGACGTCAGGCCGTCAATCAACTGAACTTCCGATTCCGATGCCGAATTCCGATATTGAAAAAATATCGGAAGTCGGTATCGGAATTCCGATACAGCAAGTATCGGCCGATACCCGATACTTGCGGTATCGGAATGCTCAACACTAGTGATGAGCGAACGTGCTCGACACTACTCGTTACTCGCCCGAGTAGCACGGTACTCGGTGTACTCGGCAAGCACCGAGCATTTATGGGATTACTCGGCAGGAACTCGGGTCTCCACCCAGCATTTTTTGCGGACTGTAGAGACCCAATCAGGCTGTAGGGATTGTCTGCCAGGCAATGAAACGCCGCAGCCATCTTTGTTGTGGTCATGCAGTGATTGGCTGGCCACACAACATCATCAGGGGTATAAGAGACCAGACGCCACCCTGCTCAGCGCATTCAGCTCCGGATTGAGATAGTGTAGAGAGAGCTGCTGCCGATATAGGGTCAGAATTGGGATTTTATTAGTTAGTGTGGGGTCTACCATCCTAAACTACTCACATCCAGCTAAACCAACAGTCCTTCTAAGGACTAATTCCGGAGTATATAGGTTCCAGTGTTAGGTAGGTAGGGTACTGTATGTCGCTCTATACACATCAGTGCAAGGCCTGCAGGCACTGTATGTGTATATAGATCAATGCATATATCAAGAGGGTCCATTCCCTTCCTGTGTTCTGGTGCTGCTGCTACCTGTAGGATATATTAACCGTATATAGATATCCCCAGGTGTAAATGGAATACAGGCCACACATTTTTGTTGTGGTATCTACGTGACAGTTCATATCTGTGCATTCTCAAAGTTTTGCCAGTTTACGGCGGTTTTCATTTTTTGGCCTGGCTGTCACTGTAGTTAAATACAGCAGTATTTAGCAAAAAAAAATACTGGCCACACATTTGTCGTAGCGGTATCTCCGTGGCAGCTCATGTCTGTGTGTGCTCAAAGTTTTGCCAGTTTACGGCAGTTTTCATTTTTTTGTCCTAAGTGAAACTGTACTTAAATACAGCACTAGACAGCCCCCCCCCCAAAAAAAAATACAGGCCACACATTTGTCGTAGTGGCTCATATCTGTATGTGCTCAAAGTTTTGCCAGTTCACGGCAGTTTTATTTTTTTGCCCTGAGTGAAACTGTACTTAAATACAGCACTAGTTGGCCCCCCCAAAAAAAAAAATACAGGCCAGAGATTTGTCGTAGTGGTATCTCCGTGGTGGCTCATATCTGTGTGTGCTCAAAGTTTTGCCAGTTTACCGCAGTTTTCTTTTTTGTCCTGGGTGAAACTGTACTTTTATACAGCACTAGTTAGCCCCCCCAAAAAAAAACATGGCACACATTTGTCAAAGTGGTATCTCTGTGGCTGCTCATATCTGTGTGTGGTCAAAGTTTTGCAAGTTAACGGCGGTTTTCTTTTTTTGTCCTGGGTGAAACTGTACAGCACTACAGCACTAGTTAGCCCAAAAATAAAAAAGCAGGGCACAGATTTGTCACAGTGGTATCTCCGTGGCGCTCATTTCTCTGTGTGCTCAAAGCTTGGCCAGTTTACGGCAGTTTTCTTTTTTGTCCTGGGTGTCACAGTACTTATATACAGCACTACTGTATGTTGCATTATTTTAAAAAACAGGCCACATTTTAGAGTGGGGTCTATCTGTGACACACCTCATACATCCGTGTGATAAAAATTTGTGGATTGTAGGCCGGTACTCCAGTGCTTTCCTGACTGGTACTCAAGTTATATACAGTGCTATGTTGCATTATTTTAAAAAACAGGCCACATTTTACAGTGGGGTCTATCTGTGACATGCCTCATACATCCGTGTGCCAAAAATTGAGGCATTTTAGGCCTATCTTCCCTTTTTTGGCAGGCAGTCACTCTCGTTATATCCAGCAGTCTTTTTAATCCAAAAAAATGGTGTATCTGTGGTGGAAAAATCTTTGCTTTGCAGGCATACTGATCACATATAATTTTTCTCCAAATAAATCCATTTGTATTGAACTTTTCAAATATTTCAGTAGTCCATTTAAAATGGACAAGGCAAGGGGCAAGGGACGGGGAAATGGACTTGATGCTGATGGTGCATGCAGAGGACGAGGCCGTGGCCAAGCTGAAAGTGGGCCACACCAAAGACCCACATCTTCGTGCTTGACCTTCCTGTCCCAGTTTCTAGGGGACCGCAGCACACCACTATTGAAGCCAGTGTGAAACCGTTGTTGGTTGGATAGCAGATAATGCTCCCAGTCACTTAGCCGCCACCACCACCATGTCTTCCACATGGTCAAGTCTGAGTAGCCGTGAGTGTGGACCGGATATTACCCACCCTGATCCTACTTCCTCCCACCATGCCGAGTGCCCTGAGACAACTGATCCCACACTCGGACACTCCGAAGAGCTGTTCAGTTTTCCATTTGTAGATTCGTGCCTCTCGCCCGGTCCACTTGAAGCGGGGCAAGATGATATTCCATGTAGCGATGCACAACTATTTGAGCAGCGACGGTCACAAGAGGTGGACGATGATGACACACAATTGTCGAAAAGTCAGGAGGAGGAGCAGGGTGGCGAAGTGGAAGATGAGGTGGTGGATGACATAGTGACTGACCCAACCTGGCAGGAGGACATGCAGTGCGAGGACAGCAGCACACATGGGAAAGGAGGCATATCACCCCAACACTTATTCTTCCACCGTTTTGCGTACATGCTAATCCCCAATTCCACGTGCCTGTGAAGATGCCTCAGGCCCTGCACCTGTTGTTGCCCACAGTCAACCAGCACCATCATCAAGCCCGTCCACAGCCTTGTCCCAGCCCAGCCTTCAGTTGTCTATACCCCAGTCATTGAAATGCAAGTACTTAAACAAACACAGTACTTAATTCAAACATTTCTCGTCTGCTTGCACTCGAAATGTTGCCTTTTAGCTTTCCTCAACCGGATGGAGGCGGCGGCCGTCCCAAGGTACTCAGTCCCCTGTCACCACTATTTCTCCCGATGTACCGTACCGGCGTTACACCAGCATGTGTCCCACAACATTACCCGTGCCCTCAACAATGCTGTTACTGGGAAATTCCACCTAACCTTGAACACGTGGAAAAGTGCTTGTGGGCAGGGACGGTACATCTCACTGATGGCACACTGGGTTAGCATAGTGGAAGACGGGACCCAGTTGGACCTTGCGATGGAACACATCCTCCCCACGCCGAGGATTGCGGGCCCTACATCAATCAGGGTTGTCCCCACAGTCTAAAGCTCCTGAACCTCCTCCTCTTCAGCCTCCATCTCTGAAATGAACACATCAGTCAGAAGCTGGAAGCACTGCAGCACTGCCTCAGCCAAGCAGTAACAGGCTGTGCTGAAGCTAATCTGCATAGGTGACAAACCGCACAATGCATAAGAGTTGTGGACAGCACTGAAAGAGCAGTCAGATATTTGGATGACACCGCTGAACCTACAGACAGGCATGGTCGTGTGTGACAATGGCCGGAACCTGGTGGTGGCTCTGAGACAAGGTGCGCTCACACACGTACAATGCCTGGCCCATGTGCTGAACTTCGTTGTTCAACGTTATCTAAAAAGCTATCCGGAGCTGACGGATCTGCTTGTTAAAGTACGCCACCTGTGTGCACATTTTAGAAAGTCAGCTACAGCTTCAGTCGCACTTGCTGTGCTTCAGCAGCGATTGCAGATTTCGGCTCACCGACTTTTTTCTGATGTCCCCACATGTTGGAACTCTACACTAAATATGTTGGAAAGGATTTGTGAGCAGAAGCAGCCAGTTGTTTAAAGCATCAACAAGGCCATTGTGTTTCAGGTTTGACACCACACATAAGACCTCAGGAGTGAACATGGATGTCAGACATATGTAGCATCCTCCAAAACTTTGAGGAGTCCACCAAGATGGTGAGCGGCGATGACGCCATAATTAGCATCACCATCCCGCTCATCTGAATTCTAAAAAGCTCTCTGCTCACAATGAAAGAGGATGTTTTGCACTTGGAGCTCATGGACATGGATTAATGAACCATATAGGGTGATTACACACAGCCCAGCCTCATGTCATCGCAACGTGGATTGGTTGACAATGAGGAAGAGGAGGAGGAGGAAGAACAGGAGCTACTTTCATGCGCTATAGATGGGACTACAACTACAACTGTCAAACCGTCTGTTCAGCGTGGATGGCCTGAGGACAGAGAAGAGGAAAAGGAGGAGGACACCTTGGTCTGCCTGTTACCAGTGTGGCACGCGTGGCTGACTTTATGTTGCGTGTTATGAGTTCATTTTCTCCTTCACCTCTGATGTCTGATGAACTCCCTCTGCTGGTGACATTAGGTAGTGAAATTGATCTGGATGGGAAGAACCTGTCATCTGAACAGGTGGAGTGTGATTGGACATCCGGAATTTCTGAGTGGATATAAGGGAGCCGACGCCCTGCAGGGTTGCTGGTGATCCTTTCTGCACTGAGCTCTGGCATCCAGTTTAGTTCCTGTCTACTAAAAGCTCAGTTTTTGCTCTCCTTTTTTTTCCATGAGATTTTGTCTGTTTACTTAGTGTTCAGCCTGCCCTGGTTGGGACGGGCTGAACTCCATTTTTGTCTCTGATCAGTTGATCTCTTTGCTCTGTCTTCAGAATATACCTGAGTGCTGATATAGTGATTTTGAAGTCTAGTGACTTCAGGGCCTTTTCTATCAGACGTGTTGGACATTATTTTTGGCAGGGTTTTTTGCGTGATTGCAGCCAGCATCTTTCCTGTCCTTTCCTATCTAGTTAGTTGGGCCCCATCATTTGCTCAGCCTGTCTTTCTGTCTGTGTTTGTGTTTTCATCTGTTTTTCACCGACAATACATGATGGGGGCTGTCTATTGCTTTGGGGTCTGCTCTGGGGCAGTTTAGATTTCCCCTTTCTTTCTTTAGGCTTATTTAGCTCTCCAGCTGTGACGAGGGGTCTAGGGCACCGTAGGAACCCCCCACGGCTACTGTTAGTTGTGGTGAATAGGATCAGGGGTCTGCAATCCGCTATCTACCAACCTCTCCGGTTTTCTGGACTTAGCTTGTGTTTTTGTTTTTTCCTCCTCTGGTGACTCATTCATAACAGAATCACTAGCCATACCACAGATTCTAGGGTACTCAATAGCAGGCAAGAATTGTAAAAAAAAAAAAAAAAAGTGTCAGAATTTTTTTTTCTGTGTATATTTTTTCCTCTATTTCTCTGAGGCCGTAGGGGGAATTTTTTCTCAATGGAGATTAAGCAATTGTCTGATCGTGTGGAGCAGCTCACTGCTGAAGTGCAGGGAATTTCCGCCTATCTTGCTCATTCACATGCTGCTGAACCAAAGATCCATACTCCTGATGTGTTTTTTGGGGATTGGTCTAAATTTTTGAATTTTAAGAATAATTGTAAATTATTTTTTGCCTTGAAACCTAACTCATCGGGGAGCTCCGCACAGCAGGTTAAAATTGTCATCTCTTTGCTGCACAGCGATCCCCAGGATTGGGCGTTTTCTTTAAAACCTGATGATCCTATTCTAACTAATGTGAACGCATTCTTTCAAGCCTTGGGGTTGTTGTATGATGAACCAAATGCTATTGATCAGGCTGAAAAGGCCCTGTTGGCATTGAGCCAGGGTCAGGATTCTGCAGAGTTGTACTGTCAAAAATTCCGAAAGTGGGCGGTCTTTACTACCTGGAATGATGGTGCCTTGGCAGCTCTCTTTCGGAAGGGTTTGTCAGAAACCGTAAAAGATGTTATGGTGGGATTTCCTGTTCCCTCTGGTCTTGACGATTCTATGTCATTAGCCATTCAGGTTGATCGGCGTTTACGTGAACGCAAAACTGCACGAGAGGTGTTGCCACCTGTTGAACAAATGTCTGAACCTATGCAATGTGATAGAGTTTTGTCTAGGGCGCAATGTCAGAAGTTCAGAAGGCGTAATAAGCTGTGTTTTTTTTGTGGAGATGCCTCTCATATTATTTCTGTCTGCCCTAAACGAGAGAAACGTTTTGCACACACATTTGCTGTGGGTGGTGTTCAACCTAAGTTTTTTCTGGCAATTGATCTGCTCCCTGTCCACATTTTCCGCTAAGGCTTTTGTGGATTCGGGAGCAGCTCTGAACCTGATGGACTTGGATTTTGCTAAACGTTGTGGGTTTCCTATGACACCTCTGCGGATGCCTATCCCTTTGAGGGGTATTGATGCTACTCCTTTGGCGAAGAATAAACCTCAGTTTTGGACCCAGGTGGTAATGCGGGTTGCCCCAGACCATCAAGAAAATTGCAGATTTTTGGTGTTGCATAATTTGCATGATACCATTGTTCTGGGCTTTCCTTGGTTGCAAATCCATAATCCAGTTTTGGATTGGAAATCTTTGTCTGTGGTGAGTTGGGGTTGTCGGTGTGCCCTTAGTGACGCTCCTGTTTTCTCCACCTCTCCCCAGTCACATGATGTTCCTGACTATTTGGCTGATTTTTATTATGTATTTAGTGAGAATGAGTCTGCGTCTTTGCCTCCTCATAGGAGTTATGACTGTGCAATTGAGCTGAGCCCTGGGTGTAAATTTCCCAAGGGTCGACTTTTCAATTTATCTGTACCCGAGCACGAGGCTATGCGATCCTATATTAAGGAGTCGTTGGAGAAGGGTCATATTAGACCATCCTCTTCACCCTTAGGTGCTGGGGTTTTTTTCGTGGCCAAGAAAGATGGTTCATTAAGGCCTTGTATTGACTATCGTTCCCTCAACAAAATTACTGTTAAATATCAGTATCCGTTACTCCTGATTTCTGATCTATTCTCCAGAGTTAAAGGTGCTTGCTGGTTTACCAAGCTTGACCTCAGGGGGGCGTATAATCTTGTTCGCATTAAGCATGGGAATGAATGGAAGACGGAGTTTAATACTCCGGAGGGACATTTTGAGTACCTGGTGATGCCTTTTGGGCTCACTAATGCCCCTTCTGTCTTCCAGTGCTTCATGAATGATATTTTCCGAGACTTTGTGGATAAATTTTTGATCATCTATCTGGATGATATTTTGATTTTTTCCAGGGATTGGGACTCTCATGTGGAACATGTTCGGACTGTGTTCCGGATTTTGAGGGAGAATTCCCTGTATGTCAAGGGATCAAAATGCCTTTTTGGGGTACAGAGGATTTCATTTTTGGGATTTATTTTGTCTCCGTCAACTATTGAAATGGACCCGGCCAAGGTATAGGCCATTTATGATTGGGTTCAGCCCACTTCTTTGAAGGCCCTCCAGAAGTTTTTGGGTTTTGCTAATTTTTATCGTAAATTTATAGCTAATTTTTCTGGTATTGCCAAACCATTGACTGATTTGACTAAGAAGGGTGCTGATGTGCTGAATTGGTCTCCGGAGGCTGTTTCTTCCTTTCAGGAGCTGAAGGGAAGGTTCACTTCTGCTCCGGTCTTGCGGCAACCTGATGTCTCACTCCCGCTTCAGGTAGAGGTGGACGCTTCTGAGATTGGTGCAGGAGCTGTTTTGTCCCCAAAAGATCCTGTAACATCTAAAATGAATCCCTGTGCTTTCTTTTCCCGAAAGTTCTCCCCATCCGAATGTAACTATGATGTGGGGAATCGGGAACTGTTAGCCATGAAATGGGCATTTGAGGAGTGGAGACATTGGTTGGAGGGAGCTAAACATCAAGTCGTGGTCCTTACTGACCACAAGAATTTGATTTACCTGGAGTCGGCCAAGCGCTTGAATCCTAGACAGGCTAGGTGGGCCTTGTTTTTCACACGTTTTGATTTTGTGGTCTCTTTTCTTCCGGGCACTAAGAATGTCAAGGCAGACGCCCTCTCTAGGAGTTTCTTTGCTGATTCTCCTATTGTGACCAAGCCTGCTACCATCTTAGGTGAGGGGGTAGTTCTTTCTGCCATCTCGCCTGATTTGAGACGTGCTCTGGAAGAGTTTCAGGAGGACAAACCTGAGCGTTGTCCCATTGGAAAATTGTATGTTCCTGACCAGTGGAGGAAGAGAGTAATGTCTGAAGTTCATTGCTCCGCATTGGCTGGTTATCCAGGTATTTTTGGTACTAGAGATCTGATGAGTCGGTCTTTTTGGTGGCCCGCCTTGTCTCATGATGTCAGGAATTTTGTGCAGTCCTGTGGGACTTGCTCCCGGTCTAAACCTTGTTCTCACTCTAGTGGGTTGTTGATGCCTTTGCCGGTGCCCAGGAGACCATGGACCCATATTTCATTGGATTTTATCTCTGATATGCCTGTCTCTCAGAGAATGACTGTTATTTGGGTGATTTGTGATAGATTCTCTAAGATGGTCCATCCTGTACCACTCCCTAAGTTGCCATCTTCCTCAGAGTTGGTGCCCTTGTTTTTGCAACACGTGGTTCGCTTGCACAGGATTCCTGAGAACATTGTATCTGACAGAGGAGTTCAGTTTGTTTCTAGATTTTAGAGGACTTTCTGTTCCAAGCTGGAAATTCAGTTGTCCTTCTCTGCGTTTCACCTCAGACCAATGGGCAGACGGAGAGAACAAACCAGACTTTGGAGTCGTATTTGAGATGTTTTATTTCCGCTTATCAGGATGATTGGGTTTCATTTTTGCCCTTGGCCGAATTTGCTTTAAATAATAGAGCTAGTTCTGCCACTTTGATGTCACTTTTTTTTGTAACTTTGTGTTTCATCCTCGATTCTTTTCAGGGCAGGTGGAGTCTTCTGCCTGCCCAGGTGTTGACACTGTGGTGGAGAGAATGCACCAGATCTGGGACCAAGTGGTGGACAAGTTATCTCTCTCCCAGGAAAAGGCCCAGCGGTTTTCCAACCGGCATAGGACCATTGGTCCCCGGTTTAAAGTGGGTGATATGGTTTGGTTGTCATCAAAGAATATCTCTATGAAGGTGGCTTCTCCAAAGTTTAAACCTAGATTTATTGGACCTTACAAGATTTTGGAGATTCTTAATCCAGTCTCGTTTCGATTGGCTCTTCCTCTTACATTCAAGATCCATAGCGTGTTTCATAAGTCTCTGTTAAAGAGGTTTGTTGAGCCAGTAGTTCCTGTGGTGGCACCTCCTGACCCTGTATTGGTTGAAGGTAATGTGGAATATGAGGTTGAGAAGATACTGGACTCTCGTCTGGCTAGACGGAGACTCCAGTATTTGGTTAAATGGAAGGGTTATGGCCAGGAGGATAATTCTTGGGTCTCTGCATCCGATATTCATGCCGAAAGATTGTTTTGTGCTTTTCATCGGGCCCATCCTGATCGCCCTGGTGGCGTGGATGAGGGTTCGTTGACCCCTCCTCAAGGGGGAGGTACTGTTATGAGTTCATTTTCTCCTTCACCTCTGATGTCTGATGAACTCCCTCTGCTGGTGAAAGGAGGTAGTGAAATTGATCTGGATGGGAAGAACCTGTCATCTGAACAGGTGGAGTGTGATTGGACATCCGGAATTTCTGAGTGCATATAAGGGAGCCGACGCCCTGCAGGGTTGCTGGTGATCCTTTCTGCTCTGAGCTCTGGCATCCAGTTTAGTTCCTGTCTACTAAAAGCTCAGTTTTTGCTCTCCTATTTTTCCATGAGATTTTGTCTGTTTACTTAGTGTTTGTGTTCAGCCTGCCCTGGTTGGGACGGGCAGAACTCCATTTTTGTCTCTGATCAGTTGATCTCTTTGCTCTGTCTTCAGAATATACCTGAGTGCTGATATAGTGATTTTGAAGTCTAGTGACTTCAGGGCCTTTTCTATCAGACGTGTTGGACATTATTTTTGGCAGGGTTTTTTGCGTGATTGCAGCCAGCATCTTTTCTGTCCTTTCCTATCTAGTTAGTTGGGCCCCATCATTTGCTCAGCCTGTCTTTCTGTCTGTGTTTGTGTTTTCATCTGTTTTTCACCGACAATACATGTTGGGGGCTGTCTATTGCTTTGGGGTCTGCTCTGGGGCAGTTTAGATTTCCCCTTTCTTTCTTTAGGCTTATTTAGCTCTCCGGCTGTGACAAGGGGTCTAGGGCACCGTAGGAACCCCCCACGGCTACTGTTAGTTGTGGTGAATAGGATCAGGGGTCTGCAATCCGCTAGCTGCCAACCTCTCCGGTTTTCTGGATTTAGCTTGTGTTTTTGTTTTTTCCTCCTCCAGTGACTCATTCATAACAGTTGCGCTGCCTTTCCCGTGACCCTCATATTGTCAAAATATTGAGTAACAGTCATTACTAGCTAGTGACACTTTTAGACCCACGCTACAAGGATAACTTTCAATCTCTTGTTCCAGAGGCAGACAGGTGTACCAAAATGGTGCAGTACCATAGGGCCATCATTGCAGAGTTATTAAAGAAATTCCCTTCTCAAAACCGCCACTAGATCAAAAGGCAAAAGGGTTTACGTGCTCCGTGCAGCTATAGCCAGTGTCGAATTTGTAATAAGGGTGAGTGGTTAGGCTGTGCGTCAAATACTTATTCTGCCAAAGGTTGAGGTGTACACCACAGTGTATGGGCATTCCAAGTGTAGGAGACCCGCTCCTTTAAATTGGGCCTGTTTTTTAATCAGGCCTTCCTCCAAGTCTCATCATCCACCGCCACTAGATCAAAAGGGTTTACATGTTCCGAGCAGCTACAGCCAGTGTCAAATTTGTAACAAGGGTGGGTGGTTAGGCTGTGCATCAAATACTTGTTCAGCCAAAGGTTGAGGTGTACCCCACAGGGGAAAATGTTTCACAGCCAACACACTTAGTGTATGGGCATTCCAAGTCAAGAGACATGCTTATTTTTAATGGGACATTTTTTGTTAATAGGCCCTCCTACATGTTTCTTCCAAGGGGGGATTGGGGTTTTTGGGGTGCATATGACTTGGTAGCAGGGGAGACCTTGCAGTCTATGTATAATAAAACAGAATGGGAGTGCAAAATGAATAATTTGAAGTTGATTTTCCTGTGCCCATGCAGTATGTGGTTTCAAAGGCATATTGGGGTGCAGATAACTTGGCAGCAGGGCAGGACTTGCAGACAATGCATAAGAAAATAGTTTGGGTTTACGAAATGAATAATGTGAGGTGGATTTTCCAGTGGACATCCAGTACGTGGCTTGAAAAGCTTATTGGGGTGCATGTAACTTTGGGGCAGGCCAGGCCTTGCATTCAATGCAACATTTTTTCAGGAAGCCCTCCTGTACCTCTCGTGAAAAGGGTATTGTGTTGCGTCGTAATTCTTGGCAGCCCATCCTCTCATTGCTAAGGCAATAACAGTTTAGGAGACACACTGATTAATAATGGCCCTTTAAGAAGATTAATGCCGCCTGATGCCCCTGTAAAAATAGGCTCTGTGACTTTAAGAGTCCCTCCTTCATAAATGAAACAAGATATTTCTGCTTATGTGTCACTCACCACATGGCCAGCTAGGGTTGTTAAATGTTACAATGATATTTCCCAGTGAATGCATTTGTATTGGTTGAAAGCAATGTTAAAGTTGAAAAACGCTTCAAAAACGCTGCGTCTGAACATAGCCCAAGTGGGGGAGGAACATTTTGGTCTGGGGTTCATTCCCTGTATTTACTTTTTATTTTTTTTACATTTTTTTACTTTTACTTTTTTCATTTTTCTCTTTTATACATTCTCTTACTTTTCTTCCCTTTTTTTATTTCTTTATTTTATATATTATTTTAATTTTTACATTTACTTGCCTAATTTTTCCTTTATCCTCTTATTTCTCATCTACTCCCCTTTCTCTCATCTGACCGTATGCCTATAACATTACCCTTCTAAAAATGCTCTACCATCTCAGTTCATATCCATATGTCATCTATCATGTTAATCACCATATCTTCTCTCTTCCCCCCTAGGCTCAATCCTACCATATGTTATGGTCACATTTATAGATTTTGCCCACCGCAATGGCTTCCTATCCAAATAGTTACCCTCTATATCCTTTATATTCACATATAGATAAGTAATCTTATATTGTACTTACATTATGTTTTGTATAACTGATGATCTATTTATTTTATTTTTTGTTTATGTCTAAATACAGTTATATCTTGAGAAAGGATGTTCTACAGGCTGAAATGTTGATTGATTTAATTATGTGAAATTCACTGTGTCTTTGTTCAATAAGCTCTTTTGCAATATATTTTGAGTGATGAAGTTTATACTCTCTAAATTATTGATTTACTTCAGAGCAGCGCACGTCATACAGTTGAGCACCCCTTCTTTTACCTTTGTCATCACAATTATTCTCCCACACATGAAAAGCCAAGTACAGGAGCAGTTTGTAGTATTGGTACATCCTTTATGGGTGTCAAATTTGTCTACTAAAATTGGTGTTCAAAAAAAGCATAGTCAAAATGATATGTCTAGATTTTTTATAAAAATGTTTTGCTATTTTTTTTAAACACAATCATTCTCCACTTCTTAAACAGAACCTAACAAGAAATTTTAGGTAGACATTTGAAAAGCCAAATGTGGCAACTAGCCCAAATATTGGTGTCATGAACTGGTGTCATATTTAGTTACTAAAACTGGTGTTATCGCAGGGTAGAACAGGAAGTTAGCAACTACCTGCCAGTAAATTCTGAACATCCATAGGGGAAAAAAAAAAAACAAATTCCCAGATAATTCCTTTAGGCCACAGATTTTTCTTTTTTTGTTACTATTTTTGTAATAACATTTTTTCCCATTTCCCAAAAAGAACTTAAAGGGAACCTGACAGCTGATACATCCTGCCCAATCCACGGGCAGCACATATTGTATCAGGCACTGGCTGTATGATCTCAGCTACACATGTTTCACTGAGAAGCGTTGCCACAGTTTAAAAACATACTGTAAAAAATAACCTTGGGGATGGAGCATGGAGACAGGTCGGAAAGGCGGGTCCCTGGCGGCCTCTCCCTGCCCACTGCACTGGATTAACAGGTCTCTGCTTATGTGCGTGCAGGAGAGAACTCTCAGATTTGACCTGTAACATTTGGCATTATGAAGTGACTTTTTTGAATTTGTGTTTGAGGGGTTTAGATAGTAAATTTATTGTTACCTCTACTTTTAGAAAACCTACAGTGGGTAATACTATATTACATGCCAGGAATGCACATCCAATTCATACAATTAAATCAATTCCTGTGGGTAAACTATGGCGTGCCAAATGTAATTTCAGTTCAGATACATTATTTGAAAATGGATTGCAAAATACCTGTCGAACAGAGGTTCTGCACTATGGATGTTGAAAAGGGGCCTCTAATATAGTGATTGAAATAAAGGCATTGAAAAATTATAATTTTGTTCACTCCTCTAATTTATCTAGTATTAAAAAACCAGGATCATACAGCTGTCATTTTTCTCATGTGAGATAATCGGGCTGATTGTGCTAATGACACTTGGATCAAACTCAGAGTGTGAGCGGAGTGTCTTCTTACTGTGATCCGATTCTCTTGCATGAAAAAATAATATCACAGGTGCGGAGGAGATGGAGAACAAGATTTCTCCATCTTCTTCATTCTGTGAGTCATCTGAGTGCAGTCTGATGTTTTCCACTCACCCATAGACTTGAAAGAGTGAATGGCATCCAATTTTCGCAGTAAGACCATATGCACGCATAGAGTATTTGGTGAGTTTTTTACCCCAGTATTTGTAAGCCAAAACCGGTCAGAGGAAAAGCATAATAGAAACATTTGCACCACTTCTGTATTTTTCACCAACTCCTGGTTTTGGCTTGCAAATACTGGGGTAAAAAACTCACCAAATACTGAATGTGTGCAAGTGGCCTTAGGGTACGTACCCATTTGCGAGAAAAACGCACGAGAGCAATCCGATAAGAAGTCTGATTTTTTTTTTTTCAATGAGTTACATCTCATCTGCAATTTTTTTTTCTCAGCTGAAATCGGATTGAGAAAAAAACCGCAGCATGCTGCGATTTGCAGCGTATCTCGGACGTGACTCGCCAATTCGAGTCAATGAATGCGAGAAAAAGCGCACAACATTCTCACCACGCGAGGGCTGTCTGATTTTTATGCACCGGTGTCCTTTGAATAGCCCGCAATTCATATGTGGCTACAGTAAAATCACACCAACAGGTTAGAATAGAATAGATAGAATAGATATATACACATAGAATACATATATATATATATATATATATATATATTGTGAGAATCATGTGGGAATAGTGGATGAGGGCAGGTATATCTCGCCCAGATTCCTTTCCTATGTGGCCTAGTCTGGTCAGTATCGCACCTGCTTACTAATGGATAATGGGAGGTGGATATAAAAGGATGCCAGGTGGTTGTGTGAGTGTCTCAGCCTGGGAACACAGAGAGCCTGTCTGTGTGAGAGACACACGTGAGTGGAAGCAGTGCCCACTGCAACTGTGGTTTGGCTGGACGGGAGAAGCCCGCCAGTTGGTAGTTAGGTTGTCCATTGTTTAGTTAGTGCCGGACAGGCAAGGATTTGTTTTATGTTTTATTTCCTTTTGCATTGCTTTCACAGTTAATAAACCTGACCCAGGGTCAGTTATACACAAATCCCAGCTCTGCGCCTGAGTTTCATGCTGAATGCACGTGACCTTTGACCCCAGCAAAGGCGATCCCGGAGTGTTTTATCACAATATATATACACATTTATATATCTATTATATAAAGCTCAAGTGTGTGTATGTATGTATGTATCTGTGTATGTCCGGGATTGGCATCTGCACCGTCGCAGCTACAGCCATAAAATTTGGCACAGTCACACGTCTGGACTGTGAGAGCGTCCTAGGCTATGTTGTGAGGCGAAATTTTAACCTCGTGCGTTCCAATTCACCAAACAATTTTGCCCCTATCTACATAATGGGGAAAAAGTGTGTGTGTATCAAGCCCCGCCCCTCATGATGTCATAATGGTTGCCATGGTGACGCTGATGTCATCATAGGTTGCAAGCCCCACCGCTCATTATGATGTCATAATGGTTGACTATGGGATGGAGGATGTGTGATGGGTATATGGGCACTGGACTATGGGATGGAGGATATGTATGACGGGTATATGGGCACGGGACTATGGGATGGAGGATATGTACAGTTTGATTGGTATATGGGCACGGGACTATGGGATGGAGGATGTGTGATGGGTATATGGGCACTGGACTATGGGATGGAGGATATGTATGATGGGTATATGGGCACGGGCCTATGGGATCATGGATATGTATGATGAGTATATGGGCATGGGACTATGGGATGGAGGATATGTATGATGGGTATATGGGCATGGGACTATGAGATGAAGGATGTGTGATGGGTATATGGGCACTCGACTATGGGATGGCGAATATGTATGATGGGTATATGGGCATGGGACTATGGGATGGAGAATATGTATGATGGGTATATGGGCATGGGACTATGGGATGGAGAATATGTATGATGGGTATATGGGCATGGGACTATGGGATGGAGAATATGTATGATGGGTTTATGGGCATGGGACTATGGGATGGAGGATGTGTGATGGGTATATGGGCACTCAACTATGGAATGGCGAATATGTATGATGGGTATATGGGCATGGGACTATGGGATGGAGAATATGTATGATGGGTATATGGGCATGGGACTATGGGATGGAGGATGTGTGATGGGTATATGGGCACTCAACTATGGGATGGAGGATAGGTATGTTGGGTATATGGGCACGGGACTATGGGATGGAGGATAATTATAATTTGTTATAACTATCCACAGTTAGTTACTATGCCCGGGAAGCGCCGGGCTCTTCAGCTAGTATATATATCTATATACAGGCGTTGGACAAAATAATGGAAACACCTGGAAACATCAACAAAAGTTAGTTTAATATGGTGTATTTCCACCTTTTACGGCGATTACAGCCTCAATTATCCGAGGTATGGATTCATACAAGGTGTGAACTGTTTCCAAAGGAATTGTAGCCCATTCTTCAGTTAAAACACCCTCCAGTTCTTTGATGGCGGCGGAAAACGATGTCTAACTTGAATCTCTAAAATTGGCCATAAATGCTCAAAAATGTTGAGGTCTGGGGATTGTGGGGGCCAGATGAGATGCTCAACTTCATTACAATGTTCCTCGTGCCATGCTTTAACGATTCTAGCTGTATGAATTGGTGCATTTTCATCCTGAAAGATGGCGTTCCCCTCCGGGAACAGTGCTAGAACCGTAGGATGCACATGGTCGCCCAAAATGCCTAAATAATCGAGGCTGTTAATTCTTCCATGAAGGGATATCATTGGCCCGGCAGGTCGCCGCAAAATAGCACCCCAGATCATCACAGAACCTCCGCCATATTTTACGGTTGGGAGAAGGCTTTGTGGATGGAATGCTTCTTTTGGCTGTCTCCAAACGCACACTCGGCCGGAGGTCGGAAATAGGGTAAACGATGATTCGTCTGAGAATATCACATGTTTCCACTGCTTTAGGGACCTATTCTGGAGGTTTCTACACCACTCTAAACGCTTGGAAACATTTGTCATTCAGAGCAGCGGTTTTCGAATTGCAGCTCTTCTGTGGAATCCAGATTTGTGCAGCTCCCGACGAACAGTTTTCGTGGAAACTGGGCTCTGTAGGTGTTTATTGAGCTCAGCAGTGATTTTCGAAGCCATGGTCTTGCGATCCTCTCTCACAATTCGCTTTCGAGTTCGACGGTCTCTCTCAGTCAACTTCGACTTTCGGCCGGACCTGTGCTTTGCTGCGAACGTTTTTCCTTCTCTTTCAAACGCAGTCATTACTTTGGAAACAGTACATCTTGACACACCAAAGATTCGGGCACTTTCTGTTGCACTAGCGCCTGCCATACGAGCACCAACAATTTAGCCTCTTTGAAAACCCATGAGGTCTGCCATTGGAATCAGGTTTTCATCAATGTTCTTACAATTCTCCAAAACAAACAGTTAATTTATACACACATATCACATAACACAAATAATCAACTACAACACATTACCATATGTCACGGTTTGCATGTTTCTAACATGTTCGAAGATTATGATACCAAAACGTTAGGTGTTTCCATTATTTTGTCCAACCCCTGTATATATATATATATATATATATATATGTACTGTGCTTTGCAAATTAATTGGGACAAAGTTGATCACCCCCCAGGGCTGTGGGATTACTTAGTACCGGGCCGGTGTCTTAAAGGGATAGGTCGCGGTGGCAGTGACCCGGTCCGTGGCCCTGGGTGTCCATGTAAAATAGGTGGATTGAATAAAGTATATGGGCAGATAGTTTGTGATGCCACCTGTGGTATCTGGTCAGAAGGGGGACCAGTGCTGCAGTGCAGATTCTCTGGGACAGATGGTATGATGCAGCAGAGTTAGTAAAGCTCTCCACAGGCAGAGCTGTAGTCCAAGGGCAGTAGTAGTAGATGTTAAGGTAGATGATGTAGTGTTTAGACACAGAGATGTAGCAGTGCTGAAGTGGTTGCAGGAAGGATTCAAAGAACACACCAGAATGCAGTTTATTTTACCTTTTACTGTGCTTTGTAGGTACAGTCCATGGTTCAGATCACAGATGGAACAGGAGTTGGTCGGCCTGGAAGCAACTTGGTAATCTCTCTGTGCAGATGGGTTGTGTAGTCTCCTTTCTAGCGCTGATCTGAAGTACTTGTAGTTATGAATTACACTCAAGTTCCTCTTGTTTGCTCTTACTTAGAACCCCACTTGCATGGCAGGCAGCTGTAGCACTCCCTCTCTGGCTCACACACGTTGCTGCTGTGTCGTCGAGTCTCAGTTGGGAACAGAGCAACAGAGCATTTACAGCCTCTTGTTCCTCTGGTTTCTGCTGTGGGACCTTTAGTATCCACACAGCCTCGGACGCCGGGGTCCGGTCAATGCGCTTCAGCTTAGGGGTGAGCTTGACTCCAGCTCAGTCCCCAGCTCATCTCCACACGTCCACACTCTTCTCTCTCTCTGCACCAACTAACTAACTTCCTCCCTCCCGATCACAGAGAGCAGCTCCTCCGCAGTTAGGTTCAGAGCTCCCCCTGCTGGCCTGGAGTAGGAACTGTGCTGTGTGCTGGAATTACCTGACAGAGAGACCCTTTTATTGCTTCCAAGCATGACATCACACTCCCTAGGAGGGAGGTAATGCCACTGTGGCAACTGTACTCCTGGGGGCGCCACACAAAGCACTTTTTTAAGTAAAATCGTAAGTTGGTTACCAGTCAGTGATTCAAACCAGTTTTAATTGCTTTGACCAGGTGTGAGTGCCTGTTCAAAGCAGTTAAAACTGGTTTGAATCACTGATCACTGTCTGGTAACCAACTTACGATTTTACTTAAAAAAAATGCTTTGTCCCAATTAATTTGCACAGCACTGTATACATGTCAGTGACACACAAACATATATACTGTATGTATTTATATTACATAGATAGATAAAAGAAAAGCCGGTAATTCAGCAGCCGCGGTAGTGAAAAATCACAGCAGAAGCCGACAGGATAGAAGAGATGGATTACATACAGTAAATACATACAAAATAGGTAGATATATAGAAGTCAGTGACAAATACAATTAGTACAGTGAGTGCAGCTTACTGTACATGTATTTAATTAATAAAAGATTATTTTTCTGGAAAAAATGATGTGGGCTCCTTCGCAACTTTCGTAACCAGCAGAGGGAAAGCCGTTGACTGGGGGCAGATGTTTATAGCCTGGTAAGGGGGTAATACCCATTGAGCATCCCATTGTATTGCTTAGTGTTCCCTTTATTTTTTGAGCAGTATATATATACACTGGGTGCAGAATTATTAGGCAAATGAGTATTTTGATCACATCATCCTTTTTATACATGTTGTCCTACTCCAAGCTATATAGGCTTGAAAGCCAACTGCCAATTATGTAAATCAGGTGATTTGCATCTCTGTAATGAGGAGGGGTGTGGTCTAATGACATCAACACCCTATATAAGGTGTGCTTATTTATTAGGCAACTTCCTTTCCTTTGGCAAAATGGGTCCGAAGAAAGATTTGACGGACTCTGAAAAGTCAAAAATTGTGAGATGTCTTGCAGAGGGATGCAGCAGTCTTGAAATTGCCAAACTTTTGAAGCGTGATCACCGAACAATCAAGCGTTTCATGGCATATATCCAACAGGGTCGCAAGAAGCGTGTTGATAAAAAAAAGGCGCAAAATAACTGCCCATGAATTGAGGAAAATCAAGCGTGAAGCGGCCAAGATGCCATTTGCCACCAGTTTTGCCATATTTCAGAGCTGCAGCGTTACTGGAGTATCAAAAAGCTCAAGGTGTGCCATACTCAGGGACATGGCCAAGCTAAGAAAGGCTGAAAAATGACCACCTTTCAACAAGAAACATAAGATAAAACATCAAGACTGGGCCAAGAAATATCTTAAGACTAGTGTTGAGCGATACCACCCTGTTATGAACGAGTCACCGTAGGAGGCAAAAACAGAAATGCTAGCTAAGTCCAAAAAACCAGAGAAGTTGGCAGCTATCGGATTGCAGACCCCTGAACCTATCAACAACAACTAGCAGTAGCCGTGGGGGGTTCCTACGGTGCCCTAGACCCCTCGATCACAGCCGGAGAACTGCATAGCCTAAAGACAGAAAGGGAAATCTAAACTGCCCCAGAGCAGACCGCAAAGCAATAGGCAGCCCCCAACATATAATGACGGTGAAGCACGAAGAAAAAACACTAACACAGATAGAAAGATAGACTGAGCAAATGATGGGGCCCAAGCTAACTAGATAGGACAGGATAGAAAAGCTGCTGTCTGCAATCCGCCAAAAACCCCATCAAAACAAGAGCCAACAGACTGACAGGGAAAAAGGCCCTGAAGACGCTAAGCTTCAAAATGACTATGTCAGTACTCAGGTATTTTCTGAAGACAGAGCAAAAAGACACAAAGGAATTCAGCTCACCCCAGCAGGGAATGGCAGAATCCAGAAAGGCAAGGCAAAATAAAACCAAAACACAAATGCAAAAGGCAAGGCAGAAAACTTAGCTTTTGAGGAGCAGGAATCAGACTGGTCTCCTAGAATCCCTCAGAGAAATCACCAGCGAGGCAGAAGGGCGTCGGCTGCCTTATATCCAGTCAGCAATTCCCGTCACCCAGTCATCCTCTACCAGCTCAGGTGTTTGGTAATCAGCCTCACTACCTTCCTTCACCAGAAGAGGGAGTTCATCAGACCTCAATGGTGAAGGGGAAAATGAACTCATAACACCACCCGATACTGAAAAATATCGTATCGGAATGGATCGGCTGATCTAAAAAAAGTATCGGGTATCGCTGATTCCGATCCCGGAAGTCCCATTCAAGTCAATGGAACAGAAATATCAGAATTAAAAAAAAAACTTTTTTTCCCTGTTGGTTAATTCTACATGGAGAAAAACAAGTAATAATAATGTAGAATGTATTGTGGGAGGTGTAGGAGACATTAAAGCCATAGAGCTTTAGCCCAATCAAATGGAATCACAGTATTTTTTTTTTTTTTAAAGACGTTCGTAGTTACAAAGATATTGACTATGTTAAAGTCTTTAATTTTTTGTCAGATATGTATGTTTCACTACTTTCATGCTCTTCACCTTCTTTTTTACTTCTCCCACACTTTCTCCTTCATCATCTTCAGCAGCAGCAGTATCTTCTTCTTCTTCTTTTATTCTTCTTTAATTTTTCTTCTTTTATTGTTCTTTTATTCTTCTTTTATTCTTCTTCATATTCTACTTCTTCATCTTCTTCCTATTCTTCTTCACCATATTCTTATTTGTGTCAGGCATTCCTGTAGTTGTTATCTATAAAAGTTTGAAGATTACACCTTCCGTTCAGCCTGTCACAAAAGATTTACAACAGGATTTGTCCTTGTTCAGTTTGGCCTGCAGCAGCAGGCCTTTTCCAGGGGCACCACGAGGAGGAACGGACTCACCCCCATACACTGCTTAGTCTTCTTCTGCTTATAAATTAGATAATATCATTTGCTCTGATTGTTAGTCTTATGCTTCATGTTCTTCTGCTTTTGGGTTTTATGCTTCTTGGTCTTCTGTCTCTTGTTGGTCTGCATCTTGGTGGTTGTCTTCCTGTTCTTTGTCCTCTTGGTCATCTTTTTCAGGGTCATGTTTTAGGTATTCTGTGTGGTCTTCAGGGTCGTCGTCTTCAGGGTCATTGTCAGGGAGATCCAGAGTGAGAATCAAAAACCATTTCCACAAGCTTGAACTTGGAAAAGTAGCAGAAGGTACAAGAAGGCAGAGGAACTGCCGATTACCAGCTGACGGTACTGGAATCCGGAGGGGCAGCAGAATGAACAAGAGCCAATGGCACAACCATGGACCAGCTGACGTTGCTGGAACACGGTTGCTAGCAGAAGGTACCCAGGAAAAAAACAGAGCTGCAAGGCCGTGAGCCGGCCGCAGTTACCGAATCCCACAGTCCTACAGGGGGTGCTTGTCCTATTGGCACTACAGAACCAGCCTTTATTACCAGAACCCGCAGCCCACATAGGAAGCACCAAAACTGCAGGCACCATAGACTCGGCTAACCCGACCGCAACACGACAGGACAACGTATCGGTGGCAAAGTGACGTTGACACTACCCGGAAACAGCAGGCGTGCTGTAACCAGGCTGGGCAGGAGGGAGTCCCCGTGCCAAAGACACTTCCGAGAACCAGCTGACGGTGCTGGAACCCGGATGGGTAGCATTAGCTACAAGAGTCAATGGAACTACCGAGAACCAGCTGACGGTGCTGGAACCTGGAGGGGCAGCAGAAGGAACAACAGCCAATGGCACAACCGTGGACCAGCTGACGTTGCTGGAACACGGTTACTAAGCAGGAGGTACCTGTGCTCCAATGCACTACCAAGGACCAGCAGACGTTGCTTGAACTCGGATACCGGGAAGGAGGCACCTAGGCCAAAGGCTCTGCTGAGAGCCAGCTGACGGTGCTGGAACCTGGATGGGTAGCAGAAGCTGCAAGAGCAAATGACACTAGCGAGGACCAGCTGACGGTGCTGGAACCGGGAGGGGCAGCAGAAGGAACAAGAGCCAATGGGACAACCATGGACCAGCTGACGGTGCTAGAACACTGTTTCTAAGCAGGAGGTACCTGTGCTAAAAAGAACTACCAAGGACCAGCAGACGTTGCTGGAACTCAGATACCATGAAGGAGGCACCTAGGCCAATGGCTCTGCCGAGAACCAGCTGACGGTGCTGGAACCCGGATGGGTAGCAGAAGGTACCCAGGAAAAAAACAAAGTTGCAAGGCCGTGAGCCGGCCGCAGTTACCGAAACCCACAGTCCTACAGGGGGTGCTTGTCCTATTGGCACTACGGAACCAGCCTTTATTACCAGAACCCGCAGCCCACATAGGAAGCAACGAAACTGCAGGCACCATAGACTCGGCTAACCCGACCGCAACATGACAGAACAACGTATCGGTGGCAAAGTGATGTTGACGCTACCCGGAAACAGCAGGCGTGCTGGAACCAGGCTGGGCAGGAGGGAGTACCCGTGCCAAAGACACTGCCGAGAACCAGCTGACGGTGCTGGAACCCGGAGGGGCAGCAAAAGGATCAAGAGCCAATGGCACAACCGTGGACCAGCTGACGTTGCTGGAACACGGTTACTATGCAGGAGGTACCTGTGCTAAAAAGCACTACCAAGGACCAGCAGACGTTGCTGGAACTCGGATACCATGATGGAGGCACCTAGGCCAAAGGCTCTGCCGAGAAACAGCTGACGTTGCTAGAACCCGGCTGGGCAGGAGAGAGTACCCGTGGCAAACACACTGCCGAGAACCAGCTGACGGTGCTGGAACCCGGAGTGGCAGCAAAAGGAACAAGAGCCAATGGCACAACCGTGGACCAGCTGACGTTGCTGGAACACGGTTACTAAGCAGGAGGTACCTGTGCTACAAAGCACTACCAAGGACCAGCAGACGTTGCTGGAACTCGGATACCAAGATGGAGGCACCTAGGCCAAAGGCACTGCTGAGAACCAGCTGACGGTGCTGGAACCCGGATGGGTAGCAGAAGGTACCCATAAAAAACAAAGCTGCAAGGCCGCGAGCCGGCCGCAGTTACCGAAACCCACAGTCCTACAGGGAGTGCTTGTCCTATTGGCACTATGGAACCAGCCTTTGTTACCAGAACCCGCAGCCCAGATAGGAAGCACTGAAACTGCAGGCACCATAGACTCGGCTAACCCGACCGCAACATGACAGGACAACGTATCAGTGGCAAAGTGACGTGGACACTACCCGGAAACAGCAGGCGTGCTGTAACCAGGCTGGGCATGAGGGAGTACCCGTGCCAAGGACACTGCCGAGAACCAGCTGACGGTGCTGGAACCCGGAGGGGCAGCAAAAGGAACAAGAACCAATGGCACAACCGTGGACCAGCTGACGTTGCTGGAACACGGTTACTAAGCAGGAGGTACCTGTGCTAAAAAGCACTACCAAGGACCAGCAGACGTTGCTGGAACTCAGATACCATGAAGGAGGCACCTAGGCCAAAGGCTCTGCCGAGAAACAGCTGACGTTGCTGGAACCCGGCTGGGCAGGAGGGAGTACCCGTGGCAAACACACTTCTGAGCAGCAACATGCGATGTTGAAGCCCAGGGGTCAATCAGGCAGCAGGCTGAGGCCAACTTGGAGCGAGTTTTATATTGGTTGTACACAACTACTGATTGTAACCGTGATCCACTTTTGCCTCTGCCTCTACTGTCTCTAGTATTTCCCCTGGCCTCCAACCACGGCAGTTGCTGCTCTGCAGAGTTGTCTGCACAATCCACACTTGTTCCTGTGTTACTGGGGCTCAGTCACGTCAGTTGATCCCCTGATGTGTGTCCGGCAAGGTGTCCTGCTCTGTCCACATTCCCACAACTTTTAATGGGAATGGGGACAGAGCAGGAGACCTTGCCGGACACACCACAGGGGATCAACTGACGTGACTGAGCCCCAGTAACACAGGAACAAGTGTGGATTGTGCAGACAACTGTGCAGAGCAGCAACTGCTGTGGTTGGAGGCCAGGGGAAATACTAGAGACAGTACAGCCAGAGGCCTAAGTGGACCACAGTTAAAAGTCAGTAGTAGTGTGATGTTGGAGGCAGCAGGAGACTTTGCAATCCGCACAGCAGGGGAACAGCTGGCGTTACTGAACCCCACAGACACAGGAGCGAGTGTTTCTATCTGTGCGGACGGCACTTCCAAGCTACAACTAGCTGTGTTGAAGCCCAGGATCAATGTTCCGAGCAGGCTGAGGCCTACTTGGAGCAAGTGGAAAATAACATGTAGTGTGATGTTGGAGGCAGTTGGAGACTTTGCCATCCGCACAGCAGGGGAACAGCTGGCATTACTGAACCCCACTAACACAGGAGCTAGTGAGTGTTTCTCTGTTAAGACGGAACTTCTGAACACCAACTGGCATTGTTGGAGCCCAGGATGAGGCATGGAGTTGGCTGAGGCCAACTTCCAGCACGTTTTATAGAGGTTGTACACTACTACTGATTGTAACCGTGCTCCACTTAGGCCTCTGGCTCCACTGTCTCTAGTGTTTCCCCTGGCCTCCAACCCCGCCAGTGACAGCTCTGAAGTGGTGTCAGCACAATCCACACTTGTTCCTGTGTTACTTGGCCTCAGTCCCGTCAGTTGATCCCCCGATGTGTGTCTGGCAAGGTCTCCTGCTCTGTCCTCATTCACACTACTAGTAATGGGAATGTGGACAGAGCAGGAGACCTTTACGGACACACATCAGGGGATCAACTGACGTGACTGAGGCCAAGTAGCACAGGAACAAGTGTGGATTGTGCTGACACCACTTCAGAGCTGTCACTGGCGGGGTTGACGTTAAAAATCAGTTGTAGTTTGAATGTGGATGGAGCAGGAGACTTTGCCGTCCACACAGCAGGGGAGCAGCTGACATTACTGAACCCCACTAACACAGGAGCGAGTGTTTCTATGTGTGCGGACGGCACTTCCAGGCTACAACTGGCTGTGTTGTAGCCCAGGATCAATGCTCCGAGCAGGCTGAGGCCTACTTGGAGCGAGGAGAAAAAGCGTTGTAGTGTGAGTTTGGAGGCAGCTGGAGACTTTGCCGTCCACACAGCAGGGGAACAGCTGGCGTTACTGAACCCCACTAACACAGGAGCGAGTGTTTCTATCTGTGCGGACGGCACTTCCAGGCTACAACTGGCTGTGTTGTAGCCCAGGATGAAGCATGCAGCAGACGGAGGACAACTTGCAGCTGGTTTTATAGAGGTTGTAGACTACTACTGATTGTGACCGTGCTCCACTATGGCCTCCGGCTCCACTGTCTCTAGTATTTCCCCAGGCCAACAACCACGCCAGTTACAGCTGTGAAGTGGCGTCTGCACAATCCACACTTGTTCCTGTGTAACTGTGGCTCAGTCCCGTCTGTTGATCCCCTGATGTGTGTCTGGCAAGCTCTCCTGCTCAGTCCTCATTCACACTACTAGTAATGTGAATGTGGACAGAGCAGGAGACCTTGCCAGACACACATCAGGGGATCAGCTGATGGGACTGAGCCACACTAACACAGGAAGAAGTGTGGATTATGCAGATGCCACTTCACAGCTGTAACTGGCGTGGTTGTTAGTCAGGGGAAATACTAGAGACAGTGGAGCCAGAGGCCTAAGTTGACCAAAGTTACAAATCTGTAGTAGTTTGCATGTGGAGGCAGCAGGAGACTTTGCCATCCACACAGCAGGGGGAACAGCTGACGTTACTGAACCCCACTAACACAGGAGCTAGTGTGTTTTTCTATGCGGAGACGGCACTTCTGAACACCAACTGGCGTTGTTGGAGCCCAGGATGAGGCATGGAGCAGGCTGAGGCCTGATGGTGTTGGCATGTGTATGGAGCAGGAGACATTGCCGTCTACACAGCAGGGGAACAGCTGGCATTACTGAACCCCACTGACACAGGAGCTAGAGTGTTTTTCTCTGCGGAGACGGCACTTCTGAACACCAACTGGCGTTGTTGGAGCCCAGGATGAGGCATGGAGCAGGCTGAGGCCTGATGGTGTTGGCATGTGGAGGCAGTACTAGACTTTGCCGTCTACACAGCAGGGGAACAGCTGGAATTACTGAACCCCACAGACACAGTAGCGAGAGTGTTTTTCTCTGCGAAGACGGCACTTCTGAACACCAACTGGCGTTGTTGGAGCCCAGGATGAGGCATGGAGCAGGCTGAGGCCAACTTGCAGCACGTTTTATAGAGGTTGTAGACTACTACTGATTGTAACCGTGCTCCACTTAGGCCTCAGGCTCCACTGTCTCTAGTATTTCCCCTGGCCTCCAACCCCGCCAGTGACAGCTCTGAAGTGGCGTCAGCACAATCCACACTTGTTCCTGTGTTACTTGGCCTCAGTCCCGTCAGTTGATCCCCTGATGTGTGTCCGGCAAGGTCTCCTGCTCTGTCCTCATTCACACTACTAGAAATGGGAATGTGGACAGAGCAGGAGACCTTGCCGGACACACATCAGGGGGTCAACTGACGTGACTGAGGCCAAGTAACACTGGAACAAGTGTGGATTATGCAGACGCCACTTAAGAGCTGTCACTGGCGGGGTTGGAGGCCAGGGGAAATACTAGAGACAGTGGAGCCAGAGGCCTAAGTGGAGCAGGGTTAAAAATCAGTAGTAGTTTGAATGTGGATGGAGCAGGAGACTTTGCCGTCCACACAGCAGGGGAGCAGCTGGCGTTACTGAACCCCACTAACACAGGAGCTAGTGTTTTTCTCTGTGCAGACGACACATCTGAGCAACAACTGGCTGTGTTGAAGCCCAGGGACTATAGTTCAGGTGGTAGAAACATGAACACAACAGGAGACCCGGATACAGTTGCCAACCAATTATTTAGTCGGGAAGAGGACTGGCAAATTCGGCGGAGATCCAGGCCTTGTTCATTTTCAGAAAAGCAAGCCGGTCGACGTTATCGGAAGAAAGTCACGTGCACACCACCTGCGGCACTAAAGACGCGTTCCGATAATACACTGGCAGCAGGGCAAGCCAGCACCTCCAATGCATACTGGCTAAGCTCTGGCCATGTATCCAGCTTAGAGACCCAAAACTTGAAGGGGGAAGAGCCATCTGAGAGTACACTCACAGGGCAAGACATGTAGTCTGTCACCATCTGACGGAAACGTTGCCACCTGCTGACTGGAGCCGTCAGTCATGGTGTAGACAATTGTGGCGGACACACAAAACTTTGCCACATTTGGGCCATAGTGGTCTTGCCTTGTGCTGAGCCGCTGCCTCTGCTCCCTCTTTGTGCCGAGTTTCCTCCACTGGGTCGACGCACAGAGGTGCTTTGCAAAGCACTAGCACCACTGCTGTCGGGTGGAATGGAAAACATGATGGACTGCACCAGTGTGTCTTGGTACTCCCGCAGTTTACGCTCCCGGTTCAACGTTGGTATGAGGGTTTGCAAGTTGTCCCGGTAGCGAGGATCTAGGAGGGTGTACACCCAATAATCAGCCGTGTAGAGAATGTGGGAGATGCGGCGGTCGTTTTTCAGGCACTGCAGCATGAAGTCAACCATGTGCAGCAGACTCCCAACTGCCAAAGAACCGCTGTCCCCTGCTTGAGGTGTGATCTCTGCCTGCTCTGCATCACCCCACCCTCGCTGTACATACTGACTACAGCTTTGTGTACCTCCCTCCTGTGGAGAGATGTCTTCCTCCTCCATCGACTCCTCCTCATCCTCCTCACAAAGTGTCTGCCTAGGCCTTTGTGAGGAAGCACGTAGGGCAGACTGTCCAGAAGCAGATGGCATTTGGGACTCCTCATCCTCCACCTCTTCCAAGACCTCATCCCTTAGTGCTTGCAGTGTTTTTTGAAGCATGCAGATAAGGGGGACAGTCATGCTGACTAGTGCATCATCTGCACTCGCCATCCGCATGGAATCATCGAAGGCACGCAAAACGAAGCAGATGTCCTTCATAGAGGCCCACTCAGTGGTGCTAAAGTGTGACCGGCGCACATTGCGACTTGTTTGCGCCTGATGCAGCTGGTACTCCATGACTGCTGCCTGCTGCTCACACAACCGCTCCAACATATGTAACGTTGAATTCCACCTGGTGGGTAGGTCACATATGATGCGATGTTCCGGAAGGCGTAATTGGCGCTACAGAGAAGCAAGGCGCGATCTTGCCATGCCGGAACGCCTTAAGTGAGTGCACTCTATGCGGACCTTGTGCAGCAGTGCATCAAGATCAGGATAGTCCCTCAGAAAGCTCTGCACGACCAAGTTGAGCACATGTGCCAGACATGGGATGTGAGTGAGGTTGCCAAGGCCAAGAGCTGCCACCAGATTTCGGCCATTGTCACACACTACCAAGCCCGGCTGGAGATTCGCTGGCACAAACCACACGTCGCTCTCCTGCTTGATGACATTCCAGAGCTCCTGCGCTGTGTGGCTTCGATTCCCCAATGAAATTAATTTCAGTACGGCCTGTTGACGTTTGGCCATGGCTGTGCTCATATCGGTCGTAACTGGCTCCTGCTGCGCTATTTCAGAGGAACTGGAGTAGGAGGAGGAGTCAGTGTGTACAGACTCGATTCCTGCAATCCGTGGAGTTGGCAGAACACGTAGAGCGCCACTCTCCAGATCTGTACCCGGCTGCACAACATTGACCCAATGGGCAGTGAGGGAAAGGTAGCGTCCCTGTCCATGGTTACTGGTCCACGCATCGGTGGTCAGGTGGACCTTGCTACTGACGGCGTTTAGTAGCACATGTTTTATGTTTGCCTCCACATGTTTCTGCAGGGCAGGGATAGCTCGCCTGCTGAAATAAAAGCGGCTGGGCACAGTGTATTGTGGGACTGCCAATGCCATGAAGTCCCGAAAGGTGTCAGTCTCCACCAGCCTGAATGACAGCATTTCAAGGGCCAGTAGTTTGGCAATGCCAGCATTCAGAGCCTGTGCTCGGGGATGGTTTGCCGAGTATGGCCGCCTTTTCTCCCATGCCTGTGCTACCGATGGCTGCCGAGTGGCCTGGGAGTGTGAGGATGACTTGGAACGTGGTGCTGTGGGTGGAATGTCACAGAGTCTCCGGACAACAGTGCCAGAGGTTCTTCCTTGGCGATCCTGTGAGGAAGCCAAACCAGCTGTGTGGGAGCTGGAGGAAGAGGCCCCAACACGAGCTGAAGAGATGGTAGGTGGTGCTGTACGTTGACCTACGTCTTCAGTGTGTCTGTGTAACTCCAGCTCGTGCTTGGTCCGCACATGTTTCCACATATTAGTGGTATTGAGGTTGCTGACATTTTTCCCTCTTTTGACTCTCTGATGACACAGCTTGCATTTGACAAAGCAAATGTCATCTGCAACTGTGTCAAAAAAGGACCACACACTGCAAGTCTTGGGAGCGCCCTTTTTGCCTTTTGAAAGTGGAATGCTCCTAACGGGTGCCGAAGAGGAGGCTACAGGCAACCAAGTCTGCCCCCTCCCTCTCCCTCCGGTTTTGGCCGTTTGGGGAATCTCTTCCTCAGAGCTGCTCCCACCACCTTCATGTTCCTCACGCCATGATGGGTCAAGGACCTCATCATCTACACTCCCCTCTTCAAACACCTGCTTCTCCTGGGTTGTCTCGCCAGCACTGTACGCACCAGAAAGTGGTAACTGAGTCTCGTCATCATCTGATGCATACTGAGGTGTGCTGACCATAGGCACTGGCCCACCCGCCTCTTCAGATTCAGAGGGACAAAGAAGTTGCGCATCACTGCATACTCCCTCTTCTTCACATTCTGGAATGCTGCTTGGCTGGCCCCCTCTTTCCAAACCAACAGATTCCGAGAACAGAAGTAGAGACTGTGATGGCTCCTGTCCAGGGGTCTCTGACTGCCTGGGCACTTTGGCAGGTGGTGAAGAGACAGATGGTTGCTCTTCGGTGCTCTGGCCCTGAGAGGATGTGGAAGTAATTGAAGTTGATGCGTTAGCTGCCATCCATCCGACAACGGCTTCAATTTGCTCCTCCCGCAACAGTGGGGTACGGTGAGGTCCTACAAAGCTGCGCATAAAGGACTGTTGCCTGCTAAAACTGGGGGATGGTGACTCACTGGTGCCAACAGCAGGCACAGAATCCCCACATCCTCTCCCTGCAGAATCCCCACGTCCTCTCCCTGCAGAATCCCCACGTCCTCTCCCTGCTGAAACTCCACGCCCACGGCCACGTGCCTTACTCCCTGCCTTCTTCATCTTGCTAGACTGAGAAAGATAGGCAGAAAAGTACAAAGGGGGGCCTTAGTGTGCTTATTCCTGAACAGCTGGTTACAGGTATAAGAAACACTAATTTTATGAAGTGTGTGTGTCGACTACACTTTAATAGGAGATAATGTGGCCTACACAACTTTCAAATGTAGTGTTTGGTGAACTTTGTTGTTTTTTTTGGGGGGAAAAAAACTAAAAGGATGTGACCAAAGATTTGAAAGTCAGAGTATCACCAACTTTCTGGAGCTATTACAATGCAGGCAGGTAACCTACAATGCAAAAGATAAGGCTCCAAAAAAATTGGGTAATACTAATCTGGCTGCCACTGAAGGGCACAAGCCAGAAAAAAGGCTCCTCTATCTACTCCTATATAGTGTTTGCAACCAACCAATGTAGATGGATATGGATGGATGCACACTAATAGGAGAAGAAAAAATGAGCTGCAATTAAAGAAATATATGTGTGAGGAAGTGACGCACGCTGAGCAGCCTACAACCAGACGTAGCTGCAGGACACACTACTCAGCGTGGGCTGCACTCACACACAGTCAGAGACCTCTCAGACAGCCGTGAACAGTGCAGCTAAGTGGGCACTAGCACTGACAGGCTGCAAAACGGCTCCGCTGTGTACTCCTAGAGTGTTTGCAACCACCGTATATGGATACGGATGGATGCACACTAATAGGAGAAAAAATGAGCTGCAATAAAAGAAAAATTTGTGAGGCAGTGACACACTGAGCGGCCTACAACCAGACGTAGCTGCAGGACACACTACTCAGCGTGAGCTGCACTCACACACAGTCAGAGACCTCTCAGACAGCCGTGAACAGTGCAGCTAAGTGGGCACTAGCACTGAAAGGCTGCAGAAGGCTACTAGTGTTTGCAACCAACGTATATGGATATGGATGGAAACACACTAGATAGAATTTTTTAATAATAAGCAGCTCAAAAAGAAAAATATGTATGAGGCAGCAGTGAGGCACGCTGGGCGGCCTACAACCAGACGTGGCTGCAGGACCCACTACACAGCGTGAGCTGCACTCACACAGCGCCTGCAGAGAGCTATGAACACTGCTGCTAGGGAAAAGCAAGCTACAGTGGTGGTTTATGTAGCCTGGGTAAAGCACAATATTGTTTTGAGAATCGCTATTTCTAACTGTCCCTCACAGTCTTCAACAGCAGCCTGTCCCTAACTGAATTCACAACAGAGTGACCAGAAATGGCAGCGGCAGTGGCTTTTATAGTGCATCATGACATCATTTCAGCAGCCAATCACAGCCATGCCAATAGTTAACATGCCTACATGCCTAACAGGATGTGCCCACACTTCTGAGGAATCCCATTGGCTGAATCAAAGCGAGCGGGCTGATAGCATTATGGGAGCTTCCGATTCCGGTATCCGATATGAAAAAAGTATCAGAAGTCAGTATCGGAATTCCGATACAGCTAATATCGGCCGATACCCGATACTTGCGGTATCGGAAAGCTCAACACTACTTAAGACTGCTTTTCTAAGCTTTTATGGACTGATGAAATAAGAGCGACTCTTGATTGGCCAGATAGATGGGCCCAAGGCTGGATCAGTAAAGTGCAGAGAGCTCCACTCCGACTCAGACGCAAGCAAGGTGGAGGTGGGGTACTGGTATCGGCTGGTATCATCAAAGATGAACTTGTGGGACCTTTTCGGGTTGAGGATGGAGTGAAGCTCAACTCCCAGACCTACTGCCAGTTTCTGGAAGACACCTTCTTCAAGCAGTGGTACAGGAAGAAATTAGTATCGTTCAAGAAAAACATGATTTTCATGCAGGACAATGCTCCATCACATGCATCCAAATACTCCACAGTGTGGCTGGCCAGTAAAGGTCTAAAAGAAGAAAAAATAATGACATGGCCCCCTTGTTCACCTGATCTGAACCCCATAGAGAACCTGTGGTCCTTCATAAAATGTGAGATCTACAGGGAGTGAAAACATTACACCTCTCCGAACAGTATCTAGGAGGCTGTGGTGGCTGCTGCGCGCAATGTTGATCGTAAACAGATCAAGCAACTGGCAGAATCTATGGATGGAAGGCTTTTGAGTGTCATCGTATATTGGTCACCTATTTTTTTTGTTTTGTTTTTGAATGTCAGAAATGTTTATTTCTAAATTTTGTGTTGCTCTATTGGTTTACCTGGTGAAAATAAACAAGTGAGATGAGATTTGGCTTTTATTAAGTTGCCTAATAATTCTGCACTGTAATAGTTACTTGCACAAACAAATATCCTCTTAAGGCTTCTTTCACACATCCGGCTTTGTGTCTCCGTCACCGTGCGGCGAAAAGCCGTGGGGGCAGATCCAGGATGTGCCGGAGACACCGAATGCCTGTGTGGCTGGATACGGTGGCGCCGACATTTAAAAGAGCAGCGCGAGACTCACAGTCTCCACGCATGCGCTGTGAGAAAAACCGGTCCGGTGCTGTCAAAAAACGTTGCAGCAAACGTTTTTTGCAGACGCTTGACTATTTCTTTCCGTATCCGGCAAAAACCGGGTACGCCGCATACCCATCCGGCACGGTGCGGCAACAATACAACTCTATTGGACAAAACCGGATCCGGTGCCGGATCCGGTTGTTCCAAATTTCGCCGCATCGTGCCGGATTCCAAAAGCCGGATGTGTGAAAGCAGCCTAAGATAGCCAAATCTAAAAAAAACCCACTCCAACTTCCAAAAATATTAAGCTTTGATATCTATGAGTCTTTTGGGTTGATTGAGAACATAGTTGTTATTCAATAATAAAAAGAATCCTCTCAAATACAACTTGCCTAATAATTCAGCACACGGTGTATAGTGAACTACTAGTGATAAAAGCTGTAATTTAATTCTCAAACTATGGTCTACTGGCTCAAATATTTTCACACTCAAGAACATTGTCCAAGGGAAATCTATCTTGTATCTGATTTATTTACCAGCGGAAAAGAAATACATTTTCTTCAATTATTAACCACTGAGGTGTGAGTTGCAAATGAATAAAATTAAATTACCTCTGTGACCTTTGCTTTACTATGTGACCTATTTCTACTGTACATGAAGCAGATAGCAAGGAAATCTAAAATAAAATACCTGTATATAGAACTTTCAGTGACAGTCATCTTGTTTTTAATCATTATTAAAAATTATGTTTCTACTAGTAGAATACCCGCGGCTTCGCTGGCGGAAAATATGTTAAATTGTTGGTTATGGTAGCTAAAGTTAAATTTTCAGTTTCACCCTGAAATTGATATTTTCAGATTGCTACAGCAAATTTTTTTTTCCACTTTAAATTTTTATTATTTTGGCATTTTACTAATTTGTCGTAACATTGATGTGAACAACAACTTTTTTTTTATTTCATCATTTTTATTGATTTTACATATTCAATACATATTATGTAGTATAAACTATTACAACTTTTTTGTAACTATTTTTTATCAAAAACGAAAATTTTTGCACCTTACACAGACATATAAAACATTTACACCCAATTAACAACATAGTGCAACCCTTCCCTCCTCCCTCCAGTGTAATCTATAAGTAGTTCACGGACAAAAGAGTAAAATTGGTTTACAGTTAATTAACTATCTGTTGTAGTGCTTTTTGGTAAACAATGTTTCTGGTTTTACCTTCAGGTGCATATATGAAAAGATTTTTGGGGTTACCCACTCTAGAGCAAGCAACGTACAACTGTCCATGTGAAAAACGCGAGCTCTCCAAATTAATGCTGGCTACTTTAAGTGATTGACCTTGTGCTTTGTTTATAGTCATAGCAAATGCAAGTCGGATTGTGAACTGTAGATGCTTAAAATTGAAGGGCATGTTGCTTGGTAGCAAAGGGAAAACAACTACAGACCAGTCTCCAATCTCCCCTTCATCTCTAAACTCTTGGAGCGCCTAGTCTACTCCCACCTTACCCGTTACCTCTTCCTAGACCATTCACAGTCCGGCTTCCACCCCCTACATTCGACTGAAACTGCACTCATCAAAGTTACCAATGACCTTCTGAGAGCAAAACGTAACGGTGACCCCTCTCTGCTCATTCTTCTTGACCTATCTGCAGCTTACGACACTGTTGACCACCGTCTCCTACTCGCTAGGCTCCAGTCACTAGGCATTAAGGACACTGCTCTCTCCTGGTTCTCTTCCTATCTTTCTGACCGCTCCTTCAGTGTTTTGTTTGCTGGCTCCACTTAATCTCCTTTTCTTCTCACTGTTGGGGTACCTCAGGGCTCAGTCCTTGGCTCCCTTCTCTTCTCTCTCTACACAGCCCCAATTGGACAGACCATTAGCAGATATGGCTTTTAGTACCATCTTTATGCTGATGACACACAACTATACACGTCATCCCCTGACCTTACCCCCGCTGTACTACAGAATGCCAGTGACTGTCTGTCCGTAGTCTCCAACATCATGTCCGCTCTCTATCTGAAACTCAACCTCTCCAAAACTGAACTTCTTCTGCTCCCGCCGTCTACTAACCTCCCTAAACCTGACATTTCCCTCTCCGTGAGTGGCACCATAATAACACCTCGGCAGCAGGTGCGCTGTCTGGGTATTATGTTTGACACCAATCTCTCCTTCACATCCAATATATACAATCTCTTGCCCGCTCTTGCTTACATCTAAAGAACATCTCTAGAATCCGCCCTTTTCTCACCATGGAAACAACAAAAACCCTTACTGTCACCTTTACCCACTCCCACCTGGACTACTGCAATGCTCTATTATTCGGTCTCCCCATTTCTCGACTCTCCCCTTTCCAGTCCATACTTAATGCAGCAGCCAGGGTCATCCATCTGGCTAATCGGCACCAGGATGCTCTTCACCAATCATTACATTGGCTGCCCATTCTTTATAGGATCCAGTACTTGTTCTCACCCACAAAGCTCTCCACAGTGCGGCACCACCCTACATTTCCTCCCTCATTTCTGTCTATCGGACTAATCGACCGCTGCGCTCTGCAAATGACTTTCAACTAACCTCTGCACTAATCCGTACCTCCCACTCCCGACTCCAACACTTCTCCCGTGCCAATCCTCTGGAATTCTCTACCCCAAGAAATTAGGACTATCCACAATTTGCATAGTTTTAGGCGCTCCCTCAAAACACATTTGTTACAAGCGGCCTATCACGTTCACTAATCAAAGTCATTTTATGTAAAAGTGTGGATGTGTAGCCCATTCATTATCCCCATCTATCACCCACTCCCTCAAGATGGCTAGACCATCATTGTAAATACACACCTGTACTTTGTATCTCTCCCACCTCATTGTAGATTGTAAGCTCTCATGATTAGTGTTGTCTAATTTTGTTTAATTATTGTATTGTTAATGTTTTTACATATGGCTTGTGTTTTTAAACTGTTAAACTGTAATGCGCTGCGGAATATGTTGGCACTATATAAATAAAGATTATTATTATTATTAAGGAATATGTGGAATGAAAACATTTGCTCCCTTAGAGTTTCCCATAAGAATAGTGGCTTCAATAACATTGGGCATGAGACTCTTAATGCACAATCTTGTGCCATTACACATTTTTGGTGGGTCAAGGTTCCAAAGCAAAATTATTGTGGCTCATATTTTTAAAGTGAGCTTATGTGGTGACATTCCAGGAGGCTCCAAAGAATTCAAGAATTCCAATGGATACATTTCGGCTTGTTCACTCACCATGACTAAATCAATGGACATCTACAGTATGTGGTCGCTAGACCAGGCAGCCTTCCCTGAATTATTAGAATATGGAGCTGACATTATCATTTTTAGGTGCTAGGACTGCACGTTCACAAAGCTACTGATGGTTGTTAAAATTGTTACAAATATCAGGGAAAACGTGGTCAATAAGTTCCATTACTGAAGATGTCATTTCACAAATATATTCCAGAAAGGAAATGACTCTGAGACCAGTAGTGGAATCAGTAGGGAACCTGTCATTTCCAAGGCATAGTAGCTAGTGTGTAAATTTGTCCACAGTTATATTTCCCATCAAATGAACCCACATATTAGTGTGTGCTTCTGAACATGTATCCACAGATAAGAAGATTTTAGACAGGCATTCAGCTCATCTGCTGGTGTTGCTCCCTTAAGAACAGGTAATGTCTGGCAGAAGTCACCTACAAAGATTACCACAATTCCCCCCATTAAACGATCAGTTCCCCGCAGATCTTTCAGAGTGCGATCAAGGGCCTCGACTGCTTTCTTGTGCGCCATGGTACATTCATCCGAAACAAATACTTTGCAAGTTTCAGCCTGGCTTATCCGATTCTTGTGAAGACGACATTCCCGTTGCTCTGATGTCTCAGCTGCCTTACATTTAGTCTGTCTCATCCATTTCTTTTCACATCGCAAGTCACGTTGTTCACTTGTCTCAGCGCTTTGACACAATTTTGCTTTATTAGCTTTTGGATATACTTGCCCAAAAGATGGTTGTTTTTTGGGTGGCATTTTAAAAAACAGTCCTTAGTATTATGACCCTTTTGTTAGGGCTGGCGGAATGCACCAAATTATAAAATAATAGTAGGTGCGTTCGCAGCCCGGGGTCCACCATGCAGAGGTGGTACACTGCTGCTTAATGATGGCGTAAGCACAATATGGTGGTATAATAGCGGAACGCACGTGGGTTGAACGTCACCCGGTGTGCACAGGGCGAACTCTGTTGCTTCACAGAGCGGCCGAACCGCTAAACACAAACACCGAGCCTGTTCAAGCTCACAGAGCTCGGGGAGATGAATGCTCAGTATATGGTCACAGGACTCGGAGCCAAGGACATGGGCCGGCGTCCTTCTAGACCTACTGAGCGTGCGGTGACGCAACCGCGAACGCCGCTAACTGAGGCTGACTGCCGCGGAGCGACTGTGACTGCCGCGGTACGATAGTGCCCTGTAGTAGGTGATACCATCGGACGCTAGTGCTGTGGACTGATGTGCACTGTGGCCTATAGCTTAGCCACTGACTGGCGCTGACTCTAATACTAATACCCTAACCACATGCGTGATATCAAAGGGAGGGGACTCTTAATAAGTCGTTCACCAGGTGCATGCATCCGTCATCATCCACACATATAGCAACTAGAGTCTATACTAGCGCATGGCCGAGAGGCCATGCGAGTCTTTTATAGCCGAGACCTTCCGGAACCTTCCAGATCCCCCTGATGGACCAATCAGAACCAGAGAAGGACCTGAGCATGTGACTCTCGATCCCCAATGGGGGATCGTCCCATGAGCATGCTCAGTGGAGCGACAGAAGGACTTCGATTCTGGAGTCTTTTGCTGCTGGCCAGGCTGCATTGACATACCTGCACCAGAGGTGGCAGCAGCAACCGATCCCATACTGCTGGTCTGGGCAGAGCGCCGGGACTGACGAATCTGCTGAGCAGGCTCCACTGCGGCCGAAGGGAATGGGAGACTGCCGAGTGCAAGGCTCTGGATTCCTGCTGTGCAGTGGCAGGAACCCGATGCCTAACACCTTTAGTATTTACCTGAAACTGATAAGAGATGTAATAGGATGAATAGTAAATACAGAGCAGCCCTCACACAGTATTACTATGACGTGAAGGAGCTCACATCTCAGTAAGGAAAACTGCCTCACTGGAAGACTTGTCTAGTTGCCCATAGCAACCAATCAGAGCTCAGCTTTCACTTTACCTCAGCAGCTTCAGTGATGAAAGCTCCCTGTATAGTAAGCAATAATGATAATCTTACTATGAGGTATTTTTTACCTGACCAATATTGCTGCTCAGTAATGTTCATCCGTGTGCATAGGGTGTGTTTGCATGCGTGTGTGGTCCTTGCGTGCATGTGTGTGGTGTGAATGTGGTATTTATGGGGTGGTGTTGTGGTATTTGTGGAGTGTTGTTTGTGTTATGTGTGTCTAGAGTGGTCTGGTGTTTGTGTGGTGTGTTGTGGCATTTGTGTGGTGTTGTGCTTGTGGATTGATGTTTGTATGGTGTTTGTGAGTTGTGTGTGGTGGTGTGGCCCCTTTAGCAGCGACTCTTTGGCGCCGTCGCTATAATCCGTCTCTGTCAGTCACAACTGTTGTTTTCTCCTCAGCACTTTGACTTTCACCTTCATTTTTCTCCATTAAATGTATAGGGCCTAACTTCGGGGGCCCTAATCTCATGACGGGGGATGCTAGCGAGATTTAACGTGCACAGTATTCTGCTCCTGTGGGTGGAGAGGGGGCATGCCAAATTTCACCAAAATATGGCGAGAACTGTGGATTTGTATAGAGCGGGCTACTACAGATTTCTCATTTCCCCATTATATGTATAGGGCCTAACTTCAGGGGCCCAATCTCATGAGCGGGGGACGCTAGCGAGATGTCACGTGCACAGAATTCTGCTTCTGTGGGTGGAGAGGGGGTGTGCCAAATTTCACCCAAATCAGTCGAGAACTGTGGATTTGTATAGAGTGGGCTACTACAGATTTTGAGTTTTATATACTGTATATATAGATATATTATCCATTTATAGATGCTGACTCAAACTTTAAATCAAAATTTTCAGAAATAAAAACAAGTAAAACATGTTACTATACTGACATTGGACACAGTAAGAAGCAAAAAAGAAAGAAATGTTAAGGGACATATGAAGGTGAATCCTTTTAGTTATAGTGTCCAAGCCAATAACAAAGGATTAATCTGTTCCTTTTTATTACATTCTTAATTTTTTTCACCTTCCACCCACTGTTTCTTGAACGCATCCCCCACCTTCCTGCAGCACAAGATGTACCAGCAACCATCAAGGCAAAACAGTTTAAATCAATATCTGTATTGAGCAGTCTTCAAGCTGCGTTACGTTTCACAAATATAAAGCAAAAATGCAGATTGCCTGTACAGTGAATGTGCAAAAATTTCCTCATGAACTTCTTACAATATGCAACAGACATGATATAGAACACGTACAAAATAGATACACTTTATGAAACAAGTACATCATTTTAAAGTTGTCAAGAATTATTTCCTGTATGCGGTTTTGATTCATAAATGAGAGTGAAAGACTTAGAAGTGTTAAACTCCTATTATTTCCATTATTTATTCATTTACACTTCTCGGCACATAATAATAAATAATATATTCATTTATTTTATCCCCTTAAGGGTTAAATGGTATTTTTTGGGGCTTTTATTTTTCCCTCCCCTTCTTAGGCCTGTTTCAGACTTCAGTTTTTTCTGTCAGTTGTAATCCGCGAAAATGGTGGAAAACGGATCCGCCAGCGTATGGACATCAACGTGTGTCACCAGACCGTTATTTTGACGGATCCGGTGAAGGAAGAAATTTAAAGGAACTGCTGTCTGGGCATGTCGGCGGACGCCAAAATTTTGGCGGATCCGCAAAAAAACAGATCCAACAGATGGCCATCTGTCAAGATCCGCCGGTAATGCAATTCAATGGGGAAAAAAACGGATCCGCCAAACAAAATGGCGGATCCGTTTTTTTTGTAAAGCGGCGGATTTTGACTGATGGTAACAGACGGTCGTGTGAAACAGGCCTTAAAAGTGTGTAACTTTTTTATTTTCCCACTGACAAAGCCATGTGAGGATTTTTCATTGTTGAACTAGTTGCACGTTTTTCATACGGTGTACCGGAAAATGAGAAAAAAGGGGAAGTGAAATTGTGAAAAAAACGCGATTCAACAATTTTTGGAGGGGGGGGTTTGTTCTTCTATGATTATGATGATGATTTATACTTACAGTGGGGAAAAAAAGTATTTAGTCAGTCAGCAATAGTGCAAGTTCCACCACTTAAAAAGATGAGAGGCGTCTGTAATTTACATCATAGGTAGACCTCAACTATGGGAGACAAACTGAGAAAAAAAAATCCAGAAAATCACATTGTCTGTTTTTTTTCATTTTATTTGCATATTATGGTGGAAAATAATTATTTGGTCAGAAACAAAATTTCATCTCAATACTTTGTGATATATCCTTTGTTGGCAATGACAGAGGTCAAACGTTTTCTGTAAGTCTTCACAAGGTTGCCACACACTGTTGTTGGTATGTTGGCCCATTCCTCCATGCAGATCTCCTCTAGAGCAGTGATGTTTTTGGCTTTTCGCTTGGCAACACGGACTTTCAACTCCCTCCAAAGGTTTTCTATAGGGTTGAGATCTGGAGACTGGCTAGGCCACTCCAGGACCTTGAAATGCTTCTTACGAAGGCACTCCTTCGTTGCCCTGGCGGTGTGCTTTGGATCATTGTCATGTTGAAAGACCCAGCCACGTTTCATCTTCAATGCCCTTGCTGATGGAAGGAGGTTTGCACTCAAAATCTCACGATACATGGCCCCATTCATTCTTTCATGTACCCGGATCAGTCGTCCTGGCCCCTTTGCAGAGAAACAGCCCCAAAGCATGATGTTTCCACCACCATGCTTTACAGTAGGTATGGTGTTTGATGGATGCAACTCAGTATTCTTTTTCCTCCAAACACGACAAGTTGTGTTTCTACCAAACAGTTCCAGTTTGGTTTCATCAGACCATAGGACATTCTCCCAAAACTCCTCTGGATCATCCAAATGCTCTCTAGCAAACTTCAGATGGGCCCGGACATGTACAGGCTTAAGCAGTGGGACACGTCTGGCACTGCAGGATCTGAGTCCATGGTGGCGTAGTGTGTTACTTATGGTAGGCCTTGTTACATTGGTCCCAGCTCTCTGCAGTTCATTCACTAGGTCCCCCCGCGTGGTTCTGGGATTTTTGCTCACCGTTCTTGTGATCATTCTGACCCCACAGGGTGGGATTTTGCGTGGAGCACCAGATCGAGGGAGATTATCAGTGGTCTTGTATGTCTTCTATTTTCTAATTATTGTTCCCACAGTTGATTTCTTCACTCCAAGCTGGTTGGCTATTGCAGATTCAGTCTTCCCAGCCTGGTGCAGGGCTACAATTTTGTTTCTGGTGTCCTTTGACAGCTCTTTGGTCTTCACCATAGTGGAGTTTGGAGTCAGACTGTTTGAGGGTGTGCACAGGTGTCTTTTTATACTGATAACAAGTTTAAACAGGTGCCATTACTACAGGTAATGAGTGGAGGAAAGAGGAGACTCTTAAAGAAGAAGTTACAGGTCTGTGAGAGCCAGAAATCTTGATTGCTTGTTTCTGACCAAATACTTATTTTCCACCATAATATGCAAATAAAATGAAAAAAAAACAGACAATGTGATTTTCTGGATTTTTTTTTCTCAGTTTGTCTCCCATAGTTGAGGTCTACCTTTGATGTAAATTACAGACGCCTCTCATCTTTTTAAGTGGTGGAACTTGCACTATTGCTGACTGACTAAATACTTTTTTTCCCCACTGTATATATTTTTTTCTTTTTTAAGTGGTGTGAAAAAAAATTCAGACATTCTTTTTGAGGTACTTAAGACATGTTAATCGCACCTTATTGTTTCGTGGAATTGCAAGAACTCGGGCGCTTAGCTCCTTTCCTGACCTCTATGGCGCTGCCGGCCAGAAGCCAAAGGTGTTCTAGAGGTGGCGGCAGTGTCAGAGGGGTGGGGTAAAGGGAAAGCTACCTCGTCACCAGCAGCTTCATGTGACCAAGTCTGCCATGATGCTCCAGCGCTGGTGGATGGGGCCGAGGGACCAGACGTGAGGGAAGGTTCAGACGGGTCGGGTCTCTCGACGTGGTCCCCTGTGGCGGACTCTTGTGGAATCACTCCAGAAGAGTCCAACTCAGCAGCAGGCTCCCCGAGTGCTGCAGACCGTGCAGTCAAAGAAAAAAAAATTAATATATTGATATTGTATTGCCCTGGCTGAAACCAAAAAATAAGGTTAGACGTAAACATTTTGACTTAATAAATGGGTTGGGGAATATTTACCTTCTGCTCACCATCATCGACCGGAGGACTGACAGGGCTCTAACATACTTATACTGGTTCCTGCGTCCTACCGATCCACTCGGGGCCTGCATCTCTTTGTTGAACTCCCTCTTGAAGCGATCCCTGAGTCACTGCCACCGCTTGATAACCCTTTCACCTAAAGCACAAATTGGTTAGTATACAACACATTACATCCTGCAACATAACTTACTGAACTGTGAATACTTACGCGCTTGATTCTGGGCTGGAGTTTCGAGGTACTTTCAGTCGTCCACAACTATAAAACAAACTTCCTCCTAGACCCAACGGGTCCCAACAAGGTCAGCATGGCGGCGGTCCCCCATATTCCACAGCGGATCCCACTCTCATACCTCATTGATGAGGCGGTCAATGTCCAGACAACCATCCGAGTTGGGAGCACACTGTGAAGCCTGTTAAAAAAGAAAACAAAAAAAAAATTAAACTCAAATAATCCACATGAACTATAAAAATAATAAAACAAAAAAAAAGAGGGTACTTTCTCTATGCTGACGGCCGTGACGATAGCGACGAAGACCCTGGGAGGTGCTTGGAGTACCTCTAGGCCGAGCCCCAGAATGTGAAGACTATAAAAAAAATGTGCTTGGATGTAGGCATATGTATTATGTGTACTGTGATGTCTGTGATGATCTGTTTTTTTATGTGTTGGGTGGACTGTGATGTCTGTAAGGATCTGTTTCTGCAAAACTTACACTTTGCGCGACCACTCCTGGCATTTCTCCACCCCATCCGTCTCCTTCTGGAAGCCCCTCTGATGCTGCAGCTTCCTGTGAAAGCAGAATTAATGCATATAGGGTTGTAAAAAATTTTACCATCACCAAAAATTAAAATATAAGTTTTTAATTACCTCAGTTTGCCGACGCTGTGAGGGAGGGCTCCCAGAAGAAGAGATAATGTCTGGTTTTCTCAAAGTCTCTGCAAGTATAAAGACACTTGTTAGCTACTATACAAATCATACATTAAGCTTTTGGTCTTTAATACTTACTTCATGACATGCACTGGTCGCCTGGCTTGGGTACTGCTGGCCGTTTCTTGTAGTATCTGCAAGTATAAAGACAATTGTTAGCTACTACTCAAATTTAATATTAAGCTGGCCATTTCTTGTAGTATCTGCAAATATAAAGACACTTAGCTATTATACTGATTATTTATGTGTTGTCCGCTGAATTAGAAAAAAAAATGTAGCTCCAGAGCTATTAGGATTTCAACCCCTCCCCCCTAAAAAATCTCCCTATGCCCCCCAAACAAAAAAATGCAAAGAACTTTAGTAGCTTTCTAAACCACCCCCTCTGTAATTTTACATATACGCAATGCGTAAGCAGGCAAACCCTCCACCTCCTGTATTTCCCCCAAAAAAACCCAACCCTAACACAGCCACCCTAGTAGTACCCAGTTTTTGTAGCAATTTTTATTTTATTTATTTTTTACTTTTTTACTTTTTGTGAAAGCAAGTAGAAGCTACACTGCTCTTTATTTTAAATACAAGTACAATAAATGAAAAATAAAGAAAAAGCTTGGCTGGACACACACAGTCGCCACACATACACACACTTGCCGCACACACACCGCAGCACTTTATTGGAAATACAAGTACAGTATGAAAAATAGAAAAAAGCTTGGCTGGACACACACACTTGCCCCACACACTCGCCGCACACACACACACTCGCCGCACTCACACACATGCCGCACTCACACACACACAGACACACTGCAGTACTTTGTTGGAAATACAAGTACAGTATGAAAAAATTTAAAAAAAGCTTGGCTGGACACACACATTTGCCACACTCACCGCACACACACACACTCGCCGCACTCACACACACACCACCCTCACACACACACTGGCAGGACTCACTCTGGCAGGACTCACTCTGGCAGGACTCACGCTGGCAGGACTCACACTGGCTAGCCTCACGCTGGCCTCTGTGTGGTTGTACACTGGCTGGACGCTGGCTGGATGCTTGCTGGCACATTGAGGAGTGGAGTCCTACCTGGCAGGTTTATATAGACTAGGGACTGTCTGGCCAATTGGCTACAAAATAAGATTTGGAGCATGCTCAGTTTAAAAAAATGAAATCCATCGCTGGATTCCGTCATTTGACGGAGAGCAACTGATCCTGCACCCATAGGCTTCCATTATAGCCAACGACGGACCGCTCTGGATCCGTCGCTGTCCGACTTTTCGATGCAAACAAAAGACGTTACTTTCCGATGGATCCAGCGAACGACGGACGAAACGTGAGGTCATCCGTCGCAATACGTCGTTAAGACAAGTCTATGAGAAAAAAATCAGATTCAGCGGGATCATTCGCAGGATCCGTTTTTTTACAAAAACAATGGATTTCGACTGACGCCAAAAAACTGATGAGTGAAAGATGCCTTATAATGCAGATATACTTTACCGGCCACGGTAGAGCAGGGTCCCAGGGTCGCAGCTGGAGGGGGGAAACAGTGAAGCGTTGCTGCAGGATGCAGAATGGGATGAGGGGATGTTTGGATGTGCAGCGCACCGCTGCAGGTGTCCGGTGTGCTGAAGGTGTCCAGTGCTGCTGTAGGTGTCCAGTGAGATCTAATCTCCTGAGATCTTGGTGCTGAGATCTCCATCAGCACATGTGCCACCCCTGGCAGCCATTTTCCTGGAGTCCATTGCATAGGAAACTGCGGGGGCTCTGGCCTTTCACAAAATGTCGGCAGAGCCCCCTCAGCAGCACCGGACAGCTGGAGCACTGGACACCCGCAGCAGCGCACCACACATTCAAACACCCCCTCATCCCAGCCTACGGCCTGCAGCAGAGCACCACTCTTGCCTCCTCCAGCAGCGGCCCTGGGACCCCGCTTCACTGCATCCACCACCCCCGGTAAGCAATAAGACGCATGCATTATCAGTCTGTTACTGCTGTTTGTTTACTGTGATAACTGTAATTTGTATATAACCCCTTCTCATGTTCAGCACACTGTAATCAATGGTGCTGCAAAAATAATTAATACTAAAAAGAAGCACCACCATTTTATTAAAAAAAGTTTTTTTCCTATTTTTCTCCTCAAAATTTGGGGTGCGTCTTATAATCTGGAGTGTCATACAATCCAAAAAACATGGTATATTATATATATAGTATATATGTACAGTTGTGGCCAAAAGTATTGATACCCCTGCAATTCTGTCAGATAATACTCAGTTTCTTCCTGAAAATGATTGCAAACACAAATTCTTTGGTATTATTATCTTCATTTAATTTGTCTTAAATGAAAAAACACAAAAAGAATTGTCCTAAAGCCAAATTGGATATAATTCCACACCAAACATAAAAAGAGGGTGGACAAAAGTATTGGCACTGTTCGAAAAATCATGTGATGCTTCTCTAATTTGTGTAATTAACAGTACCTGTAACTTACCTGTGGCACCTAACAGGTGTTGGCAATAACTAAATCACATGCAGCCAGTTGACATGGATTAAAGTTGACTCAACCTCTGTCCTGTGTCCTTGTGTGTACCACATTGAGCATGGAGAAAAGAAAGAAGACTAAAGAACTGTCTGAGGACTTGAGAAACCAAATTGTGAGGAAGCATGAGCAATCTCAAGGCTACAAGTCCATCTCCAAAGACCTGAATGTTCCTTTGTCTACCGCGCGCAGTGTCATCAAGAAGTTTAAAGCCCATGGCACTGTGGCTCACCTCCCTAGATGTGGACGGAAAAGAAAAATTGACAAGAGATTTCAATGCAAGATTGTGCGGATGTTGGATAAAGAACCTCGATTAACATCCAAACAAGTTCAAGCTGCCCTGCAGTCCGAGAGTACAACAGTGTCAACCCGTACTATTCGTCAGCGTCTGAATGAAAAGGGACTGTATGGTAGGAGACCCAGGAAGACCCCACTTCTTACCCCGAGACATAAAAAAGCCAGGCTGGAGTTTGCCAAAACTTACCTGAAAAAGCCTGAAACGTTTTGGAAGAATGTTCTCTGGTCAGATGAGACAAAAGTAGAGCTTTTTGGGCAAAGGCATCAACATAGAGTTTACAGGAGAAAAAAAGAGGCATTCAAAGAAAAGAACATGGTCCCTACAGTCAAACATGGTGGAGGTTCCCTGATGTTTTTGGGTTGCTTTGCTTCCTCTGGCACTGGACTGCTTGACCGTGTGCATGGCATTATGAAGTCTGAAGACTACCAACAAATTTTGCAGCATAATGTAGGGCCCAGTGTGAGAAATCTGGGTCTCCCTCAGAGGTCATGGGTCTTCCAGCAGGACAATGACCCAAAACACACTTCAAAAAGCACTAGAAAATGGTTTGAGAGAAAGCACAGGAGACTTATAAGGTGGCCAGCAATGAGTACAGACCTGAATCCCATAGAACACCTGTGGAGAGATCTAAAAATGGCAGTTTGGAGAAAGCACCCTTCAAATATCAGGGACCTGGAGCAGTTTGCCAAAGAAGAATGGTCTAAAAGTCCAGCACAGCATTGTAAGAAACTCATTGATGGTTACCGGAAGCGGTTGGTCGCAGTTATTTTGGCTAAAGGTTGTGCAACCAAGTATTAGGCTGAGGGTGCCAATACTTTTGTCTGGCCCATTTTTGGAGTTTTGTGTGAAATGATCAATGTTTTGCTGTTTGCTTCATTCTCTTTTGTGTTTTTTCATTTAAGACAAATGAAATGAAGATAATAATACCAAAGAATTTGTGTTTGCAATCATTTTCAGGAAGAAACTGAATATTATCTGACAGAATTGCAGGGGTGTCAATACCTTTGGCCACAACTGTATATATATATTAAATACACTGCTCAAAAAAATAAAGGGACACTTAAACAACTGTAACTCCAAGTTAATCACACTTCTGTGAAATCAACCTGTCCAGTTGTGAAGTAACTCCAATTGTGAATCAATTTCACCTGTTGTTGTGCAAATGGATGAGACAAATGGTAGAAATGATAGGCAATTAGAAAGACAACCCCTATAAAGGAGTGGTTCTGCAGAGAGGGACCACAGACCATTTCTCTGTTCTTCTCCTTTTTGGCTCTTGTTTTGGTCTGGAGATGCTGTGGAGAACACTCTGTTGCCTGCAACATCCACCCGCCTGACTGGTTTGGCAGTGGGTCAGTAACGGCGTTAAGAGGCATTTCTTTGGAGGGCTACATAGCCCATCATGTGCTAGCCAGAGGTACCCTGACTGCCATTAGGTACCGGGATTAGATCCTCAGACCCATTGTGAGACTATATGCAGATGCAGTGGGCCCTGGGTTCCTTCTGATCCATGACATTGCTAGGCCTCATGTGACTGAAATGCATGATGAAGGCATTGATGCTATGGACTGGCCTGCCAGTTCCCCAGACCTGAATTAAATTGAGCACATCTGGTACATCATGTCTCATTCCATCCACAAATGCCCCATTACACCACAGACTGTTCAAGAGTGGCCTGATGCTTTAATCCAGGTCAAGGAGGAGATCCCTCAGGAGAACATCTGTCTCTTCATCAGGATCATGCCCAGGCATTGTAGAGAGGTCATACAGGCAAGTGGAGGCCACACACACTACTGAGCAGTAGTGGGTCGCCCTCCCAGGGTTGTGGGGTACTCGGTACCCATGTAAAAGGGGTTGAGTGGTGGAATAAAGTTTATGAGTGATTTGTGACGCCACCTGTGGTGTTCAGCAAGGGAGGTGTTAAGCCAACGCTGCAGACAGATCCTCTGGGACAGATGGTGGGGTGCAGCAGTGATGTTATAGCCCTCCACAGGTAGGGCCGCAGTCCCAGGGCAGAGTAGATGAAGAGAATGGGGGTTGAGGAAGAGGGTGCAGTGTCTGGCACAGAGATGTAGCAGTGCTGGAGAAGTTGCAGAAAGAAGGCAAGGACACAGCGGAATGTAGTTTCTTTACCTTTACTTTGTAAGTGCAGTCCAGGGTCCAGATCACAGATGGCACAGGAGCTGATTAGCCTGGAAGCAACTTAGGAATCTCTCTGTCAGACGGGTTGTGTGGTCTCCTCTCTAGTGCTTATTTTTAGGTCCTTGCAGTACGGTGTTACACTGAAGTTCCACTTGCTTATTCTCTTTAGAACTCCCTTGTGTGGCAGACAGCTGTAGCCTTCTATCTCCTTTGGCTCACACATCGCTGTGGTGCCTCCAAGTCTTAGATGGGAATAGAGCATTTACAGCTTCCTATTCCTCTGGTTTCTGTTGCAGGACCGTCAGTATCCATACAACCTTGGAGACCAGGCTCCAGATCATGCGCTCTAGCTGGGAATGAGCCTCAACTCTCTGCTCAATCTTCCCGCTACTCTCCTTACGTCCACACACTTCGCCCTCCTCAAAGAACTAACTCAATTTCCCCTTCCTGGCCCCCAGAGAGCAGCTCTTCCCCCAGTTTTGGTTCAGAGCTCCCTCTGCTGGCCTGGAATGGGAACTGTGCTGTGTGTATTGATTAACTGCTAGAGAGACCCTTCACTGCTTCCAGGCATGACATCACACTCCCTAGGAGGAAGGTAATGCCACTGTGGCGACCATACTCCTGGGGGCGCCACACTAGCGTAGCTACTGGGGGGGCAGAGGGGGCGGTGGCCGCCTGAGCTACGCTGCGGCAGAGCAGGGAGAATCGATCATCTCCCTGCTCTGCTATGTATTCTTATGAGTGCACAGGACCTGTGATGAGGTCACGGGAGGGGAGGAGTCAGGGGTCACATTATCATGATCAGGGGCCTCTGTGTGCTGGTTGTCATCGTGCTGGATGAGGGGAAGGTTCTGTGTGGGGTCAGGAGGGGTTTACAGGGTGGATGTAGCAGAGCCGCAAGTGTACAAGATGTACTGAGCAGAGCCGTGTGTGTACGAGGTGTACAGAGCGGAACCGTGTATGCACGAGGTGTATGGAGCGGAGCTACGTGTGTATGAAGTGTGTGGAGCGGAGCTGTGTGTGTACAAAGTGTACGGAGCGGAGTAGTGTGTGTATGAGGTGTAAGGAGCCATGTGGGTTGTGAATTTCCTTGCTCGGATTTCTGAGCCGAAGCTCCTTCTGCTCCCTCTGGTGGTTACTGAGATATTGGAGCTGGCCAGGTTGATGGAAGTTCCCCACCTGACGACGATCATTGGGAACCTGGGATTACTGGCTGAGAGCATATAATTGAGCTGGCTGCTCTTGGAGGTTGCTGGTGATTTCCTCCTTGTGCATTTGGAGTTCTTTGTCCCCTGCCTGATCAGCATAGTTCAGTTAAGTGATTCTTTTGCTAATCCTTTGCATCTAATCTGGTTGTGCCTTTTTTTGCTTTCTGCTTTGTTGTTAGGGTTCAGCGTACTCCCTGCTGGGGACAGTGCTGGGCCCTGCTCCATATGTTACAGCTTGTGTCAGTTTGTTCAATCCCCTGTTATGTTAGTATCTTTTGCTTTGCTTCCAGTTTATACCAGAGTGCTGATCTAGCGGGGGTGCGGCCTCAGGTTTTTCGTATATCAGAAGTGTTGTATTTTTTTAGGGTTTTGTGCGTGATTGCAGACAGTATCTTTTCTGTCCTGTCCTGTCCTGTCCTGTCTAGACAGCTTGCCCCACCGTTTGCTCAGTCTGTTTTCTGCCTGTGTTTGTGTATCATCTTGTCTCACCGACAATATATGTTTGGGGGCTGTCTATTCCTTTGAGGATCTGCTCCGGGGCAGTTTAGATTTCACCTTTCTGGCTATAGGCTTAGTTAGTTCTCCGGCTGTGGCGAAGTGTCTAGGGCATCGTAGGAACGCTCCACGGTTACTGCTAGGTGCGTTGATAGTATCAGGGGTCTGCAATCCGCTTAGTTACCAACTTCTCTGGTTTTTTGGTGGCTTAGCCTGTTCCTGCCATCCTCCTCGGTGACCCATTCATAACAGAATCACCAGCCTCAACTGTAGACTCTAGGGTACTCAAAAGAAGGAAAGGATTGCAAAAAAAAAAAAAGTGTCAGAATTTTTTTTATATATTTTTTCCTCTTTTTCTCTGGGGCTGTAGTAGGATTTTTTCCTTAATGGAGACTAAGCAATTGTCCAATCGTGTTGAACAGCTCGCTGCTGAAGAGCGGGGAATTTCTGCCTATCTCACTCAATCATCTGCTGTACAACCAAAGATTCCTACTCCTGATGTGTTTTCGGGGGATCGGTCAAAATTTTTAAATTTCAACTGTAAACTATTTCTTGCTTTAAAGCCTAATTCATCGGGGAGCTCGGTGCAGCAGGTTAAAATTGTCATTTCCCTGCGCGGCGATCCCGAGGATTGGGCTTTTTCTCTGACCCCTGGAAATCCTATTCTGACTAATGTAGATGCGTTTTTTCAGGCCCAGGGGTTGTTGTATGATGAACCTAATGCTATTGATCAAGCTGAGAGAACCTTATTAGCATTGAACCAGGGTCAGGATATTGCGGAGTTATATTGCCAGAGGTTCCGAAAGTGGGCGGTCCTTACTAAATGGAATGATGATGCCCTAGCAGCTCTCTTTTGTAAAGGTCTGGCAGAAACTGTAAAAGATGTTATGGTGGGATTTCCTGTCCCCTCTGGTCTTAACGACTCTATGTCATTAGTCATTCAAATTGATTGACGCTTGCGTGAGCGTAAGAGTACGTGAGAGGCGGTTCTGCCTTTTGAACAAACCTCTGAACCCATGCAATGTGATAGGGTTTTGTCTAGGGCGCAACGTCAAGAGTTCAGAAGGCGTAATAAGTTATGCTTCTTTTGTGGGGACGCCTCTCATGTTATTTCTGTCTGCCCTAAATGAGAAAAACATTTTGCTCACGCATTTGCGGTGGGCAGTGTACAGCCTAAGTTCCTGTTGGCAGTTACCTTGATCTGCTCCTTGTCTACATTTTCTGCTAAAGCCTTTGTTGATTCAGGAGCAGCCTTGAATCTGATGGATCTTGACTTTGCCAAGTGTTGTGGTTTCCCCATGGTGCTCCTGAGAACCCTATTCCCTTGAGGGGGATTGATGCTACCCCTTTGGCGGGGAATAAACCCCAGTTTTGGACCCAGGTAATAATGCGGGTCAACCCGAACCATCAAGAGAATTGTAAATTTTTGTTGTTGCACAATTTGCATGATATTGTTTTGCTGCTTTCAGGCCCATAATCCTGTTTTGGATTGGAAATCTGTGTCTGTGGTGAGTTGGAGTTGTCAATGTGTTCTTAGTGACACTCCTGTTTTCTCCACCTCTCCCCAGTCTCAAGATGTTCCTGACTATTTGGCTGATTCTTCTGATGTATTTAGTGAGAGTAAGGCCGGGGTCACACTAACCGACGCAAAATACGGTCCGTATTTTACATGCGTAATATGGAGAAATGTCCGCTAAATAGTGCTCCGTATGTCATCCATAAGCAAGGTGTGGACGCGTATTTTGCGCATGTAACCACCCATATGCAATTCGTATGCAAGCCGTATGGCGAGATTTTCTCGCAGGCTTGCAAAATGGACATTTAACGGTTTTGAGGCCTGCTAACTATTTAAATCATTAGCCTACACCCTATTTATTGGCTCTGAAACAGGTGGCTGCCTCCATTCTGTCCATTTGTGACCTTGCCTTGACTAGGTGTGTTGGTGTTGTATGTGCAACATGGCAGACAGTCTGAGTTTCAACACAACTGAGCAGGTTCTCTTCAGCTGGCTTTTGTCACGCCGCTTTGGTCACCCATACCCAGTGATAGTGGATCCGCAGAGGAGGAGACGCATGTGGGTCCATCCACTTTTGAGGCAACGACTCACAAGAGGTCATTTTCACCGCCTCTATTCTTCTCTGCGGGATCATCTGAAAAAATTTTTCCAGTACTGTCGCATGAGCCTTGCAACATTTGATCTCCTCTTGGAGACAGTGCACCCTGGGATAACCTTTCAGGACACAAGGATGCGCAAAGCTATATCTGCAGAGGAGCGACTTCTACTCACAATACGGTATGTACTACACAACCACATTCTCTATGTTCATGGTGTGTTGCCCAAAGTATGTGTATTTTTGTTTTTGGAATCATTTTTTGGCCCTCATCTTACTCCAGATATATTAAAAATTACATACCAGATTGTTATGTGGAATATGTACTGAATATCATGTAGTCATTATGCTAGAAAAAATATGTGTGTTAGTAGATATGAAACAATCAAAAGTTTGGTATGTCTGTAGCTGGTCTTTTTATCATTTTTGCCTTCTAAAATGTTCCATTTCTGTTGTTCTTCAGCTTCCTGTCCACTGGCCTGTCTTATGCCGCCCTCCACCATCAGGGGCTGGCTGCCAAATTTTAGCCTGTGGGGCAAGCACAATGCAGTGGTCCACTGTGACACGGGCCGCAGCCCATCTTAAGGTTTGGTCTCCTGTAGTAGCACTTGAGTACAGCACATGTGTGACAGAGGTACACTTTCTAATAACCCATTTCATAAAAATGGTTGAGGAACAATAAGGGTGTTTGCACACGTTGCAGATTCTCCTGCAGATTTTTCTGCGCAGATTTGTCCAAATCCGCAAGTAAATGAGCAGGTCAAAAGACCTGCGGTTTATCTACGGATTTAGTGCGGTTTAACCCTGCGGTTTTCCCCTGCGGTTTGACACCTGTCATGGAATCCGCACAAAGAATTGACATGCTGCGGTTTTGAAATTGCAGCAAATCGGCGCTGAAAAATCCACAACGTGGGCACTGCGTTTTTCTTTTTACGTAGACTAAAATGGTACTGTTCATTGCAGCAGAATCCACAACGTGTGCACACCCCTTAAATACTTATCAATAGAAAAAGGCTCTGTTAGTGTATCACCACCGAAAACATAAGTGCTCAATTAAGCATGTCAGCCAGGGGTCCACAGCATATCATAAATTGATATGACATGTTGTCAGTGGTTTATAGAATAAAAGAGCAATTTACATTTTTCTCAAAAATATAAAGAGAAAAATCAGATGAACTGAACATTTGAAAGTGGTCTCTTGATTTTTGCCAGAGCTGTATATACTGTATATATATTCTTTACAATCAGCTATAGTGTGCTATGCGCTATAGTATTGAAGCACCCTCAGGGATAGCACCCATTTGTCAAATAGGGATAATATTGGATGTGGACACCACTTACTGCAAGGCGCAGGCACTGGGCAGCGGGGACTGGAGTACAAGTGGGACTCAGACTGGCCTGTGGGCTGTGGCACACTGTAACCTAGAGGGTCACATCCACATTATAGAGGGTCACATTCATATTACAGAGGTTGAAATCCACATTACAGAGGTTCAAATCCACATTACAGAGGGTCACATCCACATTACAGAGCAGACCTGGGCAAAGTGCGACACGGGGGCCACATCCGGAACGAGACAGCCGTGAGGCTGGAAATCAGAGGTCCACGGGCCGCACAATGCCTGCTTGGCCTCTCGCTGTTTCCATGTGCGCCATGGCGCTGCTGACTCCTTTGGGGGAGGAGAGGCCTCCGGCCACTTCCTCCACCAGTTGTGAAACAGCTGACACGATGAAATGACGTCATGGCGTCAGCTGTTTACTCCGGAGAGTCCGCGCACCGTAGGAAGGAGAGAAGCACAGCGACAGGGAACGGGACGAGGTGAGTATGTGGTGTTTTTTTTCCTTATGTGTATGGGCCATTTGGGTGGGCATGAAGAGGCTATGGGGTGACGACATGGTGCTGCACACCTGGGGTGGGTGACGACATGGTGCTGCACACCTGGGGTGGGTGACGACATGGTGCTGCACACCTGGGGTGGGTGATGACATGGTGCTGCACACCTGGGGTGACATGAGCGGGTGATATGGTGCTGCTGCTGCCCATGGTGTATATAGTGAGGCTGTGTGGGGCTCATGCTGTATATATAGTGAGGCTGTGTGGGGCTCATGCAGTATATGGGGAGGCTGTGTGGGGCTCATTCAGTATATGGGGAGGCTGTGTGGGGCTCATGCCGCATATGGGGTAGGCTGTGTGGGGCTCATGTAGTATATAGGGAGGCTGTGTGGGGCTCATGCAGTATATGGGGAGAATGTGTGGGGCTCATGCAGTGTATATGGGGAGGCTGTGTGGGGCTCATGCAGTGTATATGGGGAGGCTGTGTGGGGCTCATGCTATATATATGGAGGCTGTGTAGGGCTCATGCTGTATATATGGAAGCTGTGTAGGGCTCATGCAGTGTATATAGGGAGGCTGTGTGGGGCTCATGCAGTGTATATAGGGAGGCTGTGTGGGGCTCATGCAGTATATGGGGAGAATGTGTGGGGCTCATGCAGTGTATATGGGGAGGCTGTGTGGGGCTCATGCAGTGTATATGGGGAGGCTGTGTGGGGCTCATGCAGTGTATATGGGGAGGCTGTGTGGGGCTCGTGCTATATATATGGAGGCTGTGTAGGGCTCATGCTGTATATATGGAGGCTGTGTAGGGCTCATGCAGTGTATATAGGGAGGCTGTGTGGGGCTCATGCAGTGTATATAGGGAGGCTGTGTGGGGCTCATGCAGTGTATATAGGGAGGCTGTGTGGGGCTCATGCACTGTATATAGGGAGGCTGTGTGGGGCTCATGCAGTATATGGGGAGGCTGTGTGGGGCTCATGCAATATATGGGGAGGCTGTGTGGGGCTCATGCAGTATATGGAGAGGCTGTGTGGGGCTCATGCTGTATATATGGAGGCTGTGTGAGTCTCATGCAGTATATAAGAAGGCTGTGTGGGGCTCATGCTCTATATAGGGAGGTTGTGTGGGGCTCATGCTGTATATAGGGAGGTTGTGTGGGGCTCATGCTGTATATAAGGAGGCTGTGTGGGGCTCATGCTGTATCTATAGGGAGGCTGTGTGGGTCTCATGCCGCATATAAGGGGCTGATGGGGGGCTCATACAATATACTGAAGGGGCTGTGCTCGGGTTCAAACGATATATAGGGGGATGTTGGCATTCATAATTCTGTTCAATATACAAGTCTGATACAATTAATATTACTAAAATTATCAATAATATAATAATTATAAAATATCAATATTAATATTGAGAAGAATTAATTTTGGCCTATTGGTTCGGCCCTCCACGACAGTCATGGTCTCTCATGTGGCCCCTCAGGAAAATTAATTGCCCACAACTGTTATAGAGGGTCACAACCACATTATAGAGGGTCACATCCACATTATATAGGGTCACATCCATAATATAGAAGGTCACATCCACAATATAGAGGGTCACATCCACAATATAGAGGGTCAGAAACATTATAGACGGTCACATCCACATTGTAGAGAGTCACATCCACATTTTAGAGGGTCACATGATGTGACCCCTAAAATGTGGATGTGACTCTCTACAATGTGAATGTGACCCTCTAAAATGTGGATGTGGTCCTCTAAAATGTGGATGTGGCCCTCTAAAATGTGGATGTGACCCTATGTAATGGGAATGTGACCCTCTGTAATGGGGATGTGGCCCTCTAAAATGTGGAGAGAGAAAGAACAGAAAGAAAGAAAGAACAGGAGAGGAAAGAAAGAAAGAACAGAGAGAAAGAAAGAGGGAAAAAAAAGAGAACAGAGAGAAAAAGAAAGAACAGAGAGAGAGAAAGAAAGATTAGAGAGAGAAAGAAAGAGGGGAAAGAAAGAAAGAACAGAGCCAAGGAAAGAACAGAGAGAGAGAAAGGAAGAGGGGAAAGAAAGAAAGAATGGAGACAGAGAAAGGAAGAGGGGAAAGAAAGAAAGAACACAGAGAGAGAAAGAAACAGAGAGAAAAAGAAAGATTCTATAAAGATACTATAGCAGACCGGTGCAGGACATATCATGGCCGACATCCCCGAGTCCAAGGCGATCCCGCTGTCCGTGCTGTCATCGGAGGACACAGTGATGGATCTGAAGCATTCCCTGAAATGCCTCCATGGTTCCGTCACAATCTCCTCCCGAAATTACACACGGCTCTGCTCCGCTCTGTACACACATGGCTCAGTTCCGTACACTTTCTACACACAGGGCTCCGCTCAATACACTTCGTACATACGCGGCTTCGCTCCGTACACCCCGTACACACGGCTCTGCTCCGCTCTGTACACATATGGCTCAGCTCCGTACACTTTCTACACACAGGGCTCTGCTCAATACACTTTGTACAAACATGGCTCAGCTCCGTACACCTCGTACACACGCGGCTCCACTCCGTACACCTCGTAAACATGCGGCTCCGCTCCGTACACACGCGGCTCCGCTCCATACACACGCGGCTCCACTCCGTACACACATGGCTCTGCTCCGCTCTGTACACACACGGCTCAGCTTCGAATACTTCCTACACACAGGGCTCTGCTCAATACATTTCGGACAAACGCGGCTCCGCTCCGTACACACGCGGCTCCGCTCCGTACACCTCGTACACACGCGGCTCCGCTCCGTACACACGCGGCTCCACTCCATACACACGCGGCTCCACTCCGTACACACACGGCTCTGCTCCGCTCTATACACACATGGCTCAGCTCCGCACACTTTCTACACACAGGGCTCCGCTGAATACACTTCGTACAAACGCGGCTCCGCTCCGTACACCTTGCACACACCCGGCTCCGCTCCGTACAATTTGTACACACCCGGCTCAGCTCCGTACACCTCGTACACACCCGGCTCCACTCCGTACACCTCGTACACACGCGGCTCCACTCCATACACACGCGGCTTCACTCCGTACACACACGGCTCCGCTCCGTACACCTCGTACACACTCAGCTCTGCTCCGTACACCTCATACACATATGGCTCCGCTCCGTACACTTTGTACACACACGGCTCCGCTCAATACACTTCGTACAAACGCATCTCTTCTCCGTACACCTCGTACACACGTGGCTCCACTCCTTTCACCTTGTACACACACGGCTCTGCTACATCCACCCTGTAAACCCCTCCTGACCTCAGACATACACTTGCCCTCATCCAGCACGATGACAAGCAGCACAGCAGAGTCCTCAGTCCTGCATACACTGAGGGCCCTCATCATGTGACCCCCCTGACTCCTCCCCTCCTGTGACCTCATCACAGGTCCTGTGCACTGTACAGTGTACACAGAAAAGATTGAAGAACAACATAGTGGCTGGGCGCAGAATGTAAGAGTGGGCCGCTCCCCCCCTAGCCAGTGTAGTAGCCACCTACTGCTCCACTTCCAGTGCATCTCTGGCTGCCACGGCAATGTGGTCTCAGCCTGCAGTCAGTGCACTGAGTGCAGTGACTGAGTCCCGCCCACCGGCCCCGAGCTGTGTCTACTGCTCTGTGTCTGCTCTGTGTTTGGCCGCCCGGTCACTCTCCTCTCCACTACTGCGGGCCGCGGCCATGTTTTCAATCATGTAATGGACACGCTGTGATTACGGAGCGGGCGGGCGAGCGGCGCGGCCCTGTCTGACGCTAATTAACCGTCCCGGGGGGCAAATGCCTCTCTGCCACCTGGACCAGCCCGCCTATGTCCACCATTAGTTTCTCATTGGAAGATCTACCATTTCTGGCATAGTCAGGTCGACATGTAGTGAAATATGGTCAAGACTCCATCAACTCGTCATGCCCGAGCCCAGGATGGAAGACTGGTTGAGGATCTCAAGGGACTTTGAGGAGGAATGCCAGTTTCCTAATTGTATTGGGGCCCTGGATGGGAAACATATCCGGGTGCGTAAGCCGCCGAATTCTGGCTCCAAATTCTTCAATTATAAGCAATACTTTTCTGTTGTATTGTTGGCTCTGGTTGACCCTCAATACAAGTTTATAATTGTCGACACTGGGGCCTATGGAAGGACAGGAGACTCTAGAGTCTTCAATACTTCCATTATGGGTCGGCGGCTACGCACCAACCAGTTGGATCTACCACCACGCCAGCTACCAGGCTCCACTCAAGAATCAGTCCCTTTTGTCCTTGTGGCAGATGAGACGTTTCAGTTAACGCGCAATGTCATGAGGTCATATCCCCGGCGCAACCTGGACCACCAGCGCAGAATTTTTAACTTGCGCCTATCACATGCTCGGCGACTGGTGGAGTGTTCCTTTGGCATTCTTTGTGCCAAATGGCGGGTCCTACAGTCTGCCATTCAGCTGAGTGAACAAGTTATCAAAGCATGTGTCATTCTTCATAACTTCACCAGGATACATGATTGTTCCTCCTCTGCTGGTGTTGTGCGTGTGTCGGACAATGTGCGTAGGGCGAGACCACATATCAACCCTCATCGTAGACTGCTCTCTGGGCTCAAAGTGGGTGATATTTTCACAAATTATTTTATGTCACTTGAGGGGGAAACTTCTTGGCAAGAGCATGCTGTGTCTATGTTAGAAATTATTGATTTCTGTCTGTGTAAATATATATATTTCAGCCCCTTATGGTTCTCTGACTGTTTTATTGCCTTGTTAAGCGTATGTTAGTATGCTGATAATTTTTTTTCATAATTGAGACAGAGACGTAAAATGTAGTAGACAAATTTTTGTCTTTTTTTTTTTAAACACATATTATTGCCATATGGTAAATGTGGCAATGGCCCAAAGTGGCCTTTTTGCAGATTTGCAAAATTACAAGCAAAACCTTTTCAGAAAACAAAAAAAAAACAACAACAATTATGCAAGACCAATATTCCTACTTTACAAATGTTGGTAAGTCGAGGGAGGAGAAGGCGGAAGACCAGCCTGTTTGCTGCTGGCTACTTTGGCCAACTTGGCCATCGCCCCATGTGGGGGCATACTGTTGCCCTTAATGTGGGTAGTGTACTGCCTCCTTTGATTGTGGTGGGTACTGGGCTGACTGAAATTGGAGAGGGGCCTCTTGTTGGGGCTGGTAGGCCCGTGGCTCATACCCACCAAAATAGCCATGTCGTCCCCAACCAGGTTGGGACCAGCCTCCAACACTGGGTGGGAACAAGTGGCCATATTGGTGAGGTTGGCTAGAGGCAGACATACTGTATGTGGCTGCTGTGGGCAAGGATGGGTAGGGGGAGGAAGGGGGTGAGGTGCAGGCCCACGTGTTTGAGGATCCTCAGAGCCTGCTTGAGCAAGCATGTGTGTGGGGTGTCTAAGGCACATCAGATTCCTTGGGGAAAGCTGCCACCTCCCCAGATATTCAAATAACTCATATGGGGTATTGGGGTGTGTGCTTGCATCAAGCAGGATCTGAAAACATCCTCGAATACGTAGCCTCACCTCACGGGAAAGGGCCCGAAGATAACGGGCCAGGCTACGTGAGTACGCCTCCTCCCCATCATCATTATTGACTCGAGCAAGGTAGTTCAGTACCCCTGTGTCAACATTGGTACGAGTACCTTGGGCAGGGATCTGGCACCTTCTTCTTCCTCGCTGGGATGGTCCAGCAGGCTGTGGGGAGCCCTGTATCTGGGCAGTTGGGCTGCTGCTGATGTTGCCCTGCTGGCGGATGGTGCTGCAGCAGACGGTCCTGCTTGTGGATGTGCTCCTGGTGGTGGGGTTTGTTGTGCAGGCCCTGGGTTTTCAGGAGAGGAATCTTCACCCATGCTTCTTGGAGGGGGAGAAGATAGGCCAGCCACCTCTTCTCCTCCAGCCACAGGATCAATGATGGGCTCTGTATCTGAGCCAGTTTCCCTTTCCGTAAGGTTTGACTGAGTTCCCTTATGAAATGGAACATAGCCAAAATTCCAAACATTAGTTTTGTCCCTGTAAAGTATCTGTGTTATGTGGTGTGAGGTATCTACTTATGGTCTCAGATCCAGAATAGAAGCGAGGAAGGAGAGGCGATCATAATATGTATATTTTCTCTTTGTGTAGCCCGCATCACCACTCCTGGCCCGCTGCTGACGTTCCCGTCTGTATTGGTCGCGGATGCTGCGCCAGCGTCTCATCACATCTTCCACTGCAATGTGACAGAAAATATTCTAAATTTCACATATTTGCTAGCTAAAATTTGCAAAAAGTAGCCTAGTCATGTGGCCTTCTAGAGTGTGCTTTATACCCAGGGTGGCATATATAATTGTGGCATCCAGGCCAGATACACAGGGTCACAATAATTCAGGGGTCAAGTAACTACTCTTAACTTGGTTGCCTAGAAGGATGAGGAGCTTGTGGCCAGGGACAAATTATGTCAGTGTAAAACAATGGTTCAAATAAAAATCTACATGTCTCATGAGTCAAAAAGGCCAAGCACAGGAAGGAAGGGGGGGTGGGGGCTTATTCAAAATGCCTTTTTTGATGTGAGGTAATTTTAAACACTTTTTTGGTTGTACTTACTCATTTGCTGCTGCTCCTCACATGGCTGATCACCAAAATCGTGGAACATCTGGCGACATATGCGCCTCCATGATGCCTCCTTTCTTGCCCGGTTGGCATAATGGGCATCACGTTGATCCCAGATTTCCGGGCGCTCCTACACTAAGACAATAAGCATCTCCACAATGAGGTAGTAGGGTGCCATGATGCTCTACTCCGTGGAGGCGTACTTCCTGGATGTCTGGAGTGCTTTTTGAGCTAATTAGCATGTCTAAGCTTCCTGATGATGGATTGGCCCTTTTCCTGTCACTTGCAAAAGACCTGTGTATTTCTCGCAAGTCACACGTGTGGTCCGCGTGTAATGTGTATTTTTTGCACACCCATAGACTTGCATTGGTGTACTACGGGCGTAGTGCGCTGACAATCTCAGCATGCTGTGACTGGCACGGACCGTAGAATATCGCCGAGAAATATACGGCTGATGGGAGCTACCCCATAGAGAATCATTTGTCCGTGTGCAATGTGTGGTTTTTGCACCTCTCACTCATCCGTATTTCACTCTAATGTGACCCCGGCCTCAGTCCGCATCTTTGCCTCCGCATAGGAATTATGACTGCGCAATTGAGTTAATGCCCGGTTGTAAATTTGCAAGGGTCGGCTTTTCAACTTATCGGTACCTGAACATGATGCTATGCGATCTTATATCAAGGAATCATTGGAGAAGGGTCATATCAGACCTTCCTTTTCGCCTTTGGGTGCTGGTTTTATTTTGTGGCCAAAAAAGATGGCTCATTAAGGCCATATGTTGACTATTGTTCCCTTAACAAAATCACTGTTAAATATCAGTACCCAGTACCCCTGATTTTTGATTTGTTTTCTAGAGTTAAAAGTGCTTGTTGATTTACCAAACTTGACCTCAGGGGGTCGTATAATCTTATTCGCATCAAGCACGGGGATGAATGGAAGACGGCATTTAATACTCCGGAGGGACATTTTGAGTACCTGGTGATGCCTTTTGGGCTCACTAATGCCCCTTCCGTCTTCCAATCTTTTATGAACGATATTTTACGGGACCTTTTGGATAAGTTTTTGATCATTTATTTGGATGATATTTTGATTTTTTTCCAGTGATTGGGATTCTCATGTGGAACATGTCCGGACTGTGTTCTGGATTTTGAGGGAAAATACTCTGACCATACTCTGACCAGTGGAGGAAAAGAGTAATGTCTGAAATTCATTGCTCCGCGTTGGCTGGTCATCCAGGTATCTTTGGTACCAGTGATTTGGTGAGTCAGTCTTTTTGGTGGCCTGCCTTATCTCGTGATGTCAGGAATTTTGTGCAGTCCTGTGGGACTTGTTCTCGGTCTAAGCCCTGTTCTCGTGCTAGTGGTTTGTTGATGCCCCTACCGTTGCCCAGGAGGCCATGGACCCATATCTCAATGGATTTTTATCTCTGATCTCCCTGTCTCTCAGAGAATCACTGTTATTTGGGTGATCTGTGATAGATTCTCTAAGATGGAGCATCTTGTACCACTGCCAAAGTTGCCATCTTCTTTTGAGTTGGTGCCCTTGTGTTTAGAACAAGTCGTTCGTTTGCATGGGATTCCTGAGAACATTGTGTCGGACAGAGGGGTCCAGTTTGTTTCCAGATTTTGGAGAGCTTTTTGTTCCAAGCTGGAAATTCAGTTGTCTTTCTCCTCTGCATTTCATCCACAGACCAATGGGCAGACTGAAAGAACAAACCAGACTTTGGAGTCCTATTTGAGATGTTTCATATCGCTGATCAGGATGATTGGGTCTCATTTTTGCCCTTGGCCGAATTCGCACTAAACAATAGGGCTAGTTCTGCCACTTTGATGTCCCCTTTCTTTTGTAACTTTGGGTTTCATGCTCGATTTTCTTCGGGGTAGGTGTAAGCTTCTGCCTGCCCAGGTGTGGATTCTGTGGTATAGAGAATGCAGCAGATTTGGGCCAAGCAGTGGATAAGTTATCCCACTCTCAGGAAAAGGCCCAACGGTTTTCCAACCGGCAAAGGACCATGGGTCCCTAGTTTAAAGTGGGTGATATGGTTTGGTTGTCCTCAAAAAATATTCCCATGAAGGTTACATCTCCAAAATTCAAGCCAAGGTTTATTGGACCTTATAAGATTTTGGAAATCCTTAATCCCGTTTCTTTCTGTTTGGCTCTTCCAGTTACATTTAAGATTCATAACGTTTTTCATAAATCTTTGTTGAAAAGGTTTGTGGAGCCAGTAGTTCCCATGGCGGCGCCCCCTGACCCTGTACTGGTTAAGGGTAATTTGGAGTATGACGTAGGAAAGATATTAGATTCTCATCTGGCTAGACGGAGACTTCAGTACCTGGTCAAGTGGAGGGGCTATGGCGAGGAGGATAATTCTTTGGTCTCTGCTTCTGACATCCATGCCAAGAGATTAATTCATGCCTTTCACCAGGCTCATCCTGATTGGCCTGGCGGCATGGATGAGGGTTCGGTGACCCCTCGTCAAGGGGGGGGACTGTTGTGAATTCCTTTGTTCGGATTTCTGAGCTGAAGCTCCTTCTGCTCCCTCTGGTAGTTACAGAGAGTAGTGGAGCTGGCCAGGTTGATGGAAGTTCCCCACCTGATGACGATCATTGGGAACCTGGGATTACTGGCTGGGAGCATATAATTGAGCTGGCTGCTCTTGGAGGTTGTTGGTGATTTCCTCCTTGTGCATTTGGAGTTCTTTGTCCCCTGCCTGATCTGCAAGGTTCGATTACGAGATTCTTTTGCTAATCCTTTGCATCTAATCTGGTTGTGCCTTTTTTTTGCTTTCTGCTTTGTTGCTAGAGTTCAGCGTGCTCCCTGCTGGGGACAGCGCTGGTCCCTGCTCCATATGTTACAGCTTGTGTCAGTTTGTTCAGTCCCCTGTTATGTTAGTATCTTTTGCTTTGCTTCCAGTTTATACCAGAGTGCTGATCTAGCGGAGTGAGGTCATGTGGCCTCAGGTTTTTCGTATATCAGAAGTGTTGTTTTTTTTAGGGTTTTGTGCGTGATTGCAGACAGTATCTTTTCTGACCTGTCCTGTCTAGACAGCTTGGGCCCCACCGTTTGCTCAGTCTGTTTTCTGCCTGTGTTTTGTGTCTCATCTTGTCTTACCGACAATATATGTTTGGGGGCTGTCTATTCCTTTTGGGATCTGCTCCGGGGCAGTTTAGATTTCACCTTTCTGGCTTTAGGCTGTTAGTTTTCCGGCTGTGACGAAGCATCTAGGGCATCGTAGGAACACTCCACGGCTACTGCTAGTTGTGTTGATAGGGGTCTGCAATCCGCTTAGTTACCAATCTCTTTGGCTTTCTGGTGGCTTAGCCTGTTCCTGTCATCCTCCTCGGTGACCCATTCATAACACGTGTGTGTACGAGGTGTACGGAGCGGAGCCGCGTGTGTATGAGCAAGGTGTACAGAGCGGAGCCATGTTTGTACGAAGTGTACGGAGCGGAGCCGCGTGTGTACGAGGTGTACGGATTGGAGCCGCGTGTACGAGGTGTATGGAGTGGAGCCATGTGTGTACAAAGTGTACGGAGCTGAGCCCTGTGTGTACTCTTATGGCTGCTGAAGTGTCGGGTGTGCCCAGGCACCTCCAGGGCCATTCTTCACTACCAGCTTCTCTGTCTCTTTTTAACAGCTGCTGCATTAGTTCTTCCTTGGCCGTCTTCTTTCTTGAACTTGCATCGACTGCTAGCTCATTGTACATCCAGAAGTTTAAATAAAATGTTTCTTTCTGCAGTTTTTTAGGTCCACCAATCAGGAGACAAGAAAATGTTGTGAAGACCAGCCAGCTGTTACCAGTCTGAACCTGTTCGTGGACTGCAACCTGACCCAGAGTTTAACCTTTGCCCTGGTATACTGCCAATGCAAACAGAGAAAGAGCATAAGAAGGATGAGGATCCACGGTACCAGGCAAATGTGTCCCTCAAACAAATGGTATGGGGGGCCCTTTCAATAGTATATTCAAATAAAGTGAGTCTAGTTTTCTATCTCAAAGGAATATATTGTACATCAACTCGATGTCATGTTTCAGACTTCATGACACACTTCACCCACCTATCCAAAGGTTCATCAGTAGACTGTGTTTTATCTTTGAAGGAATACTGCAGAAGTGTCCGGGTTGTTACTCCAGGATGAAAGTGGGGTGCCATATATCAGTTACAATATTATTTCAGGGCAAAGCACTTTTGTAAATAGTGTGTTCTGGCCAAGATGCAAATGTCTATAATTGTATGATGGGGTGGCATAATTACGTAGGCACACGTCTCACTGTGTCACTAGTTTCTGCTATCTTTATTCCATAGCTGTGTTATACATGTCATGCTTAACATTGTCCTACCCCTGGTAATTAATGCTATTACATGAGAAAGTTTAATGTTACCTGATGTATAGGCATCCTGGCATCCTAATATAGATAACTAAGAGTGATGCATCCATTTTATTATGAGATGACTAGATCACGTGACCTAATTACTACTGTTGTGATTGAAACTGCTGGATACAATGACAGTGTGGTAACTAGCAGGTACACAAGATGCAGTGACGAGCAGGAGGCAGAACAAGGTTTAAACGCAAGTTTTATATATGGAAATATACAGTAGGTTAAAGCTGACAACGAGTTTTCCACGCAGGGAAGCCAAACACAAATACACAATCGCAAACAGAATAAACAATACGGGGCGAGAAGTGACCGTTATGCGGCCACAAACTGGGCAACTAAGGGCCCTTGGGGGCTAGAACGAGAGAGCGAACAACGGAGAGTCACTTATCGGTCTCTGACGTCCTGCAGAGCTGGTGGATGAGAAATGTTCTGGCGGTGCCTCAGTCGATATGTCCAGTCGAGGAAGTGTTGCCGGAGCGTCTGGAAGTCCTTGCACTCCGGTACCGCGGGGTGTACACGGGCCCTGTGTAGTTCCCCTGACACTGGGCCTTCTGCAGTGGGGAGTGGAGCAGAGGAGACTACGAGTCCCGAAGTGGAGGCCTCAGCCGTGGTGTGTAGCGGGGCAGAGGCAGCCGCGAGTTCCGAACTGGAGGCCGCAGCCCTGGTGTGTAGCGGAGCAGAGGCGGCCATGAGTCCTTAAGCGGAGGCTGATGGCGGCGGGCGGACTGCCCGTGGAGAAGAACTGCCTACTGCACGGTGGGTACCGTGCCTGAGGGTACACCGTGGCCCGCGTTCTGTAGCAGCTCGGGGAGATACTTGTGCTCCGGGCACGCAGTCAGGGACCGCCGCTCGGTCAGGTCAGGTCCTGTCTCCTCTCATTCGGAAATGCTGACTCACGCCTGTCGGGAGAGGCCCCCTTGGCTCCTCCCTCCTATGCCTCGTCTCTCTTCCTGCCCAGTCTCTCTTGTTTACCTGCATGCTCATTTTATAGTGGACCCGCCCCCTGTTTGCCTAGTCAAAGATCGGTCCTGGCCTGCAATCCTACCCCCCGGGAACACGGGTGACAGCTCCCTTAGTTGTGGCCCAGAAACAAGGTTGGTCCTCTTTCCTGGACCCACTCCCCTACATTAGCACATATATATATACAAATATATTAGATCTATAGTACTAATTGGTTCATATTTGGGGGCTGTTGGTAATGTTATAAGGAGATGTTGTTTTATTGCCTACTTTCATACTACATTCACTGAATTCAGCATGTTTATGCCATGTAGGGATCTTCTCTGAACCAATCTTTCCTTTCTTTCCTGCAGAGTTGGGATAGGAACATGAATATCTCTTTTTAAGATATACATCATTACAGTCTGTCTGTCACATGCTTAATCAGTCTCATGTTATTTCTAGAGGCAAGTTATTAAATTCTATTAAGATGGTGTAGTGTCCCCCCAAAATTACACATTCTCATACCATCATTCCCCTCTCAGTGGTGGCATGGATGTAGCAATAAGGCTAGTACACTTCTTATGTTATGGTACTAATGACCAAGGGAAATCTCGAGAATTGTTTCCACTTTTAATAATTTTGTGGACAGTGCATGTAGAGACATCCTGAGACCTGGTGAAAACGCTAAAGCTGATAATCTCAGGCAGATGGAAGACTGGAAGATATGACATCTGCACCATGACATATTCTTAAAGACCTAGTTCTACTAGTTTGAGTAAAAGGATTCCTCTAAACATAAAGCTATCAGTTTTATGGACAACAAGTGATGAGCGAGCATGCTCGCCACACACCACTACTCGGTACTCGCCTGAGCATCTCACTGCTCGGAGCTTGCCGAGAATTTCCGGGGATCCTCAGTGGAAGCTCGGGTCCCCTCCTTGTATGTTCGGTGCTCTTTAGATAGCCAATTAACATGCAGGGAGTATCTGCCGCACAGCGTCATCAGGTCTATATCAGACCAGGAACCGCCATGCTTGTCACAGTCTATTCCGGAATCAGGCAGTGTAGGGAGAGTTGCTGCTGAGCTAGGGAGAGATTTGCTTGTTTCTTAGATAGTGTAGGTATACAACAATATATTCTACACATATCCATCTCAACTAACAGTCTTTCTGAGGACTAATCCAGCTGCAGAAATATCAGTGCTAGGCAGGCAGTGTATGTGGCAGACTGCAGTGCATATAGTAAGAGGGTCCATTCCAGTTCTTTCTGCTGCTGCTTTACAGATATTTCTAGACATATCCCCATGTATCAGAGGCCAGGAAAAAAATTTTTTGGATCTTAATACTGATTATTTGCTTAAAAAGCAATCCAGAGAACACTGTTTTTCTGCTCCATTTGCATGTTGGCACTGCAGAATACAGCAAGATCCTTTCCCTATTACAGCACTAAAAATCCATCTATTTAAAACTGTGGTTTGTCCGTCATACGGATCACATATAAGTTCACTCAAAATTCTGCCATTTCTGGCCTCCATTTAAATTTTGTTGCAGTGTGTTAGCGAAGTTATTGACACCACTTTGTTGTTAAAGTAGTTACCTACAAGCCAGCTATTTAAAACTGTGGTTTGTCCGTCACATGGATCACATATAATTGCGCTCAAAATTCTGCCATTTCTAGCCTCCATTTAAAATTTGTTGCAGTGTGTTAGCAAAGTTATTGAGACCAGTTTGCTGTTAAAATAGTTACCTAGAGGCCAGCTATTTAAAACTGTGCTTTGTCCGTCACACGGATCATACATAAGTGCGCTCAAAATTCTGCCATTTAGCGCCTCCATTTAAATTTTGTTGCAGTTTGTTACTGAAGTTATTGACACCAGTTTGCTGTTAAAAATAGTTACTTACAGGTCAGCTATTTAAAACTGTGGTTTTTCCATCACACAGATCACATATAAGTGCGCTCAAAATTCTGCCATTTCTGGCCTCCATTTAGATTTTTTTGCAGTGTGTTAGTGAAGTTATTGACACCAGTTTGCTGTTAAAATACAGTTAGGTCCATATATATTTGGACAGAGACAACATTTTTCTAATTTTGGTTCTAGACATTACCACAATGAATTTGAAACAAAACAATTCAGATGCAGATGAAGTTCAGACTTTCAGCTTTCATTTGAGGGTATCCACATTAAAATTGGATGAAGGGTTTAGGAGTTTCAGCTCCTTAACAAGACCATCCTGCTTTTAAATGGACCAAAAGTAATTGGACAGATTAAATAATTGTAAATAAAATGTTCATTTCTAGTACTTGGTTGAAAACCCTTTGTTGGCAATGACTGCCTGAAGTCTTGAACTCATGGACATCACCAGACACTGTGTTTCCTCCTTTTTGATAATCTGCCAGGCCTTCACTGTGGTGGTTTTCAGTTGCTGTTTGTTTGTGGGCCTTTCTGTCTGAAGTTTAGTCTTTAACAAGTGAAATGCATGCTCAATTGGGTTGAGATCAGGTGACTGACTTGGCCATTCAAGAATAATCCACTTCTTTGCTTTAATAAACTCCTGGGCTGCTTTGGCTTTATGTTTTGGGTCATTGTCCATCTGTAGGATGAAACGATGACCAATCAGTTTGGCTGCATTTGGCTGGATCTGAGCACACAGTATGGCTCTGAATACCTCAGAATTCATTCGGCTGCTTCTGTCCTGTTTCACATCATCAATAAACACTAGTGACCCAGTGCCACTGGCAGCCATGCATGCCCAAGCCATAACACTGCCTCCGCCGTGTTTAAAAGATGATGTGGTATGCTTTGGATCATGAGCTGTACCAAGTCTTCTCCATACTTTTCTCTTTCCATCATTCTGGTAGAGGTTGATCTTGGTTTCATCTGTCCAAAGAATGTTCTTCCAGAACTGTGCTGGCTTTTTTAGATGTTTTTTATCAAAGTCCAGTCTAGCCTTTTTATTCTTGATGCTTATGAGTGGCTTGCACCATGCAGTGAACCCTCTGTATTTACTTTCATGCAGTCTTCTCATTATGGTAGATTTGGATATTGATACGCCTACCTCCTGGAGATGTTGTTCACTTGGTTGGCTGTTGTGAAGGGGTTTCTCTTCACCACGGAGACTATTCTACAATCATCCACCACTGTTGTCTTCCGTCGGCGCCCAGGTCTTTTTGCATTGATGAGTTCACCAGTTCTTTCTTTCTTTCTTTCTTTCTTTCTTTCTTTCTCAGGATGTACCAAACTGTAAATTTTGCCACTCCTATTGTTGTAGCAATTTCTCGGATGGGTTTTTTCTGTTTTTGCAGCTTAAGGATGGCTTGTTTCACCTGCATGGAGAGCTCCTTTGATCACATGTTTCCTTCACAGCAAAACCTTCCAAATGCAAGCACCACACCTCAAATCAACACCAGGCCTTTTATCTGCTTAATTGAGAATGACATAACGAAGGGATTGCCCACACCTGTCCATGAAATAGCCTTGGAGTCAATCGTCCAATTACTTTTGGTCCCTTTAAAAACAGGTTGGCACATGTTGAGGAGCTGAAACTCCTAAACCCTTCATCCAATTTTAATGTGGATACCCTCAAATGAAAGCTGAAAGTCTGAACTTCAACTGCATGTGAATTGTTTTGTTTAAAATTCATTGTTGTACTGTCTAGAGTCAAAATTAGAAAAATGTTGTCTCTGTCCAAATATATATGGACCTAACTGTAGTTACCTACAGGCCAGCTATTTAAAACTGTGATTTGTCCGTCACACGGATCATACATAAGTGCTCTCAAAATTGTGCCATTTCGCGCCTCCATTTAAATTTTGTTGCAGTGTGTTACTGAAGTTATTGACACCAGTTTGCTGTTAAAAATAGTTACTTACAGGTCAGCTATTTAAAACTGTGGTTTGTCCATCACACAGATCACATATAAGTGCGCTCAAAATTCTGCCATTTCTGGCCTCCATTTAAATTTTGTTGCAGTGTGTTAGCGGAGTTATTGTCACCTGTTTGCTGTTAAAAATAGTTACCTACAGGCCAGCTATTTAAAACTGTGGTTTTTCCGTCACATGGATCACATATAAGTTCACTCCAAATTCAGCCATTTGTAGTTAGGCTTAATGTTAAGCACACATGGTAAAAAAACACAGAAGTAAAGGGTCTAGCTTTGGAAACACTGCATAACCCCACAGTATAATGGCTCTATATAGTGCTCCATACAGAATAATGGGCCCCATATATCACTCCATACAGTGTAATGACCACATATATTGCTTCATACAGTATAATGGGCCCCATATATTGCTGCATACATACTGAGCCCCATATAATACTCTATAAAGTATAATGTCCCCATATATTGATTCATACAGAACAATGGGCCCCATATAATGCTCCATACAGTATAATGGAGCCAATATAATGCTCCAAACAGTATAATGGGTCTCATATATTACTCCGCACAGTATAATGAAGAGAAAAAGGAGGGATCTCCAGTGGCAACGCATTAAAAAAATTATCCTTCTTTCTTGATGGATAAAAAGTAGCCTTTATTGTACCAACATTTAAAAATAAAAGAGCACACCATGATTATGGCTCTTTGCTGAAACGTGTTGGTCTCTAGTTTTGCCATTACTCTAGGTGGCCAGCTTTTTTATTTTTAAATGTTGATAGAATAAAGGCTATTTTTTATCCATCAAGAAAGAAGGATCATTTTTTGGATGTGTTGCCGCTGGAGATCTCTCCTTTTTCTCTTCAGTTACAGATCACGTCCAAGACTGGAATGGCTCATGTGGATTACCCTGACTTTACAAGGTGCACCTTGATGTGAGGAGCTGACTTTCCCCCTCCCCCTCCCTCCTTATACAGTATAAAGGCCCCAAACAGTGCTCCATACACTATAGCGGCCAAATATATTGCTCCAAAGAAAAGCATAGTTTTTTTTCCAATGAAGCTAACATTAAATGATTCAGAAATACACTTTATACATTGTTAATGTGGTAAATGACTATTCTAGCTGCAAACGTCTGGTTTGTAATGCAATATCATCATAGGTGTATAGAGGCCCATTTCCAACAACCATCACTCCAAGGGAAAGCAGTGGACGTGGTGTACATGGACTTTTCAAAAGCTTTTTGTCACGTGCCCCGTCCTATGTGACACGGCCAGCAGGCCGGTAACTAATACAACAGGTCACGGCACTTGTAATTATCCAGTGTGACGCGGCCCGCAGGCCGGTAACTAATGCAACAAGACACAGGGGATAGGGAAACATTTACAATGGTGGGCCCTGCGATGGGGAACGGGGGACGTGGAGACCTCCTGCACTCCCCTGAGTCAGTGTCCCTAACACTCCTGACGTTCCCTATACAGGCTCCTCACCTGTCGCCGATCAGGATACCTGTCACCCTAGCACACCCTACACCTATTCCTTACTAGGGAGCTGGGTGGTGCAGGCACTGGCCCCACCGCTGTACTAACACCAACATGAGGAGCAGTGACAAACAAGGAAAAACTTAGCTTTGCTCTGATGCACTTGCCCCAGGCAACAGAGTCCAACACCTGAGTACATCTTCCTCCCACCGTGTCCAACACCTGGGTGCAGCTGTCCAGCAATGGCGTCCAGCACCCGAGAGCCGCCTTGGAGCAACATAGTCCAGCACCTGAGTACAGCTGTCCAGCAATGGAGTCAAGCATCTGAGTGCAGCTGCCAGCAAAAGAGTCCAGCAACTGAGTGCAGCTCTCCACCATAGTTGCCACTCCACCAAGCTTTGCTAGAATTCTTCACTGACACCATAGCTGCCACTTCACCATGCTTTACACGAACTCCTCACTGACACCATAGCTGCCACTCCACCATGCTTTGCATGAACTCCTCGCTGACACCATAGCTGCCACTCCAGGACTCTCCTCAGCTCCTTCCTTCACCCAGCATGGTTGGAAAAGCCCAACATTATCACCAACGTCAGTGAGCACAACTGACACACCTATATTGAGTAAACACACCTGTTAGTGATTCCCGTGCAATTACACTAACCACCACCGAGGGAAAACTATCTCTAAAAACACCAGTGCAATGACCATACTGGCCACCGGGGTAAACTATCTCTAAGCACAAAGCTTAGAGAGAGGAAAAAAAAGGTTACCAGTGCTCTTATCTGACATGATCCCGCATGGATCATGACAGTACCCTCCCCTTAATGAGGGGCCTCTGGACCCTCAAAACCGCTCCTCATCAGGAACTACCTACAGAGGGGATGCCCAAATACAGAGTTCCCCCCAGCAACCACCTGCACCTCAGGTTTATGACAAACGCACCGCTGGTATTGGCAATATAATTTCTGGAGGCACCACACATCTCCAAAGCACCGTCCTGGGGAACGAGTTATATATGTGTATGTTTGATATGACCTGGTAAGACTCCACAACACACTCCCACTAGATGTTTTTTTGATGGGACCCATACACACACACATTCGTTTGTCAGTAATCGGGGAACTCTCTCTGGGATTGACAAAAGAGGCATCCCCCTGTGTCACCACACTCACACCCCCGCACTCCACCAAGGGGTACACCACCCCCCAACCCTTTCCACCACAAGGTCTGCGCCTCTCAGGGTTGGCTAATTGCGAGGGTTGAGAGTTGCCCCTACTCCTCCGCAGCACACCTGCTGCTCACACCGGTGAGGGAGGGGCCTGGGATCTGGAGGAAAAATACACTCCCTGGTCGCCTTTCTGCACATGACCAGGAGGGGGCGGCTTCTTCGGTGTTATGGAAGATTTGGCGTGAGCCCCACAGGCTATAACACCAGTCTGCTCACTACCGGGATGTACCCCTTCACCTCGGGGAACCCCAGACAGCACCATGGGGACACCAACTCCACCCACCTGACTGGGTGCATCTGCCTGAACGAGCAAGTCGCACTCGGGGGCTTCATTACCAGCCGCCATTTGACTCTCCGGTTGAGTCAGAGGGAAGGCCCCAGACCCTGATTACTGCCGCTGGAACTGCTCACACACCACGCAGCTCCTCACTCACCTCAGTGAGGCTCAGCAGCAAATGCTCACAGGTCTGAACATGGCCCTAGGCTCACCAGAAAAAAAAAATGTAAGGGTTGGTGATAATGTCACGTGCCGTGTCCTGTGTGACACGGCCAGCAGGCTGGTAACTAATACAACAGGGCACGGCACGTGTAATTGTCCAGTGTGACGCGGCCCGCAGGCCGGTAACTAATACAACAAGACACAGGGGATAGGGAAACATTTACAACGGTGGGCCCTGCGATAGGGAACGGGGGATGTGGAGACCTCCTGCACTCCCCTGAGTCAGTGTTCCTAACACTCCTGACGTTCCCTATACAGGCTCCTCACCTGTCGCCGATCAGGATACCTGTCACCATAGCACACCCTACACCTATTCCTTACTAGGGAGCTGGGTGGTGCAGGCACTGGCCCCACTGCTGTACTAACACCAACATGAGGAAAAGTGACAAACAGGGAAACACTTAGCTTTACTCTGATGCACTTGCCCCAGGCAACAGAGTCCAATACCTGAGTGCATCTTCCTCCCACCGTGTCCAACACCTGGGTGCAGCTATCCAGCAATGGCGTCCAGCACCCGAGAGCCGCCTTGGAGCAACAGAGTCCAGCACCTGAGTGCAGCTGTCCAGCAACAGTGTCCAGCACCTGAGTGCAGCTGTCCAGCAACGGAGTCCAGCATCTGAGTGCAGCTGCCAGCAAAAGAGTCCAGCAACTGAGTGCAGCTCTACACCATAGCTGTTACTCCACCAAGCTTTGCAAGAATTCTTCACTGACACCATAGCTGCCACTCCACCATGCTTTACACGAACTCCTCGCTGACACCATAGCTGACACTCCACCATGCTTTACACGAACTCCTCGCTAACACCATAGCTGCCACTCCAGGACTCTCCTCAGCTCCTTCCTTCACCCAGCATGGTTGGAAAAGCCCAACAATATCACCAACGTCAGTGAGCACAACTGACGCACCTATATTGAGTAAACACACCTGTTAGTGATTCCCATGCAATTACACTAACCACCACCGAGGGAAAACTATCTCTAAAAACACCAGTGCAATGACCATACTGGCCACCGGGGTAAAACTATCTTTAAGCACACAGTGCAATGCCCATACTGGCCACCAGGGGCAAAACTATCTCTAAGCACAAAGCTTAGAGAGAGGAAAAAAAAGGTTACCAGTGCTCTTATCTGATATGATCCCGCATAGATCATGACAGTACCCTCCCCTTAATGAGGGGCCTCTGGACCCTCAAAACCGCTCCTCATCAGGAACTACATACAGAGGGGATGCCCAGATCCAGAGTTCCCCCCAGCAACCACCTGCACCTCAGGTTTATGACAAGCGCACTGCTGGTATTGGCAATATAAGTACTGGAGGCACCACACATCTTCAAAGCACCGTCCTGGGGAACGAGTTATATATGTGTATGTTTGATATGACCTGGTAAGACTCCACAACACACTCCCACTAGATTTTTTTTGGTGGGACCCATACACACACACATTCGTTTGTCAATAATCGGGGAACTCTCTCTGGGATTGACAACAGAGGCGTCCCCCTGTGTCACCACACTCACACCCCCGCACTCCACCAAGGGGTACACCACCCCCCAACCCTTTCCACCACAAGGTCTGCGCCTCTCAGGGTTGGCTAATTGCGAGGGTTGAGAGTTGCCCCTACTCCTCCGCAGCACACCTGCTGCTCACACCGGTGAGGGAGGGGCCTGGGATCTGGAGGAAAAATACACTCCCTGGTCGCCTTTCTGCACATGACCAGGAGGGGGCGGCTTCTTCGGTGTTATGGAAGATTTGGCGTGAGCCCCACAGGCTATAACACCAGTCTGCTCACTACCGGGATGTACCCCTTCACCTCGGGGAACCCCAGACAGCACCATGGGGACACCAACTCCACCCACCTGACTGGGTGCATCTGCCTGAACGAGCAAGTCGCACTCGGGGGCTTCATTACCAGCCGCCATTTGACTCTCCGGTTGAGTCAGAGGGAAGGCCCCAGACCCTGATTACTGCCGCTGGAACTGCTCACACACCACGCAGCTCCTCACTCACCTCAGTGAGGCTCAGCAGCAAATGCTCACAGGTCTGAACATGGCCCTAGGCTCACCAGAAAAAAAAAATGTAAGGGTTGGTGATAATGTCACGTGCCGTGTCCTGTGTGACACGGCCAGCAGGCTGGTAACTAATACAACAGGGCACGGCACGTGTAATTGTCCAGTGTGACGCGGCCCGCAGGCCGGTAACTAATACAACAAGACACAGGGGATAGGGAAACATTTACAACGGTGAGCCCTGCGATAGGGAACGGGGGATGTGGAGACCTCCTGCACTCCCCTGAGTCAGTGTTCCTAACACTCCTGACGTTCCCTATACAGGCTCCTCACCTGTCGCCGATCAGGATACCTGTCACCATAGCACACCCTACACCTATTCCTTACTAGGGAGCTGGGTGGTGCAGGCACTGGCCCCACTGCTGTACTAACACCAACATGAGGAAAAGTGACAAACAGGGAAACACTTAGCTTTACTCTGATGCACTTGCCCCAGGCAACAGAGTCCAATACCTGAGTGCATCTTCCTCCCACCGTGTCCAACACCTGGGTGCAGCTATCCAGCAATGGCGTCCAGCACCCGAGAGCCGCCTTGGAGCAACAGAGTCCAGCACCTGAGTGCAGCTGTCCAGCAACAGTGTCCAGCACCTGAGTGCAGCTGTCCAGCAACGGAGTCCAGCATCTGAGTGCAGCTGCCAGCAAAAGAGTCCAGCAACTGAGTGCAGCTCTACACCATAGCTGTTACTCCACCAAGCTTTGCAAGAATTCTTCACTGACACCATAGCTGCCACTCCACCATGCTTTACACGAACTCCTCGCTGACACCATAGCTGACACTCCACCATGCTTTACACGAACTCCTCGCTAACACCATAGCTGCCACTCCAGGACTCTCCTCAGCTCCTTCCTTCACCCAGCATGGTTGGAAAAGCCCAACAATATCACCAACGTCAGTGAGCACAACTGACGCACCTATATTGAGTAAACACACCTGTTAGTGATTCCCATGCAATTACACTAACCACCACCGGGGGAAAACTATCTCTAAAAACACCAGTGCAATGACCATACTGGCCACCGGGGTAAAACTATCTTTAAGCACACAGTGCAATGCCCATACTGGCCACCAGGGGCAAAACTATCTCTAAGCACAAAGCTTAGAGAGAGGAAAAAAAAGGTTACCAGTGCTCTTATCTGATATGATCCCGCATAGATCATGACAGTACCCTCCCCTTAATGAGGGGCCTCTGGACCCTCAAAACCGCTCCTCATCAGGAACTACATACAGAGGGGATGCCCAGATCCAGAGTTCCCCCCAGCAACCACCTGCACCTCAGGTTTATGACAAGCGCACTGCTGGTATTGGCAATATAAGTTCTGGAGGCACCACACATCTTCAAAGCACCGTCCTGGGGAACGAGTTATATATGTGTATGTTTGATATGACCTGGTAAGACTCCACAACACACTCCCACTAGATTTTTTTTGGTGGGACCCATACACACACACATTCGTTTGTCAATAATCGGGGAACTCTCTCTGGGATTGACAACAGAGGCGTCCCCCTGTGTCACCACACTCACACCCCCGCACTCCACCAAGGGGTACACCACCCCCCAACCCTTTCCACCACAAGGTCTGCGCCTCTCAGGGTTGGCCAATGGCGAGGGTTGAGAGTTGCCCCTACTTTTCCGCAGCACACCTGCTGCTCACATTGGTGAGGGAGGGGCCTGGGATCTGGAGGAAAAATACACTCCCTGGTCGCCTTCCTGCACATGACCAGGAGGGGGCGGCTTCTTCGGTGGTATGGAAGATTTGGCGTGAGCCCCACGGACTATAACACCAGTCTGCTCACTACCGGGATGTACCCCTTCACCTCGGGGAACCCCAGACAGCACCATGGGTACACCAACTCCACCTACCTTACTGGGTGCGTCCGCCTGAACGAGCAAGTCGCACTCGGGGGCTTCATTACCAGCCGCCATTTGACTCTCCGGTTGAGTCAGAGGGAAGGCCCCAGACCCTGATTACTGCCACTGGAACTGCTCACACACCACGCAGCTCCTCACTCACCTCAGTGAGGCTCAGCAGCAAATGCTCACAGGTCTGAACATGGCCCGAGGCTCACCAGAAAAAAAAAATGTAAGGGTTGGTGATAATGTCACGTGCCGCGTCCTGTGTGACACGGCCAGCAGGCCGGTAACTAATACAACAGGACACGGCACGTGTAATTGTCCAGTGTGACGCGGCCCGCAGGCCGGTAACTAATACAACAAGACACAGGGGATAGGGAAACATTTACAACGGTGGGCCCTGCGATAGGAAACGGGGGACGTGGAGACCTCCTGCACTCCCCTGAGTCAGTGTTCCTAACACTCCTGACGTTCCCTATACAGGCTCCTCATCTGTCGCCGATCAGGATACCTGTCACCATAGCACACCCTACACCTATTCCTTACTAGGGAGCTGGGTGGTGCAGGCACTGGCCCCACCGCTGTACTAACACCAACATGAGGAAAAGTGACAAACAGGGAAACACTTAGCTTTGCTCTGATGCACTTGCTCCAGGCAACAGAGTCCAACACCTGAGTGCATCTTCCTCCCACCGTGTCCAACACCTGGGTGCAGCTGTCCAGCAATGGCGTCCAGCACCCGAGAGCCGCCTTAGAGCAACAGAGTCCAGCACCTGAGTGCAGCTGTCCAGCAACAGTGTCCAGCACCTGAGTGCAGCTGTCCAGCAACGGAGTCCAGCATCTGAGTGCAGCTGCCAGCAAAAGAGTCCAGCAACTGAGTGCAGCTCTACACCATAGCTGTTACTCCACCAAGCTTTGCAAGAATTCTTCACTGACACCATAGCTGCCACTCCACCATGCTTTACACGAACTCCTCGCTAACACCATAGCTGCCACTCCAGGACTCTCCTCAGCTCCTTCCTTCACCCAGCATGGTTGGAAAAGCCCAACAATATCACCAACGTCAGTGAGCACAACTGACACACCTTTATTGAGTAAACACATCTGTTAGTGATTTCCGTGCAATTACACTAACCACCACCGGGGGAAAACTATCTCTAAAAACACCAGTGCAATGACCATACTGGCCACCGGGGCAAAACTATCTCTAAACACACAGTGCAATGACAAAATACTGGCCACCGGGGCAAAACTATCTCTAAGCACACATTGCAATGACAAAACTGGCCACCGGGGGCAAAACTATCTCTAAGCACAAATCTTAGAGAGAGGAAAAAAAAAGTTACCAGTGCTCTTATCTGACATGATCCCGCATGGATCATGACACTTTTGATACGGTGCGACACAAAAGGTTAATACATAAAAAGAGAACAATGGGGATAGGGGAAAATATGTGTAAGTGGGTTAAGAGCTGGCTCGGGGATAGGAAACAAAGGCTGGTTATTAATGGAGCACACTCGGACTGGGTCACGGTTAGCAGTGGGGTACCACAGGGGTCAGTATTGGGCCCGCTTCTTTTTAACATATTTATTAATGACCTTGTAGGGGGCATAGAGAGTAGAATTTCAATATTTGCAGATAACACTAAAATCTGCAGGGTAATCAATGCAGAGGAGGACAATTTTATATTAAAGGAGGATTTATGTAAACTAGAAGCTTGGGCTGATAAATGGCAAATGAGCTTTAATGGGGACAAATGTAATGTCATGCACTTGGGTAGAACAAACAAGATCTATAATTTTGTACTTAATTGTAAAACACTGGGCAAAACTGTCATTGAAAAAGACCTGGGTGTATGGGTGTATGACAAACTCACATTTAGTAGCCAGTGTTAGGCTACTTTCACACATCAGGTTTTCGGCGTCTGGCGCGATCCGGCTTCGTGCCGGAATGCCGGATCCGGCAAATGTTTTGTAAAACCTGATGTGCCGGATCCGGTTTTCTGCTGGATCCGTCTTGTTCTTGACAGACAAAACCGGATCCGTCTCATCCGGTTCATCCGTTTTTCTATCCGTTTTTCGACGGATTACGCCGGATCCGGTTTTTAAAATTGACCCTTGTGGCCTTCCGAACGGGATTGGCTACTGGAAAACTATATATAGCATGTTCATACAGCCCTTCTTTGACAGGTTGTAGAGAAGAAAGTGCAGGTTGGAGAGAAGAGCAAGTTACTGGCGAAGATGGATGTTGTCATTGGAAATATTACCACTAGAAGTTCTGTGACGGTTTCAGGGACAATTTTCCACTATACTTTATGTCACCTCAAGGCAGAGTACACTGGGATGACAGAGTGTGAAAGATTTGTGCCCTAACCAAACTTGTGTACGTTCTGGACCAACAGTATATACCTTTGCCAACCAAAGTTGGCTATCTTGTCATGGTCTTACTATTTTTACCTTTAGGCCACAGGTGTGTACCTGGTTGTGTTTTATGCAAAGTATTTCACCTTTTAACAAAAGTTGTGTACATTGGTAGGAAATCACCAACAATAAACACAACTTTTTAGGTGAAATACTTTGCTTCAAACACAACCAGGAACACAACTGTGGCAAAAAGCTAAAATTTACCCACAGTTATATACCTGGTTTTGAATACCTTTTTACCTTTGAAATACCCTGTATTTAACCTTTTTTTTAAACATAGTTCGCCGCAGAAAGAAATGACAGACAACCATTGTGAAACGATAATTTAACTTTTATTTAACATTTTTTTTTTTTTTGTAAAATGTTTTTAAAGTGCAAAAAACTTTTTTAATAAAGGTTTTAAACCCAATGGGCATTTTTATTACAAAAAACACACATTACAAATCTGTGTACTGTGGGGTGGAAATACTGCTGGAGGGGCTGCGGGACACTTCGACACTGGGTGTGTGGAGAGAGGACTGGGATCGTGGTGGGGAAGGAACAGTTAGAGGTGAAGGTGTGGAAAAAGCTACAGAATGGGTGGACATGTTGGAGGCAGAAGAGGTGGTGGGCGGTGGAGTGGAGGGTTGGGCAGGGACTGTAGGTGCAGATGATGTTGATGGAAAGTTGTATGGGGAAGGAGTTTGGTACGGGGAAGGAGTTTGGTACGGGGAAGGAGTTTGGTACGGGGCAGGTTGCTGGAAGTGGGGAGATGTCTGGTACTGGGGAGGTTGCTGGTACTGGTGAGGTTGCTGGTATGTAATAGGAGGGGGAGGATGGAAAGTGGCTGGAGGGGGTGCAGATGTAATAGGAGGGGGAGGATGGAAAGTGGCTGGAGGGGGTGCAGATGTAATAGGAGGGGGAGGATGGAAAGTGGCTGGAGGGGGTGCAGGTGGAGGAACTACAGTGGTGGGAGGTGGAGGTTGGGAGGTAACCTGCTGTAGAGCACCGTGGCACGAATGCATTACATGCATCTGCTGGGTAGGAGATAGTGTTGCCATGCGCTCCACAACAGACCTGAAAAAGGTGTGGTTTGGCGAAGATCTTGCTTCTGAATGCATGGTTTGCAGAAGTGTCTTCACCTCCAGAATGCTGGAGTTGATCTGCTGAAAGCCTGCGGAGATTTGCTCTGACAAGACTTTTAGACAGTTCTGGAAAGATGCATTCAGATTCAAGAACTCTTGCGCATAACTCTTTTCCTGACCCCTCTGCCGCTGCCGCCCAGTACCCGCAGGTGTACTAGAGGTGGCAGGGGCAGAAGGGTGGGGTAAAGGGAAAGCGATCTCCTCACCAGCAGCTTCATGTAATGTAGGCGGCCACGATGCTCCTGTGCTGGTGGATGGGACAGATGGGTCGAATGTGTGGGAAGGCTGGGAAGGTGCAGATGTACCGGGGCGGTCGAAGTGTCCCTCGGTGCCGGTCTCCTCAGGGATCGCCTCAGAAGGGTCCAATCGTGCAGGCTCCCGAGTGCTGCTCACCGTGCTGTGGAATAAAGAGAAAAAAAAACAATTAAAATACTGACATGGTATGGCCCTGGCTGAAAAAAAAAAGTTACATCTAACATTTTTTTCACATGTGGTGTGTAATATTTACCTTCTGGTGAGCATTGTTTCCCGGAGGAACGACAGGGCTTGTGCATACTTGTACTTGCTCCTGCGTCCTCCAGATCCACTCAGGGTCCGCATCTCTTTATTGAACTCCTTCTTGAAACGATCCCTCACAGACCGCCACCGATTCACAATTCTGTTCCCTGAAACGAGAAAGGAGTGGTTAGTATACAACATCAGTGTTTCACAAACTCCAGTCCTCATGGTCCCCAGGGGTCATGTTTTCAGGATTTCCATAGTAAATAGAAATCCTGAACACATGATCCGTGGGGACCACGAGGACTGGAGTTCGGGAAACACTGGTTTACATCAAGCAACCGGTACTGTATATACTTACGCTCTTTAATCTGGGCCCGAACATCGAGGTCCTCCCAGCGGCCCACAAGGAGCAAACAGATTTCCTCCCAGAGTCGTCGGGTAACGATCAGGTCAGCGTGGCGGCGGTCAGCCATATTCCAGAGCGGCTCCCTTTCTCTGACGAGATCGATGAGGCGGTCCACATCAATCCCTCCATCCTCACCGTCAGAGTCGGGAGCACTCTGTGAAGGCTGTTAAAGAAAAAGACAAAAATAACATAATTAGCCTCCACAAAAGAAATGAAATAAAAAGTGCAAAAAAACAAAGCAAAAATATTTATACTTACACGCTGGTGACCGCCGCGTTGCTGTCGCCGACGACCCTGGGAGGCACTGCGAGGACCTCTTGGCCGAGCACCAGATTGGGAAGACTAGAGAAGAAAACAAAAAATGTTATGTCTTTGGATGTAGGCATTTGTTTGCTGTGTGTGGTCTGCAGAACATTGTTTTCTATGTGTTGTGTGTAGTGTGATGTTGTGTTTCTGCGTTTGATGCAAAAAACTTACCAATTGTGAGCCCACTCCAGGTGTCTGTCCACCCCTTCCTTCTTCTTCTGGGAGCTCCTCTTCATCTTGTGATTCCTGTTTTGAAATAAAAGGCAATGAATAGACATATATTACAGAGATGATGGATTTTGGAAATAAAAACTTACTGTCAAACGCTGACGATGCGAGGGAGGGCTCCCAGAAGAAGATGTGCTGTCCTGTTGATGGCCAGACTCCATGGCTGTGGGTATTGCTGCTGCTGCTGCTGCTGTTGCTGCTGCCAGTGATGCCATTTCTGCTGCTGCTGCTGCTGCTGCTGCATCTCTTTGGTGGCTGTTGAATAAAGAGAAACAAAGGGCCAATGAATATCTTGATATTCCATGGCCCTAGTTTGGAGGAATGGGTGATTTGATAATTACCGTCTCTCATCTGCTGCTGGACTCCCCTCCTCAGCATGTTCCATTTGCTGCTCCATTTGTGGTGGTGCTGATGGTGCTGCTGCTGCTGCAGATGTCTGCTGCCTTCTCCTGCTCCTGGTTCTTGGCTTGGGTGGCATGTTGGGTGTGGCTGAGGGTCCCATTGTCTTGCTTTTATATATCTCCTGTGGGCAGAGCTACTGAGCATGCTCAGACCAAAAAACCGGATCCGGCGCATTGCGGCGCTCATAGGCTTTCATTATGTGAAAAAGCCGGACGCGCCGGATCCGGCGTGTCCGGCTTTTTCGCCGGAGACAAAAAACGTTACAGTAGCCGTTTTTTCCAGACGCCGGATCGCGACACATTGCCGGATCCGGCAAAAACCGGATGAAACGCATGGCCATCCGGCGCGATCCGGCGCAAATGCAAGTCAATGGGGGGGAAACCGGATCCGGCATTGCATTTCGCCGGATCCGGTTTCTGTCAAAAGCGCCGGATCGTGCCTGACGGCGAAAACCTGATGTGTGAAAGAGGCCTTAGGCAACTGCTGCAAAGGCAAATAAAATAATGGGATGCATTAAAAGAGGCATAGATGCTCATGAGGAGAACATAATTTTACCTCTATATAAGTCACTAGTGCGACCACACTTAGAATACTGTGTAAAGTTCTGGTCTACAGTGTATAAGAAAGACATAGCTGAACTGGCGCGGGTGCAGAGAAGAGAGACCAAGGTTATTAGGGAACTAGGGGGTCTGCAATACCAAGACAGGTTATTACACTTGGGGTTATTTAGTTTGGAAAATCGAAGGCTTAGGGGTAATCTTATTACAATGTATAAATATATGAGGGGACAGTACAAAGACCTTTCTAATGATCTTTTTATTCTTAGACCTGTGACGGGCCAAGGGGGCATCCTCTACGTCTGGAGGAAAGAAGGTTTAAGCATACTCACAGACGCGGATTCTTTACTGTGAGAGCAGTGAGACTATGGAACTCCCTGCCATATGATGTTGTAGTGAGTGATTCCCTACTAAAATTTAAGAGGGGTCTGGATGCCTTTCTTGAAAAGTATAATATTACAGGATATATACACTAGTTTCCTTAATATAGCGTTGGTCCAGGGAGCTAGTCTAATTGCCGTATGTGGAGTCGGGAAGGAATTTTTTTCCCCAATGTGAAACTTACTGTTTGCCACATGGGTTTTTTTGCCTTCCTCTGGATCAACATGTTAGGGCATGTTAGGATAGGATATGGGTTGAACTAGATGGATTTAAAGTCTTCCTTCAACCTTAATAACTATGTTACTATGTAAATTAACTGCTAGAATGCCAAAGGTCTGCAATGCTGTAATTGCTGCAACGGGACCATTCTTTGACGAAATCAAAGTTTGAAGGAGAAAATTATTATTTCAAATAAAAATCTTTTTTTCGCGCCTTGTCAATGTCTGGACTAGATTTTAAATTCATTTGGCAACGCATTTGATTAATAAAAGTATGAGTTTTCATGGAAAACACAAAATTGTTTGGGTGACCCCAAACTTTTGAACGGTAGTGTATACAGTATAATGGCCCCATGTATTGCTCCATACAGTATAATGGGCCTCTTATATTGCTTATTGCTCCATACAATATAATGAGCCCCATAAATTGATTCACACAGAATAATGGGCCCCATATAATGCTCCATACAGTAAAATGGGCCCCATATATTACTCCTTACAGTATAATGAACCCCACATAATGCTCCATACAGTATAAAGGCCTCATGCAGTGTTGCATACAGTATAGTGGCCAGGCCACATATATTGCTTGATAGAGTATTATGCCCCAATATATTACTTGATACAGTATAATGGGCTCCATATTGCTCCATACAGGAAAATGGGCCCCATATAATGCTCCATATAGTATAATGGCCCCACACAGTGCTTTATACAGTATAGTGCCCTTATATATTCCCTTATATATTATTTCATACAGAATAAATACCCCATATATTGCTCCATACAGTATAATGAACCCCATTTATTATTATTATTATTATTATTTATTAACAGTTAACAGTAAACAAGTTTCCACAACAAATTTACAATGACAAACTGGTACAGAGGGGAGAGGACCCTGTCCTTGCGGACTTACATTCTACGGGATAGCGGGGAAAAGACAGAAGGTTGGGGGTGCAGCAGATCTGGTGGTGATGAGGTGGCAGCTCAGGCGGTGGTGAGGCAGCAGAATGGTTATTGCAGTCTGTAAGCTTTCCAGAAAAGATGGGTTTTCAGGTTCCGTTTGAAGGAACCGAGGGTGGTGGATAATCGGACGTGTTGAGGCATGGCAATCCAGAGCATAGGGGATATTTGGGAGGAATCTTGGAGGCGGTTGTGTGAGGAACGAATAAGTGTGGAGGAGAGTAGGAGGTCTTGGGAGGATTGAAGAGTACGTGAGGGAAGATATTGGGTGATTAGTTCAGAGATATAGGGAGGGGAAAGGTTGTGGATGGCTTTGTAGGTCAGTGTTAGTAGTTTGAACTGGATTTGTTGGGGAATTGGGAGCCAATGGAGGGATTTGCAGAGGGGAGAGACAGGGGAGTAGCGAGGAGAGAGGTGGATTAGTCAGGCAGCAGAATTGAAGACAGACTGGAGTGGTGCAAGAGAGTTAGCAGGGAGACCACAGAGGAGGGTGTTGCAGTAGTCAAGGCGGGAGATGATGAGGGCATGTACAAGAGTTTTAGTAGATTGAGGACTGAGGAAGGGACGGATTCTGGAAATATTTTTGAGTTGGAAGCGACAGGAGGTGGCAAGAGCTTGAACGTGTGGTTTGAAGGACAGGGCAGAGTTGAAAGTTACTCCAAGGCAGCGGATTTCAGGTGCGGGAGAGAGCATGATGCCATTTACCATAATAGATAGATTGGGTAGGGAAGATACGTGAGATGGAGGAAAGATAATGAGTTCAGTTTTGTCTACGTTGAGCTTTAGGAAGCGATAGGTGAAAAAGGAGGATATGGCTGATTGACACTCCGGGATTTTGGACAGCAGAAAGGTGACATCTGGGCCAGAGAGGTAGATCTGAGTGTCATCTGCATACAGGTGGTACTGGATGCCATGGGACTTTATGAGTTGTCCTAGGCCAAGAGTATAGATGGAAAAAAGTAGGGGCCCCAGGACAGAGCCTTGGGGGACTCCAACAGAGAGGGGGCGGGATGAGGAGGTAGTGCGGGAGTGGGAGACGCTGAATGTGCGGTCAGAAAGGTATGAGGAAATCCAGGATAGGGCAAGGTCTTTGATGCCAAGGGAAGAAAGAATCTGTAGCAGTAGGCAGTGGTCAACTGTGTCAAAGGCAGAGGACAGGTCTAGAAGGAGGAGGATGGAGAATTGTCTGTTAGCTTTGGCTGTGAGTAAGTCATTAGTAATTTTGGTCAGGGCAGTTTCAGTGGAGTGGTGGGGGCGGAAGCCAGATTGCAGGATGTCAAGGAGGGAGTTAGATGAGAGATGGGAGGAAAGTTGAGCATGGACATGCTGTTCAAGGAGTTTGGAAGCAAACGAGAGCAGTGATATGGGGCAATAGCTGGGCATAGCAGTTGGGTCAAGGTTTGATTTTTTGAGGATGGGTGTTATGGTGGCATGTTTGAAGGCTGAGGGGAAGGTACCAGAAGTTAGGGATAGGTTGAAGAGATGAGTTAGGGCTGGAATGATCATGTACGTGAGGTTGGGGAGCAGGTGGGAAGGGCTGGGGTCAAGTGCACAGGTGGTGAGGCGTGATTTGGAAAGGAGATGAGTAAGCTCTCCTTCAGTGATGTTGGAAAAGGGAGGTTATTAGGGAGGGGCAGAGGTCTGGTATGTGGAGCGGTTGGGGTGGTGGAACTGTAAAGGTTTGCCTTGTTTGGTCAATCTTGTTTTTGAAGTAGGTGGCAAAGTCCTCAGCAGAGATGAGGGGAGTTGGAGGTGGCAGTGGTGGGCAGAGGAGAGAGTTGAATGTGCTGAACAGTTGTTTTGGGTTGTGGGATAGTGAAGATACAAGGTTTGTGAAATGGGTCTGTTTAGCAGAGGTGAGGGCTGATTTAAAGGCAAGTGTAGCTTGTTTGAAAGCAGTGAAGTCGTCTGGCAGGCGTGTTTTCTTCCAACGCCGCTCTGCGACCCTGGATGCTTGTTGAAGTTTTTTGGTGAGGTCGTTGTGCCAGGGTTGCCTATTGGTTTGTCGCACTTTGCCATGCATGAGAGAAGCGACTGAGTCTATGGCTGATGTGAGGGTGGCGTTGTAGAAAGCGGTGGCACTGTCCATGTTGTGGAGTGAAGATATGGAGGACAGAGGTAGAAGAGAGTCTGAGAGTCTGTGAATGTCTAGGTGTGCGAGGTTTCTGCGAGGATGTACTAGTGGCTGGACATAGGGGGCAGGTGAGAAGGACAAGGATGAGAAGGTGAGTAGATGGTGGTCAGATAGGGGGAAGGGAGTGGTTGTGAGATTAGATAGGGAACAGAGGCGGGTGAAGATGAGGTCTAATGTATGTCCATCTGTGTGGGTGGCTGTGAAGGACCACTGAGCAAGTCCAAAGGATGAGGTAAGTGACAGGAGTTTGGAGGCTGCTGGTTGGTGGGTGTCAATGGGGATGTTGAAGTCCCCCGTGATGATGGTGGGGATGTCAGCAGAGAGAAAGTGGAGGAGCCAAGTGGAAAATTGGTCAATGAAGGTAGTGGCTGAGCCCGGTGGTCGGTATATGACAGCCATTTGGAGATTAGAGGGAGGGTAGATACGGACAGAGTGAACCTTGAAAGAAGGGAGGATAAGGGAGGGTGGGGGTTGGATAGGGTTGAAGGAGCAGTTTTTAGAAAGGAGGAAACCCACTCCTCCACCATGTTTGTTGCCAGGGCGAGGAGTGTGGGTAAAGTGGAGGCCGCCATAACTCAATGCGGCTGGAGAGGCCGTGTCAGGGGATGTCAGCCAGGTCTCAGTGAGGGCCAGGAAGGAAAGGTTGCGGGAGGTAAAGAGGTCGTGGATCACGTGGAGCTTGTTGCAGATGGAGCAAGAATTCCAAAGTGCTCCAGAAAGAGGGTGCGGGAGGGAGGGGGTCAGTGGCACGGGTTTTAAGTGTGAGGCATTGCGGTAGTTTCTCTTAGTGTGAGAAAGATAGGGGTGAGAATTAGTGGGATGTATGAGGCAGGGGGGCCAGGATTGGGGGATATGGCACCAGCAGTGAGAAGAAGCAGAGAAAGGGAAAGCAGGTGGGTGAAGGAGAGTGATCGTCTTGTATTGTATGTTAGTAGAAGAGGTCTGAGGTTAAGGAGTATGTCAATTAAAAACAGAGGGTGAACAATGCATGAGGGTTCAGGGGTGCAGTGAGGATTCTGAAGCGGGTTCAACAGACATACCAATTAAAAACAAAGGGTGAACAATGCATGAGGGTTCAGGAGTGCGGTAAGTATTCTGAAGCGGGTTCAGCAGACATGCCAATTAAAAACAGAGGGTGAACAATGCATGAGGGTTCAGGGGTGCAGTGAGTATTCTGGAGCTGGTTCAGCAGACATGCCAATTAAAAACAGAGGGTGAACAATGCATGAGGGTTCAGGGGTGCAGTGAGGATTCTGAAGCGGGTTCAGCAGACATACCAATTAAAAACAGAGGGTGAACAATGCATGAGGGTTCAGGGGTGCAGTGAGTATTCTGAAGCGGGTTCCGCAGACATACCAATTAAAAACAGAGGGTGAACAATGCATGAGGGTTCAGGGGTGCAGTGAGTATTCTGAAGCGGGTTCAGCAGACATACCAATTAAAAACAGAGGGTGAACAATGCATGAGGGTTCAGGGGTGCAGTGAGGATTCTGAAGCGGGTTCAGCAGACATACCAATTAAAAACAGGGGGTGAACAATGCATGAGGGTTCAGGGGTGCAGTGAGTATTCTGAAGCGGGTTCAGCAGACATACCAATTAAAAACAGAGGGTGAACAATGCATGAGGGTTCAGGGGTTCAGTGAGTATTCTGAAGCGGGTTCAGCAGACATACCAATTAAAAACAGGGGGTGAACAATGCATGAGGGTTCAGGGGTGCAGTGAGTATTCTGAAGCGGGTTCAGCAGACATACCTGTGGATGAAAGCAGATTGATCAGGACATGGCAGCATGAAGGAGAATATAACATGGTGTATCAGTCTGGTAATATTTCTCATGTATCACTTTAAATATGTCACTTCAAATGATGTCACATCTGGCCAAGGTCATATCTGACCTGTCCTCTTCAACTTATACCATTCAAATGTCTGCATTTATTGCTCCATACAGTATTATGGGTCCCATACATTGCTCCATACAATCTATAATGGCCCCATTATGTACTGCTCCATATGGTATAATGGGCTCCACATGTTGCTTGATGTAGTATATGATGCTACCCATATATTGCTCCATACAGCGTAATGGGCCTCATATAATGCTCCATACAGTATAATGTTCCCCATGTATTGCTCCATACAGCATAATAAGTCCCAAATATTGGTCCATACAATATACACTCACTGGCCACTTTATTAGGTACACCATGCTAGTAACGGGTTGGACCCCCTTTTGCCTTCAGAACTGCCTCAATTCTTCGTGGCAGAGATTCAACAAGGTGCTGGAAGCATTCCTCAGAGATTTTGGACCATATTGACATGATGGCATCACACAGTTGGCGCAGATTTGTCGGCTGCACATCCCTGATGCGAATCTCCCGTTCCACCACATCCCAAAGATGCTCTATTGGATTGAGATCTGGTGACTGAGGAGGCCATTTGAGTACAGTGAACTCATTGTCATGTTCAAGAAACCAATCTGAGATGATTCGAGCTTTATGACATGGCGCATTATCCTGCTGAAAGTAGCCATCAGATGTTGGGTACATTGTGGTCATAAAGGGATGGACATGGTCAGCAACAATACTCAGGTAGGCTGTGGCGTTGCAACGATGCTCAATTGGTACCAAGGGGCCCAAAGAGTGCCAAGAAAAAATTCCCCACACCATGACACCACCACCACCAGCCTGAACCGTTGATACAAGGCAGGATGGATCCATGCTTTCATGTTGTTTACGCCAAATTCTGACCCTACCATCCGAATGTCGCAGCAGAAATCGAGACTCATCAGACCAGGCAACGTTTTTCCAATCTTCTACTGTCCAATTTCGATGAGCTTGTGCAAATTGTAGCCTCAGTTTCCTGTTCTTAGCTGAGAGGAGTGGTACCCGGTGTGGTCTTCTGCTGCTGTAGCCCATCTGCCTCAAAGTTCGACGCACTGTGCGTTCAGAGATGCTCTTCTGCCTACCTTGGTTGTAACGGGTGGCAATTTGAGTCACTGTTGCCTTTCTATCAGCTCGAACCAGTCTGCCCATTCTCCTCTGACCTCTGGCATCAACAAGGCATTTCCGGCCACAGAACTGCCGCTCACTGGATTTTTTTTCTTTTTCGGACCATTCTCTGTAAACCCTAGAGATGGTTGTGCGTGAAAATCCCAGTAGATCAGCAGTTTCTGAAATACTCAGACCAGCCCTTCTGGCACCAACAATCATGCCACGTTCAAAGGCACTCAAATCACCTTTCTTCCCCATACTGATGCTCGGTTTGAACTGCAGGAGATTGTCTTGACCATGTCTACATGCCTAAATGCACTGAGTTGCCGCCATGTGATTGGCTGATTAGAAATTAAGTCTTAACACACAGTTGGACAGGTGTACCTAATAAAGTGGCCAGTGAGTGTATAATGGCCCCATATATTGCTTGATACAGTATAAGGGGCCCCATATATTGCTCCATATAGTATAATATGCTCTATATAACAATCCATACAATATTATGGGCCCCATATATTGCTCCATACAGTATTATGGGCCCCATATATTGCTCCATACAGTATAATGAGCCCAATAAATTGCTCAGTACAGCATAACAATCGCCCACAGTGCTCTGTACAGTACAGTTACCCGTTTAAAACAATTTAATGGCCTCATATATTGTTCCATACAGTATAACAGGCCCCATATATGGCTTCATACAGTATAATGGGCCACATATAATGTCTCATACAGTATAATGGACCCCAAATATTGCTCCGTACAGTATAATGACACCATATATTGCTCTATACAGCATAATGAGCCCTATATAATGCTCCATACAGTATTATGCACCCAATATATTGCTCCATACAGTATAATAGGCCCCATATATTGCACCATACAGTATAATGAGCCCCATATATTGCTCCATACAGTATAATGACCCCACACAGTGCTCCATACAGTATAGTTGCCCGATATAAACAGTAAAATGGACCTATATATTGCTCCATATAGTACAATGGGCCTCATATAGTTCTTCAAACAGTATAAAGGTCCCATACAGTGTTCTATACAGTATAGCAGACCCATATTTTGCTCAATACAGTATAATGGGCCCCATATTGCTCCGTACGGTATAATGGGCCTCATATAATGCTCCATATCCTAGAATTGGCCCCATAAATTGCTCCAAAAAGTATAGTGGCCCCACACAGTGCTCCATATCATATAGTGGCCTTATATATTTCTTCATACAGAATAGTGACCTCATATATTGCTCCGTACAGTACATTTTTACATACAGTATATAACGGACCCCATATATTGCTCCACAAAGTATAATGGGTCTCATATATTGCTTCACACAGTATAATGAGCCCCATATAACCGCAGCCTTCAAAAGATTGTTAAGAAAAGGCCATTCAAAAATTTGGGGGAGATTCAGAAGGAGTGTATTGCTGCTGAAGTCATTTGTTCAAGAGCCACCACACACAGACATATCCAGAACATGGGCTACAAGTATCGCATTCTTTATGTCAAGCCACTCATGACAAATAGACAACACCAGAAGCATCTTACCTGGGCCAAGGAGAAAAAGAACTGATCTGTTGCTCAGTGGTCCAAGGTGTTGTTTTCAGATGAAAGTAAATTTTGCATTTCATTTGTAAATCAAGGTCCCAAGAACTGGAGGAAGAGAGGAGATGCACACAATCCAAACTGTTTCCACAATCAGTGATGGTTTGTAGAGCTATGTCATCCACTGTGTTTTATCAAGACCAAAGTTAGCTCAGCTGTCTATCAGGAAATTTTAGAGCACGCTTTTTGGAGTTGGAAATTTCATTCTCCAGCAGGACTTGGCATCTGTCCACATTGCCAAAAGTACCAATACCTGGTTTAAAAGCAACAGTATCACTGTGCTTGATTGGCCAGCATCTTGCCTGACCTTAACCCCATAAATTGGTATTGTCAAGAGCAAGATGAGACACCAGACCAAGCAAGGCAGATGAGCTGAAGGCTCTTTTTGTATTGAAGAACTGAAATAAATTAACTTTTTGATGATATTCTAATTTTGAGAGAAGCACCTGTATATTAGAGTGAACAGAGAAATGAGGGAGGATTTATTTGTTGAAGTATAACTGCTGTAGCTGCCGGCAAAAGGATTTTATGGTGTCTAATCATTTACAGTTGTTCACTGATGGGTAGCATAGGCTATGGTTCAGTGGCATGTCAAAGTTTCGGCACCCCTAGTCAAATTTACTGTAATTTGAACAGTTTAGCAAGTTGAAGATTAAATGATCTCTAAAAGACCTAAAGTTAAAGATGTCATATTTCCTTTGTATTTTAGGCCAAAAAAAGGGTGCTTTGAAAATTCTGGCACTTTGCCTGGCTCTTTCCACTTGCCCTCTGGTGGTGGAAAGTGGGTTTAATATTTGTGGGGTCAATGTCAGCTATTTTATGACAGCTGACATCCAGCTCACAAGTTAGTAATGGAGAAGCGTTTATAACCCCATATCCTTTATTTTAAATAAAAATACATGTTTTTCTTTTTTATTTAAACCCTCATCCCATGTAAATAATGCTCCATATCCTAGAATTGGCCCCATATATTGCATCCCAGAAAATAATAAACCCCAAAAATACTTATCTAACACCCATTCCATTGAAGCCCTGGTCTCCTATAAAAAAAAATAAAAAACAACTATATCCCTCACCTGTCCGGCATACTGTCCTACACCATAATCTATGTCTGCTATAAGTGTTTTCAACCTGGACCATCCAAGCTGAAAACAATGGGAGAATGAGCTGGTAGTGACATCATCAAGGTTACCACAGGTCAACGAGGCTGCGTTCTCAGCTCACTCCACTGTGAGCTGGGCAGAAGAACTGCGGTGAACTCTGAGAGATCACCGCTAGTACCATGAAAAAAAGTCTCCCGGTGCAGCGCTAAGCTAAGTGAGTTCACCATAGTTCACTGTGAGAAATTTATTTTGGTGACTTTTTTTTCATGGTGCTAACTGTGATCTCTCTGAGGTCACCGCAGTTCATCGGCCCATCTCACAGTGAAGTGAGCTGGGAATGCAGCCTTGACCTGCGGTAACTTTGATTACATCACCGCTAGTCACTAACACTACCACTTACCTTTTATCGCAGACATGGATTACGGCATGGGACAGAACGTCAGCCAGGTGAGGGATAAGGTTTTTTTTTCAGGATACCAGGGCTTCAATGGAATGGGCATTAGGTAAGTATTAGGTGAATATTATTGTTGTTTATTATTTTTTGTGTTTTTCACAGGGGACAAGCCTTCAATTGAATGGGCATAAGGTGAGTATAATTTAGTTTTTTATTTTTAGATAAAAAAATAACATGGTTTTATAGTTTTATTTCAAATAAAGAACTTTATTCTGGCTGTGAGTTTATTTACAATCTAACTATGGGGTTAGTAATAGATGCACTTTTTCTGGGGCAGCTGCGGGCTGCTATTTTTAGGCTGGGTGGGCCCAATATCCATGGCCCCTTACCAGCCTTAGAATACCAGCCCCCCAGCTGTCTGTTTTAGCTTGGTTGGTTATCAAAAATGGGGGTGACGCCACGCCATTTTTAAAATTATTTATTTAAATAATTTTAAAAAATGGCATGGGGACCCCTTTATTCTTGATAACAGCCATGATAAAGTTGACAGCTGAGGGTTGCAGCCCACAGCTGTTAGTTTTCCCATGCTAGTTTTCAAAAATAGAGGGGAATGCATGCCCTTTTTTTAAAAAATATATTTATTTATAGCGCAGGTGCCAGCTGATGAATACTCCCATCAGCCGCCACCTGTTCACTGTTATTAGCGGCAGCAGAAGTATGCAGATGGGAGTAGTACTCTCTCATCAGCTGACACCTCAGTGACTGGAGGTAAATTTTTTATCTCTGGTCACAGTTGCTGGCTCACACTGTCATCTGAGAGTGTGGGAGACGCAGCTCTCTGACTGGCAGTAATGATCTCATCACCTATCAGAGCCAGTGTTTGCCGAACTGTCATCTGGATGAGGTCTGGGTTCGAGTTCGGGTACTGTTCTGATACCCGAACTGTACTTTTTTTTAACTGTTTGACGGAACCCGCCGGACCTGAGCATGCAGGCATCACTTTGCCCATCACTAGCAGTAAATAATCCCAAGACCTTCTCACTTGTGTATTCTGAATTGGGATTGATACCATGGTAAATTGAACAGTCGACTGCAGTTCGAACACGGTCCAATTATTCAGCCTCATGAAAGAATTGGATGAACTTTTGTGTTCTCTTTGGAGTGGACTGTACAGAAAGTAGCGTAGAGGTAGTCTAATGTTTTATTAACTTGTTGATGCTGATGAAATTATCATTTTCCTATATTTCAAACATAACAGCAGGAGCATCTTTTTTCCTGAAATTGCTTGGTAAAGTTTCTTTAGGCAGTCTATTTCCAGTAAGGCAGTTAATGAAAGGCTACCGCAGAGCCTCTTGGAGGCTGGACAATAGGCGTCCAGTGTCTATAACTCTTTTGGTATGTAGTAGTTTGTGTGCTCATAAGAAACAAACCTTTTTAAAACGGCCTTTGTGTTGGCCTTCTTTGCTGCCTTAAGGATAAGCAAGTTGGTGTCAGCTAATGGTTTACTAATGGGTGATGTTCAGGTGATTAAGTCGTCCATTTATCTATATTAGAAAATCAAAGATTGATCAGTTGGGTAAATGTTGTTGTATTCATTTAAATAAGATGACTTTCTTCTTGTTATGCCCAGTATAAAATACAAAGACGTGGTTGACACTAAGCTCAACAATGAATAGAGCTTTTATGCTGCATAAAGTTGCATCACCATTAACATAATTTCGGTTTAATTTCAGTGTTAAAGAATTGTCTGGCCAAACTGAATATGGGTAGTACTAAAATCTCATCACATTCTTTTAAGATTGGATCTGCTACAGAGGCAGCTAGATTTGGATTAAAAGAATAGCACTATTTGAGAACAGGCAATTGGGAGACAAACAGCTTTATGCTGCTTGTAAGGCTTGAATTGATAGTAGACTAATGTTCAATTCTCAGATCTGCTGGTGATATGGATTGTAGGCCTTTAGGGATGAGCGAGCACTAAAATGCTCGGGTGCTTGTTGCTCGAATCGAATAATTCCTAATAATCGTATGCTCATTTTGAGTAACGAGTCAATGAGAAAGCCAAGCTTTTTCTGGCAGACCCTTTAAAGAAGTCTGGGGGCAGTGAAAATGTTCAAAGGATGGGAAAAATGCTAAATGGAAGGAAAACAGCATGGGGAAGACCCCTAGAAGCATCTCTGTCTCCCAGATCGCTGCCGAGAACAATGGTGTGACACTTTTACTCTACTTTAACCCCTTATTGACCTGAGCTTTTTTCGATTTTTCATTTTTATTTTTCGCTCCCCTTCTTTCCAGAGCCATAACATTTTTTATTTTTCCATCAATATGGCTAGGTGAGGGCTTATTTTTTGTGGGACTAGTTGTACTTTTGAACGACACCATTGGTTTTACCATGTAGTGTACTTGAAAATGGGAAAAAAATTCCAAGTCCGGTGGAATTGCAAAAAAAGTGCAATCCCACAATTGTTTTTTGTTTGGCTTTTTTGATAGGTTCACCAAATGCTAAAACTGACCTGCCATTATGATTCTCCAGGTAATTACGAGTTAATAGACACCAAATATGTCTAGGTTCTCTTTTATGTAAGTGATGAAAAAAAAATCCAACGTTTGCTAAAAAAAAATGCTCAATTTTCTGAGACCCGTAAGCATCTCCATTTTTTGTGATCTGGCGTCGGGTGAGGGCTTATTTTTTACGTGCAGGGCTGCCGTTTTTAATGATATCCCTTTTGTGCAGATACGTTCTTTTGATCGCCCATTATTGTATTTTAATGCAATGTCGCGGCGACCAAAAAAACATAATTCTGGCGTTTTGATTTTTTTTCTCGCTACGCCATTTAGCGATCGGGTTAATCCTTTTTCTTATTGATAGATCGGGCGATTATTAACGCGGCAATACCAAATATAGGTAGGGGGGGTTTATTGCTTTATTTTGATTGGGGCAAAAGGGGGGTGATTTAAACTTTTTTTTTTTTTTTTTTAATTTTTAAACACTTTTTTTTTTGGCATGCTTCAATAGCCTCCATAGGAGGCTAGAAGCATGCCATACTTGATCGACTCTGCTACATATAGGCGATGCTCAGATAGCCTCTATGTAGTAGAAATACAGCATTGCTATGAGCGTCGACCACAGGGTGGCGCTCATAGCAATCTGCTGACAACAACCATAGAGGTCTCTATGAGACCTCTGGTTGTCATGGCAACATGTCGCTGACCCCCCAATCACATGACGGGGGTCGGCGATGTGCTAATACCATCCGGGCGCCAGAAGTACTAGTTAAATGCTCACTGTCAGCATTTGACAGCAGGATTTAACTAGCTAATAGGCATGGGCGGATCACGATTCCGCCCGCGCCTATCGCGGGCACATGTCAGCTGTTTCAGCATGTCAACATGTTGCAGCTTTGAGGTGGACTCACCGCCGGAGCCCACCTCAAAGCGGGGGATACCGACCGCTGACGTACTATTGTAAAGGGGTTAAGGAGTGACAATAAAATATTCCAAACCAACGAAAAATTGCATTTTACATGAAAATATGTTAAACATTTTTTCCTGCATAATAACATGTATATATACTGTAAGGCAAAATTCAAAAAGGATTTAAAAATATATATATACTAGCTGAAGAGCCCGGCGCTGCCCGGGCATAGTAACTAACTGTGGTTAGTTATAGCAAATTATAATTATCCTCCACCCCATAGTCCTGTGCCCATATACCCATCATACATATCCACGATCCCATAGGCCCGTGCCCATATACCCATCATACATATTCACCATCCCATAGTCGAGTGCCCATATACCCATCAAACATCCTTCATCTCATAGTCCCATGCCCATATACCCATCATGCATATCCTCCATCCCATAGTCCCGTGCCCATATACCCATCATACATATCCACGATCCCATAGGCCCGTGCCCATATACCCATCATACATATTCGCCATCCCATAGTCGAGTGCCCATATACCCATCACACATCCTTCATCTCATAGTCCCATGCCCATATACCCATCATGCATATCCTCCATCCCATAGTCCCGTGCCCATATACCCATCATACATATCCGCCATCCCATAGTCCCGTGCCCATATACCCATCATACATATCCTCCATCCCATAGTCCAGTGCCCATATACCCATCACACATCCTCCATCCCATATTCCCGTGTCCATATACATATCCGCCATCCCATAGTCCCATGCCCATATACCCATCACACATCCTCCATCCCATAGGCCCGTGCCCATATACCCATTATACATATCCTCCATCCCATAGTCCCATGCCCATATACCCATCATACATATCCTCCATCCCATAGTCCCATGCCCATATACCCATCATACATATTCGCCATCCCATAGTCCAGTGCCCATATACCCATCACACATCCTCCATTCCATAGTCAACCATTATGACATCATAATGAGCGGCGGCAGGGCTTGCAACCTATGATGACATCAGCGTCGCCATGACAACCATTGTGACATCATAATGAGGGGCGGTGCTTGATACGCACACACTGCATCCCCAGTATGCGAATAGGGGCATTATGACATCATAATGAGGGGCGGGGCTTGACGCGAACGCACTTTTTCCCCAGTATGTGTTAGGGACGGCGGAACGCACCAAATATAAATAATAGGAGGTGCATTCGCCGCCCGGGGTCCACCGTGCGGTAGGTGACTAGACCGCTGCTGGACAAAGGCAGATGCACCAGAAGGTGCCGTAGTGCGCACTGGTTAACGTCACCCGAACGCTAGGAGCGGCTCTGTTCAGACACAGAGTCGCTTGCCAGAAGTATATGCAAAGGCGCTGGCCCTGTTAACGTCACAGGAGCCGGCGTGTGGCATCGCAGCCGCGAACACCAATAGCTGCTGGTAATGCAGCGCTGCGGCAACTAAAGCCGCAAGCATCGGCGCCGAGAACCGGGCACCGACGGATGCTAGTGTGGGCGTGGATCGCACTGTGGCATGTAGCTTGCCACAACCTGGAGCTGACTAACCCAACACACTGTCATCAATCGTATTATCCAAGGAAAGGGGTTTCATAATAAGTCAGTCACCAGTCCATGCATGCATCCATCACCATACACACACAGCATAATATGCTACACTAGCGCATGGCCGAGCCGCCATGCAGGCTTTTTATAGCCATGCGCTTCCGGGACCTTCCAGTACCCTGGAAAGGACCAATCAGATCCGACGCAGGACCTGAGCATGTGACCCCTGCTCTCCAGTGAGAGGTCACCTTGCGGGCATGCCCAGTAGCACGGTATGAGGACTTAGCCTCTGGAGTGGTTCCCTGCAGAACAGGATGCGCTACCATTGCTGCACCAGAGGTGGCAGCAACATCCAGGCTATCAGAGCAAGTCTGAGTAGCATGCCTGGCTCGCCGTGATTGCTGAGCAGCACCCAGAGCAGGCGGAGGAAAATGGGAGACCGCTGGATGTCTGGCTCTGGATTCCCGCTGTGCAGTGTCAGGAATCTGATGCCTAACAGTATGTAGATAGGGGCAAAATTGTTTGGTGCATTGGAACACGCGGAGTTAAAATTTCGCCGCATAGCTTAGGATGCTCTCGGGGTCCAGACGTGCGACTGTGCCAAATTTTGTGGCTGTAGCTGCGACAGTGCGGATGCCTATCCCGGATATACATACATACACACTTTGAGCTTTATATATTAGATAATTTAAGTAAACCAAAAGTGAATTTTTATAAAAAAATAGGAAATTTCAGTGTAATTTATGAAGGAAGCAAGAAGTGTCAAAAATAAGGGACTTGGATACACCCTGTATTACACATAAAGGAGCATAAAGGAGGGCCTCATACACATTCTGCTCAAATTGTCATGTATCGGTACTCCTACACTGATAAAGACTATGCACTTTTGAGGGTTATATACAAAGGAAATGTACTCCAGACCATGGAATAGCCTGTGGGTGAGCAATATAATACCGAATGTAGTGCAGCGCTTACTGCATGTGTTGGGGTACACTCGCTTGGCAACGGGATTAAGGCACACAGGAAGGTTTTTTTCCACTCAAACAGTTTATGCGGTTTATTAAACACTCATAAGCCACTGTAGGCCATGTTATATATCACAGACCTAACATATAGTCCATAGCACTTCATAGTACACAGCTTTAACTCGCAGTCACTAAACACACCGGACCTCTCTTCATCCAGTTACCATGGGTGACTGCACGCCGTGCTAATGCCTCTCACAACTTTACTCCATGACACACGACATTAGGTTGCAGTCTCTAAACATGTTGGACCTCACTTCGTCCAGTTACCATGGGTGACTGCACAGTTCATTAACTGACCCTTGTCAGTACACACAGTCCCCCATACTCTGGGTTACCTTCCTGGAGCTCCGCTCCACACACTGACTTCTTGTCAGTCCTAACTTCTGGGGAAGCTGCCTTACTGGGATCACTGTCCCAGACGATGATTTGTGCCACAGGCCAAACCCAACAGTTCAGACCCTCAGAAGGACAGTAGCTTCCCCAACAGTTAGCCATCACAGGCCCTGCCAGTACATGGTCTCGCCCTGTGCTCTACAGGAATCTGGTCCACTTGCAGGACCTTCCAACACAGAGACCACCCAGGCCCATGGCCTCACCATGTGCGCTTCAGGAATCTGTTCCACTCGCAGAACCTTCCAACACAGAAACCATCCAGGTACATGGCCTCACCATGTGCTCTTCAGGAATCCGGTCCACTTGCAGGCCCTTCCAACACACAGAGACCTGTCCTCTTTCAGGACTTAACAACACACAGATCATGTGACCAAACCACAGTCACATTATGAAGCTGAAACCATCCCCATAGGTGGGAGGTGTGTTTGATTAGCCAGTCCTGCACAGCTCTCTGGCTAACTCTGTAAGCCCCCCTTTATAAATAAAAACAAGGCACGTGGAACTACAGGTCCTCCTTTGCGACACATAACAGCCATTTACAACAATGCCGGTCATTGTCTCACACTCTCACACAATACATTTTTTAACAATTTCTTTGCGGGTTATATACCAATGAAATGTACTCCAGATCACGGAATAGTCTATGGGTGACCAATACAATACTGATAAGGGTATGTGCACAGATTGAGGAAAGTTTCTACACCATTTCTACATCTCTTGGCAGGAAAAATGCAGCTTTTTTGGTGCGTTTTTGATTGTTGTGAAGTTAATGGTGAAAAACACAGGGCAAAAGCACACAGAGAATTGACATGTAGCATATTAATTTCTGCACCAAATCTGCAAGTCAAAAATACTCAACGTGTGCATGATATGTCAGGTTTCTCTTTCACTTTGTTGGCATCAGGCTTTCTTCAAGTTTTGTCCCAAACCCGCACAGAAAAAACGCCACAAAAACGCACAAAAGACACATGCAAGGCAAGGCAAGGAATGATAGCACAAGGATCAGGATATTCTGCCTCCTAGAGGGCGGACAGAGAGGTACAAGGCAAGGTAAAGAACTATAGGACAGTGATCAGGATATTCTGCCTCCTGGAGGGTGGACGGAGAGGTACAAGGCATGGTACAAGGACACTGAGACAAGGATATTCTGCTTCCTAGAGGGCGGAAAGACAGGCACCGACACAGGACTAGGAATAAAGCCTACAGAGAAGGCGAAACATAGGTCAGGACCTGGCTACTCAGCAGCAAAACACCAACTGAGTTAAGGCTTTGCTCAGGCAGCTACCACCGGGTGGAGATGCCCTAAATACTACAGGCCTCTTGGTAATTGGTCAGGGACACATTAGACAGGTGCACCCTGATTCCATAAGAACCAGAGAGTTCTGGTGCCGCCCCCCTATGCACAGCCAGGAAGCATGCAGAGAGCAGGCAGGAAGCAAGAGGCACACAGCATGGAGCTGGCAGCAGACAGAACACACAGACAAAAGACAGCGTGAGCGTCTGCCTGTACTCTGCTCTCTTGCAGATCTGCCTGTGCTCCGCACTCTTGCAGCTCTGCTTGCTCCGTACTCTTGCGGCCCTGCCTGTGCTCCGCACTCTTGTGGCTCTGACTGCTCTCTACTCTTGCGGCTCTGCTTATGCTCCGCATTCTTGCGGCTCTGCCTGCTCCGTACTCTTGTGACTCTGCCTATGGTCTGCACTCTTGCGGCTCTGCCTACTCGTCCGAGTATCAGCCATGCTCATCTGCCAGTCGTGCCTGTTGCCTGCACCTGTCCTAGTGTTCCATTGCCCTGAGTGAGATCAGCAGCCACAGCCAGACACCACATTGGAGTAGCTGGCAGCTACCTGCCACACAAGCCTGACCTCACCATCAGAGGTTCCAGTGAACACCAAGGTAGCTGTCCTAATCACGCCCCTTCCAGGGTAGTCTGGTTTTTGGCACAGTGGGGCAACAACCGCCTGGCTCATGCCAATCTTCCAAGGCGCCAGCGTGACATGGTGTTTTCTTCCTTGCCATGCACATGACAGCGCGACAAACACCTGGTGTTCGGGCAGCCGAACCTGAACAGTAACACAGACTTCCTGGTGAAGTCCATGTTCGGTGTCCATGCCCAAACAGTAGGTGTTCGGTACAGATGCTGAACTTTACTGTTCAGGTTCGCCCATCTCTACTCATCACTAATCTCTAGCCATATGGGGGTTAAATCAGAACAAAGTGGTCACTTGAGTTAGACGAGCAAGACAAGGAATCCATTAGTTTCATCGTTTCATGAAATAACACAAAACAGGTAAGCCTGAAGATCAATTCGTTTTAACAGCTATTCATTGGCTAAATTGATTTGCATTTTTTTGCAGATATGAGACAATCAATAAGAAATGCAAATTTAATACCATGTTTCTATATTTCTACAACTAATGTTGATTTGTTTGATTTAATAGTCAATTCAAGGGATAAAGGAGTTTATATTTCCAGAACTACATTTTTCTTATATTCATAAAATCTCATTTGCAAAGGTTGATTTAAAAACAAATTACACAATATTTCACAATGCAGAGTCCTTTCTTTCAAGATCTTTCTATCTATTTCTCACTTTAAAGAAAAATTGGAGATTGGCTTACTGATATGATGTGATAATCTATAAACGCCAATCCGCATTGAACAGCCGATGAGTCAAGCAAATAACACTTTTTATCTAATGACAATGGCACCTTTCAATGGGTTGGATACATAATGATAGGTGTACATGACATCTTTTAGACCCTGGGGTACCCGCCTAGATTTGCAAAAGGAAGACACTTCAGGAGAACACTGGCAATGTTTTTCCAAAGGCATCTTTTTTTGCATCTTTCGTGTCTTTTTGCATTTTTTTTATACCCATACATTAGCAAGCGCCTTTCACTTGGAAGCCATCTGAAGAATGGTCAAGTCATTTCTTTTAACCTCTTCACTACCTCCCCTTCACGACCTACCTTTAGGCTATGTACCCACGTTGCAGAGATGCTGCGGAAATTTCCGCAGCATTTCCGCAACTTCCGCCGCTGGAAAAACGCATGGAATTCGCATGCGTTTTTCCGCAAAAACAAGTGTTTTTCACTTGCGGAATTCAAGCGCATTCCAAGCGATTTGAAGCATCGCTTGGAATGTGATTGACAGGTTGGTCACACTCATCAAACATAGTGTATGACAAGTGTGACCAACTTTTTACTATTGAGGCTGCCTATGCAGCATCAGTAGTAAAAGACAGAATGTTAAAAAAAAAAAAAATGTGATAAACTCACCTTCCGGCGTCCCACACAGCGTCCCCAGGCCTCAGCGATGCTCCCATTCCCAGCGATGCCTTGCGACAATGACCTTTGATGATGTAGCGGTCTCGCGATACTGTAGTGGTCTCGCGAGACCGCTACGTCATCACAGGTCCTTGCCGCAAGGCATTACTGGGAACGGGAGTTGGCGGGAGCATCGGTAAGGCTGTGCGGGACATCGGTAGGTGAGTATAACCCGATTTTTTATTTTTTATTCTTTTTTTTACAGGGATATGGCATCCAGGGCCTGGAGGACAGTCTCCTCTCCTCCACACCGTGGGTACCATCCGCACATGGGACGCTCACTTTGTGCATGGTGGGCATAGCCACATGCGGAAAGTAAGCAGATCTCATGCATTCCTATGTGTGCGGAATCTTGGCGATTATTTGCGGAATCGCGGCGATTCCGCAAAAATAATGAGCCTGCTGCGTTTTTTCCGCTATGCGATTCCGCTGCAGAAAAAAATGCAGCATTAGCACAGCAGGTGCAGAATAAAATAGGAATGCATGGGTTGCGTTCTGTATGCATTTTCGCAGCGTTTTTGCGGCGAAAAATGCGGCATATCGCATACAATCCGCAACGTGGGTATACAGCCTTAACCTCTTCAGTTTCTCCCCCCTTCTTCCCAGAGCCATAACTTTATTATTTTTCTGGCCATGTAGCGGTATGAGGGCATGTTTTTTGTGGGACGAGTTGAAGCTGCGATCAATCGCCTGTCCTATGCAAGCATTTTTGTAGTTTTCAATGACATCATTTATTTTACCGTATAGTGTACTGGAATCTGTGAAAAAATAAATTCCAAGTGCGCTGAAATTTCAAAACAAATACAATTCTACAATTTTTTTTTAATTTTCTATGTTCACTATATGATAAAACTGACCTGGCAAAATGATTCTCCAGGTCAAATGATTGCACACATACTAAACATGTATATATATTTTTTTTGGTGTACATTTTTTTTAATTTCTAAAAAATTTTTTTTTTCTTTTGTCGCCATTTTCCGAGACCTGCAATGCTTTGATTTTTCAGGCACTGGGCCTGCAAGAGGGCTTATTTATTGCATTCTGAGTTTTTAATGATAACAGTTTGGGGTACATATGATGTTTTGTTTACATTTTATTTCACTATTGCGACGGTAAAAAAACATAACATGATGAAGAAGGACGTTGTCCTGTGAAAGGCTTTGATAGTGTTTTGTCCTTCCTGACGCTCCGTAGGCTACAAGTGTTGTCACACACTGCCAGACACTGTCGGCCACTTTTTTCCTCGCCGAGTAACCAGGGAAGCCACCGGCCTGCACCATCGGCTACTCTGATCTCTGTCCCCGCACCACTCCGGACCCACCCTTCTCAGCACTAGAGTTGAGCGACTTTGGTCGGATCGGGTTTCGTGAAACCCGAATGAAACAAAATTTGAGTTGGATGAAACTGGTCCGACTAGGGCAAAAAAAAGTCGAAGTTTCGTCCGAAACCCGACCCCAATGCAAGTCAATGGGAAATAAAAGTCAGCATTGAGCGGATGACGTTCATCCACTCAATGCCGACTTTTATTCCCCATTGACTTGCATTGGGGTCGGGTTTCGGACGAAACTCCGACTTTTTTTGCCCTAGTCAGACCAGTTTCATCCGACTCAAATTTTGTTTCATTCGAGTTTCACGAAACCCGATCCGACCAAAGTCACTCAACTCTAATGGGCAGCAGAGAATTTGACAAGTGCACATGCACAATTTGAACATAAATCCTGTAGTCAGACTTGTAGAATTAGTAACGCATGGAGGCTGGTCCACTGAGTAAGCAGGTGTCTTAAGGGATAATCAACTTATATTTAAGAATACTGTAAATGTGACATACATCGTTTCTTGTGTATGTCCATGCACAAACCACTAGTTGCGACTGAATACCGCTAATATCCACTTAAGGACCTTTTAATTTGAAATCACTCCTGCCCTTATTTTCCCATTACACACTTTGGGGGTGATATCTACCCATTTGTGGGACACTAATTGAGCCTACATTTGGTACTATTTGCTTGACAGAATGGCATCTTTCTTGTACTAGTCTGCCGTATATTTAAAGTGACAGAATTGGCACAGAATCTCTAAGATCCCAGCTGCTGTCTTGTTTCTATATTTAGGGAGCGCCAGTGTGGGTTACCGGTAATTTTTTTGCTAAGAAACATTTTTCCTTCATAATTACATGTATATAACACAAAATAAAAATAAATAAAAAATTATACCTCTCCTTTAGCATATGATCACACGGAGCTTTTTCGCTTTATTTTTTCCGTTAACATTTGTGAGGGCTCTCACACCTATGTTTGGGAGGTCCCTCCCTCATGCCAAATAGTTAGCAAGATAGTGAAATACATATTCCCCATCACTTTACAATGCCAGCTAAAACATGCCCATTTAAATTTTGGGCTTTGCCCGCCACCATCACCATGTCCACCTCCATGTCATTATGTGGCCCTCGATGTCAATTAGAGTGCCAGCAGGTGCCATGAAACCTGAGTTTGGGAAGAGCCCTCAAGTAGCCCTGTATCATACATTTGGGAGAGCTCTCATGCCTACTTTCAGGAGGTCCCTCCCTCATGCCAAATAGTTAGCCAGATAGTGGAATGCATATTACCCATTCCTTTACAATGCCATTTAAAATATGCCCATTTGAATTTTGTCTTTGCCCACCACCACCATTTCCACCGCCATGTCATTATGCAGCCCTCACTTACAATTTGCAGAGGGCCACCAGGTGCTGTGAAACCTACATTTTGTTAGCTCCACAGTTCATTTTTGACACCGAATCCCAATGAAACCACTGTCATAGCAGATGAAGTAGCTGTAAGGTGAATATAATACAGGAGTTAGGGGATTTGTATGATCAATGTCAGTAAATTGGATTCTACCAGACACCAAAAGAATTAGAATTAAATTTTGAATACTGTATATGCAAGCGAGGGCCTGTATTGTGGTCAGTCTATCAGGCCTGAAGCCCATGTCAGGAACATGTATAAGCCTCATTTTACTTGGAACCAGCCTCCTCAAGCGAAAGAGACAGGAGTGCCATTATCAATCTGCACAAGCCTACACATTTTCTACTGGTTTTATAAATAGCGTATCTTTATCAAGCAGTTGTGCGACTGGTGCAAAGCCTGCAGAGACACGCAAATGTGACTATTTATCTCTAATTTTCATGAGTCTGCTGTTATCATGTGTAATAAAGCTGATATCTTAAAAAAATTGCCACACATTGCTTGATATATTGAATTTGTACATAACACCTCTGTGAGGGGGGTACTTGTCAAAAATAAAGCCATGATTTTTTTTTCACAAGCATAAGGCATTCAATATGAGAAAGGGTGACGTTAAGGGATGTTGATGTGGTGGTTCCCGCCAAGGCCGTGTTACAGATCAGAAGGTGACTGAATCTCATTCTAGCTTCCTGTCAAAATGTGGTCAGCGCGGTACACCACTAATGTACCCAGACAATTGCCAGTATGTTGTTTGTTGGATGGCAGACAAAGGTTCCAGTGTGTTGACAAGCAGCACCACAAAGTCTTTCACACAGTCCAGTCTCAGTAACCAAGAGGCTGGGCCTCTAAATCCTCAACCTGGTCTTCCTTCCTCCCACCATCAAGAATCCCAGGAGATATATGACCCCAACGCTGGCCACTCTGAGGAACTCTTTAGGTTCCCTTGTAATTTGTCAGGCCTCTCAACCTGCACCATTAAAGAGGGTCATGAGGAGGTGGAGTGCAGTGATACCCAAACATTTGAGCACCCATGGCCAGGAGAAAGCCACGTTGGGGAAGGTCAATTCATATCTGAAGAGGTGGAGGATAATCATGATGCACAGTGGCTATCAGGTAAGCCTAAAATTGCAACTCAGTAGGAGGATCAGATTGAAGAATTGGAAGATGATGTGGTCAATGATGAGGCCACTGATCCAACCTGGTACGGTGGCACGCCTAGCGAGCGCAGCAGTGCAGACAGGGATTGGTTCATAGCACAAAAACAGGCAAGAAGAGGTAGTGGTTTCACCAGAGGGAGAACTTGGTCAAGTGCTCCACAGAGTCCCCCCGCACTTGGCTAGATAACAGGCCAAGGGTGCATTGTTCCCCTGTATGGCAGTTTCTCTGAAAGTCTTTCAGACAAAACAATTGTAATTTGCATCATCTGTGAAACCAAGCTAAGAAGAGGCTAGAACACTGCTGACCAGAGCACCACCAGCATGCAAAAGCACATGGCAGCCAAGCTGACAGCTGAGGGTTGCGGCCCCCAGCTGTGAGTTTTGCCTGGCTGGTTATCACAAATACAGGGGAACCCAAGCAGATTTTTTTTATTTATTTACACCGCAGGTGCGGCTGATGAAGGCCGATGTCACACTACCATAGAACATGGGCGAGTGCTATGCGAGAAAACATCGCATAGCACTCGGACCAATGGTAATCTATGAGGCAGCTCACATCAGTGTTTATTTTCTCAGCCGTATTCAGCGTGCGTGTAAATCGAAGCATTGTCATCGTGATTCGGCCAAGACTCGCCAATGCAAGCGATTGGACCATGCGGGTGTGGTCTGATATTTATGCACCAATGTCCTTTGAAAAGCCAGCAATTCATGGACTGGGCGAATCAAGGACTAACTGGCAGGCCGGGAGATACCTACCTCTCTGGATGACCTCGTGTCTCTTGAAAACAAAATTGACATTAGGTTCCAGGAACAGACCAAAGAGGTGAGCCACGAGAGAAGATCAGTATGCCTGGCTCCCACCTTCCAATGACCGATCAGTAAGCAAGTTCCTGCTGCTACTTCTTCGCTTGAACCCATGCAGATAGACCAGGTGAAGCTATCCAAGCACTGCCAAGAGGTTCGTTGAACCGAAGGGACATGCTTCTACTGTGGTAGCTCCAAACACCTTATTTGGTCCTGCCCCGAGAGACCAGGAAACGCCAGTGCCTAGGGTCATTAGGAGAGGCTACCCTGGGCTAGATTTCTACCTCTCCATTGTTGACTCTGACTGTATCTGTCTCCTGCGGCAAAGAGACTTTTGTTGAATTGGCCCACCTAGACTCTGGCTCCGCTGGTAACTTTGTTCAACAGGCTGCGGTTGAGCGGTATAAGATTTCGGTCCTACACCTTCCGGATCCATTGGTGATTTCTTCATGTTTGTGTGTATGTCCGGGATGTGCATCTGCACCGTCGCAGCTACAGCCACAACATTTTGCACAGTCACACGTCTGGACCCCGAGAGCGTCATAGGCTATGTTGTGAGGTGAATTTTTAACCCCGCGCATTCCAATTCACCAAACAATTTTGCCCCTAGGTACATAATGGGGAAAAAGTGTATGTATGTATGTATGTGTGTATGTCCGGGATTGGCATGTGCACCGTTGCAGCTACAGCCATTAAATTTTGCACAGTCAAACGTCTGGACCCCCGAGAGCGTCATAGGCTATGTTGTGAGGTGAAATTTTAACCCCGCCCGTTCCAATTCACCAAACAATTTTGCCTATTATTCTTATCATTTCTATGGTGTTATCGTCCTTCTGTAAAGCTGGAAATAACACAATTTATTACCATGCCAACACAGACCACCCTCTGACACAGACTGCAGGGGGAGCCCAGTATCACACAGGATAGGATTAGATACACGGCTCTGCAGTCAGTATCACACAGGATAGGATTAGATACACAGCTGAGCAGTCAGTATCACACAGGAGAGGATTAGACACATGGCTCAGCAGGCAGTATCACACAGGATAGGATTAGATACATGGTTCAGCAGACTGTATCACACAGGATAGGATTAGATACACATCTGAGCAAACTGTATCACCTAGGATAGGATTAGATACACAGCTCAGCAGTCAGTATCACACAGGATAGGATTAGATACACAGCTCAGCAGTCAGTATCACACAGGATAGGAATAGATACATGGCTCAGCACACAGTATCACACAGAATAGTATTAGATAGACAGCTCAGCAGACAGTATCACACAGAATACGCCTCCAGTTTCGAGTTCAAACAGAATAGGATTAGATACACAGCTCAGCAGTCAGTATCATACAGGATAGGATTAGCTACATGGCTCAGCAGTCAGTATCACACAGGATAGGATTAGATACACGGCTGAGCAGTCAGTAACACACATGATAGGAGTAGGTACATGGCTCAGCAGTCAGTATCACACAGGATAGGGTTAGATACACGGCTCAGCAGACGGTATCACACAGGATAGGATTAGATACACTGCTCAGCAGTCAGTATCACACAGGATAGAATTAGATACACAACTGAGCAGTCAGTAACACACGATAAGATTACATACACAACTCAGCAGAAAGTATCTCACAGGAGAGGATTAGGTACACAGCTCAGCAGACATTATCACACAGGATAGGGTTAGATACACAGCTCAGAAACAGGATGTGCCACAGGAGAGGACATTTTCATTCCAAGAATTCCACTCATTCCATCTGATTTGTTTTTTGATTTTAAATGCCTCCAGCTTCCAGTTCAAACAGAATATGATTAGATACACGGCTCAGCAGTCAGTATCACACAGGATAGGATTAGATACATGGCTGAGCAGTCAGTAGCACACATGATAGGATTAGGTACACAGCTCAGCAGTCAGTATCACACAGGATAGGGTTAGATACACGGCTCAGCAGACGGTATCACACAGGATAGGATTAGATACACTGCTCAGCAGTCAGTATCACACAGGATAGGATTAGATACATGGCTGAGCAGTCAGTAACACACGATAGGATTAGATACACAGCTCAGCAGAAAATTTCACACAAGAGAGGATTAGGTACACAGCTCAGCAGACATTATCACACAGGATAGGGTTAGATACACAGCTCAGAAACAGGATGTGCCAAAGGAGAGGACATTTTCATTCTAAGAATTCCACTCATTCCATCTGATTTGTTTTTTGATTTTAAACACCTCCAGTTTCCAGTTCAACTGCTATTTGCAATGTCCATTAACAATGCTCAGGGACAGTCCTTGAAAGTAGTAGGGATCGATTTGCAATCTCCATGCTTTTCTCATGGTCAACTTTACATGGTCTGTTCATGAGTTGGAACTGCCAAAAATCTGTTCATCTTTGCACCAAAAGGAAAAACCAAAAATGTTGTTTATCAAAAGGCTCTTGAATGAGTTGAAAATAAAATACAATCCATACTTGGGTAATCGTTTAATTAATTTGTGTTGCAAATCTGTAGTGTTGAATATATGATGTGAAATGTTTTTATGTGCAATATAATCATTATAACTTGTTATAACTAACCACAGTTGGTTACTATGCTCAGGCAACGCCGGGCTCTTCAGCTAGTATATATACAGTTGTGGCCATAAGTATTGACACCCCTGCAATTCTGTTAGATAATACTCAGTTTCTTCCTCAAAATGATTGCAAACACAAATTCTTTGGTATTATTATCTTCATTTAATTTGTCTTAAATGAAAAAACACAAAAAGAATTGTCCTAAAGCCAAATTAGATATAATTCCACACCAAACATAAAAAAGAGGGTGGACAAAAGTATTGGCACTGTTCGAAAAATCATGTGATGCTTCTCTAATTTGTGTAATTAACAGCACCTGTAACTTACCTGTGGCACCTAACAGGTGTTGGCAATAACTAAATCACACTTGCAGCCAGTTGACATGGATTAAAGTTGACTCAACCTCTGTCCTGTGTCCTTGTGTGTACCACATTGAGCATGGAGAAAAGAAAGAAGACCAAAGAACTGTCTGAGGACTTGAGAAACCAAATTGTGAGGAAGCATGAGCAATCTCAAGGCTACAAGTCCATCTCCAAAGACCTGAATGTTCCTGTGTCTGCTGTGCGCAGTGTCATCAAGAAGTTTAAAGCCCATGGCACTGTGGCTAACCTCCCTAGATGTGGACGGAAAAGAAAAATTGACAAGAGATTTCAACGCAAGATTGTGCGGATGTTGGATAAAGAACCTCGACTAACATCCAAACAAGTTCAAGCTGCCCTGCAGTCCGAGGGTACAACAGTGTCAACCCGTACTATCCGTCGGTGTCTGAATGAAAAGAGACTGCATGGTAGGAGACCCAGGAAGACCCCACTTCTTACCCCGAGACATAAAAAAGCCAGCCTGGAGTTTGCCAAAACTTACCTGAAAAAGCCTAAAATGTTTTGGAAGAATGTTCTCTGGTCAGATGAGGCAAAAGTAGAGCATTTTGGGCAAAGGCATCAACATAGAGTTTACAGGAGAAAAAAAGAGGGATTCAAAGAAAAGAACACGATCCCTACAGTCAAACATGGCGGAGGTTCCCTGATGTTTTGGGGTTGCTTTGCTGCCTCTGGCACTGGACTGCTTGACCGTGTGCATGGCATATTGAAGTCTGAAGACTACCAACAAATTTTGCAGCATAATGTAGGGCCCAGTGTGAGAAAGCTGGGTCTCCCTCAGAGGTCATGGGTCTTCCAGCAGGACAATGACCCAAAACACACTTCAAAAAGCACTAGAAAATGGTTTGAGAGAAAGCACTGGAGACTTCTAAGGTGGCCAGCAATGAGTCCAGACCTGAATCCCGTAGAACACCTGTGGAGAGATCTAAAAATGGCAGTTTGGAGAAGGCACCCTTCAAGTATCAGGGACCTGGAGCAGTTTGCCAATAAAGAATGGTCTAAAATTCCAGCAGAGCATTGAAAGAAACTCATTGATGGTTACCGGAAGCGGTTGGTCGCAGTTATTTTGGCTAAAGGTTGTGCAACCAAGTATTAGGCTGAGGGTGCCAGTACTTTTGTCTGGCCCATTTTTGGAGTTTTGTGTGAAATGATCAATGTTTTGCTTTTTGCTTCATTCTCTTTTGTGTTTTTTCATTTAAGACAAATTAAATGAAGTTAATAATACCAAAGAATTTGTGTTTGCAATCATTTTCAGGAAGAAACTGTGTATTATCTGACAGAATTGCAGGGGTGTCAATACTTTTGGCCATAACTGTATATATGTATATATATATATATATATATATATATATGTATACATATATATATATACTAGCTGAAGAGTATATATATATACACATCTGTATGAGGAGAAATATATATATATGTCTATATGAGGAGAAATATATACAGTGGGGAAAAAAAGTATTTAGTCAGTCAGCAATAGTGCAAGTTCCACCACTTAAAAAGATGAGAGGCGTCTGTAATTTACATCATAGGTAGACCTCAACTATGGGAGACAAACTGAGAAAAAAAAATCCAGAAAATCACATTGTCTGTTTTTTTTTCATTTTATTTGCATATTATGGTGGAAAATAAGTATTTGGTCAGAAACAAGCAATCAAGATTTCTGGCTCTCACAGACCTGTAACTTCTTCTTTAAGAGTCTCCTCTTTCCTCCACTCATTACCTGTGGTAATGGCACCTGTTTAAACTTGTTATCAGTATAAAAAGACACCTGTGCACACCCTCAAACAGTCTGACTCCAAACTCCACTATGGTGAAGACCAAAGAGCTGTCAAAGGACACCAGAAACAAAATTGTAGCCCTGCACCAGGCTGGGAAGACTGAATCTGCAATAGCCAACCAGCTTGGAGTGAAGAAATCAACTGTGGGAGCAATAATTAGAAAATGGAAGACATACAAGACCACTGATAATCTCCCTCGATCTGGTGCTCCACGCAAAATCCCACCCTGTGGGGTCAGAATGATCACAAGAACGGTGAGCAAAAATCCCAGAACCACGCGGGGGGACCTAGTGAATGAACTGCAGAGAGCTGGGACCAATGTAACAAGGCCTACCATAAGTAACACACTACGCCACCATGGACTCAGATCCTGCAGTGCCAGACGTGTCCCACTGCTTAAGCCTGTACATGTCCGGGCCCGTCTGAAGTTTGCTAGAGAGCATTTGGATGATCCAGAGGAGTTTTGGGAGAATGTCCTATGGTCTGATGAAACCAAACTGGAACTGTTTGGTAGAAACACAACTTGTCGTGTTTGGAGGAAAAAGAATACTGAGTTGCATCCATCAAACACCATACCTACTGTAAAGCATGGTGGTGGAAACATCATGCTTTGGGGCTGTTTCTCTGCAAAGGGGCCAGGACGACTGATCCGGGTACATGAAAGAATGAATGGGGCCATGTATCGTGAGATTTTGAGTGCAAACCTCCTTCCATCAGCAAGGGCATTGAAGATGAAACGTGGCTGGGTCTTTCAACATGACAATGATCCAAAGCACACCGCCAGGGCAACGAAGGAGTGGCTTCGTAAGAAGCATTTCAAGGTCCTGGAGTGGCCTAGCCAGTCTCCAGATCTCAACCCTATAGAAAACCTTTGGAGGGAGTTGAAAGTCCGTGTTGCCAAGCGAAAAGCCAAAAACATCACTGCTCTAGAGGAGATCTGCATGGAGGAATGGGCCAACATACCAACAACAGTGTGTGGCAACCTTGTGAAGACTTACAGAAAACGTTTGACCTCTGTCATTGCCAACAAAGGATATATCACAAAGTATTGAGATGAAATTTTGTTTCTGACCAAATACTTATTTTCCACCATAATATGCAAATAAAATGAAAAAAAACCAGACAATGTGATTTTCTGGATATTTTTTTCTCAGTTTGTCTCCCATAGTTGAGGTCTACCTATGATGTAAATTACAGACGCCTCTCATCTTTTTAAGTGGTGGAACTTGCACTATTGCTGACTGACTAAATACTTTTTTTCCCCACTGTATATACCAAGGACAACATCTGCAAGGAGTTTGTATGTTCTCCCCGTGTTTGCGTGGGTTTCCTCTGGGTGTTCTGGTTTCCTCCCACATTCCAAAGACATACTGATAGGGAATGTAGATTGTGAGCCCCATCGGGGACAGTGATGATAATGTGTGCAAACTGTAAAGCGCTGCGGGACATGCTAGCGCTTATAAAGATTATTTTCATTATTATTATATATGTACACACGTCTGTATGAGGAGAAATATATATATACACGCCTGTATGAGGAAAAATATCTAATATATAAAGCTCAAAGTGTGTATGTATGTTTGTATGTGTGTATGTATGTGTGTATGTGTGTATGTCCGGGATAGGCATCCGCACCGTCGCAGCTACAGCCACAAATTTGGCACAAAAATGACAAAAATCTTGGCACTCAATATGTGAAATACTCAGACACTTTTATTTTGTGCATCCAGACAGAAAGGTTTAAACGTTTTTGGTCCAGCATAGGACCTTCATCAGAAAAATCTCGTTTACTGGATGGCCAGTGGAAATGTTAAATGGCTGGCGTCTGGAAAGCGTATGTGGACTGAGCCGTCCAAAATTAGAAAAGGCAGCTGTACAGCGTAGGGCTTCAGAAAAGGGACCTCTAGGGTCACTAAAATAAGGAGTGAAGACAGCGCTGATAGCAGTGGGTATACAACCTCTAGAATTGATTGCGCTGGTGAAGCCCTGGTCTATGGTCTGGCTGCCCTGTGTGGAAGACGCCAGCCATTTAACATTTCCACTGGCCATCCAGTAAACGAGATTTTTCTGATGAAGGTCCTATGCTGGACTGAAAACGTTTAAACCTTTCTGTCTGGATGCACAAAATAAAAGTGTCTGAATATTTCACATATTGAGTGCCAAGATTTTTGTCATTTTTGATTGATGGGTTGGATACCCGACTTGAGCACCAACAACCAAACTATTCCTGAGTGCCGTGCTCTCTTTATAGGACAAAATTTGGCACAGTCACACGTCTGGACCCCGGGAGCATCCTAAGCTATGTTGTGAGGCGAAATTTTAACCCCACGCGTTCTAATTCACCAAACAATTTTGCCCCTGTCTGCATACTGGGGAAAAAGTGTGTGCGCGTCAAGCCCCTCCCCTCATTATGATGTCATAATGCCCCTATTTGCATAATGGGGAAAGCAGTGTGTGGGTATCAAGCCCCGCCCCTCACTATGATGTCACAATGGTTGCCATGGCGACGCTGATGTCATCATAGGTTGCAAGCCCCGCCGCCGCTCATTGTGATGTCATAATGGTTGACTATGGGATGGAGGATGTGTGATGGGTATATGGGCAGTGGACTATGGGATGGAGGATATGTATGATGGGTATATGGGCACGGGACTATGGGATGGAGGATATGTATGATGGGTATATGGGCATTGGACTATGAGATGAAGGATGTGTGATGGGTATATGGGCACGGAACTATGGGATGGCGGATATGTATGATGGGTATATCGGCACGGGACTATAGGATGGAGGATATGTATGATGGGTATATGGACATGGGACTATGGGATGGAGGATGTGTGAGGGGTATATGGGCATGGGACTATGGGATTGAGGATGTGTGATGGGTATATGGGCACTCGACTATAGGATGGAGGATATGTATGATGGGTATATGGGCACTGGCCTATGGGATGGAGGATGTGTGATGGGTATATGGGCACGGGACTTTGGGATGGAGGATGTGTGATGGGTATATGGTCACAGGATTATGGGATGGAGGATGTGTGATGGGTATATGGGCACTGGACTATGGGATGGAGGATATGTATGATGGGTATATGGACACGGGACTATGGGATGGCGGATATGTATGATGGGTATATGGGCACGGGACTATGGGATGGAGGATATGTATGATAGGTATATGGGCATGGGACTATGAGATGAAGGATGTGTGATGGGTATATGGGCACTCGACTATGGGATGGCGAATATGTATGATGGGTATATGGGCATGGGACTATGGGATGGAGGATATGTTTGATGGGTATATGGGCAAGGGACTATGAGATGAAGGATGTGTGATGGGTATATGGGCACTCGACTATGGGATGGGTAATATGTATGATGGGTATATGGGCATGGGACTATAGGATGGAGGATATGTATGATGGGTATATGGGCATGGGACTATGGGATGGAGGATATGTATGATGGGTATATGGGCACGGGCCTATGGGATGGAGGATGTGTGATGGGTATATGGGCATTGGGTATATGGGCATGGGACTATGGGATGGCAGATATGTATATGGGCACGGGACTATGGGATGGAGGATTTGTGATGGGTATATGGGCACTGGACTATGGGATGGAGGATATGTATGATGGGTATATGGGCACGGGACTACGGGATGGCGGATATGTATGATGGGTATATGGGCACGGGACTATGGGATGGAGGATATGTATGATGGGTACATGGGCATGGGACTATGAGATGAAGATGTGTGATGGGTATATGGGCACTCGACTATGGGATGGTGGATATGTATGATGGGTATGTGGGCACGGGACTATGGGATGGAGGATATGTATGATGGGTATATGGGCATGGGACTATGGGATGGAGGATATGTATGATGGGTATATGGGCACGGGCCTATGGGATGGAGGATGTGTGATGGGTATATGGGCATGGGACTATGGGATGGCGGATATGTATATGGGCATGGGACTATGGGATGGAGGATGTGTGATGGGTATATGGGCACTGGACTATGGGATGGAGGATATGTATGATGGGTATATGGGCACAGGACTATGGGATGACGGATATGTATGATGGGTATATGGGCACGGGACTATGGGATTGAGGATATGTATGATGAGTATATGGGCATGGGACTATGAGATGAAGGATGTGTGATGGGTATATGGGCACTCGACTATGGGATGGCGGATATGTATGCTGGGTATATGGGCAGGGGACTATGGGATGGAGAATATGTATGATGGGTATATAGGCATGGGACTATGGGATAGAGAAAATGTATGATGGGTATATGGGCATGGGACTATGGGATGGAGGATATGTATGATGGGTATATGGGCATTGGACTATGAGATGAAGGATGTGTGATAGGTATATGGGCACGGAACTATGGGATGGCGGATATGTATGATGGGTATATCGGCACGGGACTATAGGATGGAGGATATGTATGATGGGTATATGGGCATGGGACTATGGGATGGAGGATGTTTGAGGGGTATATGGGCATGGGACTATGGGATGGAGGATGTGTGATGGGTATATGGGCACAGGACTATGGGATGGAGGATGTGTGATGAGTATATGGGCACTGGACTATGGGATGGAGGATATGTATGATGGGTATATGGGCACGGGACTATGGGATGGCGGATATGTATGATGGGTATATGGGCACGGGACTATGGGATGGAGGATATGTATGATAGGTATATGGGCATGGGACTATGAGATGAAGGATGTGTGATGGGTATATGTCATGTCGGACGCTATTCACACCACAGCGTCCGGCAGGCAGAGGTAGTTCCACCTCCGTCCACTATAGCCTCAGTGGCGCCGGCTTGAGTTTCTCAGGCTATCGGGGGTTAATCTAGCTGGAGATCAGGTTGGATGTTTGGTCACGCCCACGGTCTTTAAATAGTCATGCTGGCCTATGGGCGTCGCCGATTATAGCTTGTGTGTCATACCAAGTGGTTCCGGTCTGGAGTGGAGGTGTTGGAGAGAGAGAGAGATTCATATCTGGTGTCGTATGATCCATTGTTACCTTCTCGCCTTCCCATATTTGTGTTTTGTTGTGCCCTGTTCACATTACTGTATAGTCCTGTGTGTATGCGGCGCGGTGCAGTTTAAGTTCTCCCTGTCTGTCTTTATTGTTTGGGGCTTTGGTGGTTTGTCTCCTCACTGGGTGGAGGGTGGAGGGTTAAGCTTAGGGCTGAGCAGGAGATAAGGAAAGGGTGGAGGCTCAGGCATTTTCACCATCAGCAAAAACCCTGAGTTGAGGGTCAGACAGGGTTTCCCCTAGTGAAAGGGACACCACAGGGGCCCCGGGTATTTCTGCCTTAGTTGACCTAAGCCCCATGTGACAGTATATGGGCACTCGACTATGGGATGGCGAATATGTATGATGGGTATATGGGCATGGGACTATGGGATGGAGGATATGTATGATGGGTATATGGGCAAGGGACTATGAGATGAAGGATGTGTGATGGGTATATGGGCACTCGACTATGGGATGTGTAATATGTATGATGGGTATATGGGCATGGAACTATAGGATGGAGGATATGTATGATGGGTATATGGGCATGGGACTATGGGATGGAGGATATGTATGATGGGTATATGGGCACGGGCCTATGGGATGGAGGATTAGTGATGGGTATATGGGCATGGGACTATGGGATGGCGGATATGTATATGGGCACGGGACTATGGGATGGAGGATTTGTGATGGGTATATGGGCACGGGACTACGGGATGGCGGATATGTATGATGGGTATATGGGCACGGGACTATGGGATGGAGGATATGTATGATGGGTATATGGGCATGGGACTATGAGATGAAGATGTGTGATGGGTATATGGGCACTCGACTATGGGATGGTGGATATGTATGATGGGTATGTGGGCACGGGACTATGGGATGGAGGATATGTATGATGGGTATATGGGCATGGGACTATGGGATGGAGGATATGTATGATGGGTATATGGGCACGGGCCTATGGGATGGAGGATGTGTGATGGGTATATGGGCATGGGACTATGGGATGGCGGATATGTATATGGGCATGGGACTATGGGATGGAGGATGTGTGATGGGTATATGGGCACTGGACTATGGGATGGAGGATATGTATGATGGGTATATGGGCACAGGACTATGGGATGACGAATATGTATGATGGGTATATGGGCACGGGACTATGGGATTGAGGATATGTATGATGGGTATATGGGCATGGGACTATGAGATGAAGGATGTGTGATGGGTATATGGGCACTCGACTATGGGATGGCGGATATGTATGATGGGTATATTGGCATGGGACTATGGGATGGAGAATATGTATGATGGGTATATGGGCATGGGACTATGGGATAGAGAATATGTATGATGGGTATATGGGCATGGGACTATGGGATGGAGGATATGTATGATGGGTATATGGGCACGGGCCTATGGGATCGTGGATTTGTATGATGGGTATATGGGCACGGGACTATGGGATGGAGGATAATTATAATTTGCTATAACTAACCACAGTTAGTTACTATGCCCAGGCAGCGCCGGGCTCTTCAGCTAGTATATATATATATATACACACATCTGTATGAGGAGAAAAATATATATACTGTATATTCTGTCTGTCTGTCTCTCTGTTTGTAACGGAAATCCCGCGTTGCTGATTGGTCGCGCCCAGCCGCGACCAATCAGCGACAGGCGCAGTCCGGCCACGAATTGCTACGGAATTCAAACGACGCATGCCACCGCTACCGTCTGGAGATCTACGGCGCTAGCCGCTGATCTCCCGACGGTTGCCGCGGGTCATCTCCTGCCGCACGGATTTGCCGCAATCAGCGATATTGGCGCGGAATCTTCATAAAGAAACTACATACATATTCTAGAATACCTGATGCGTTAGAATCGGGCCACCATCTAGCATATATATATATAATCATATTGGCATTACTATGTATCCTATGACTAAGGGCAGTGACATGCCAGAAACGCATCAGGCTTTGTTTTCAATGATGTTTAGCACTTAATACATTTTTTAATTATATTTGCTGGAAGTTTGTACTGAGCTTCATCCTCCACTCCTGTTCTACGTTGCTGCAACCACCGGCTGGACTAGCACCTTACGGAAACATATCGAATCAGGTCTTTACATTGCACGGTGTGGTAAGCTGTTTTTTCGCTCTGTAATACTACAAGGTAAATGTACATCACTTCATAGAAGACAACCAAGGTGGAAACCACTGCTGAAAGCAAATCATAAAATAGCAAAACTGGAATTCTCCAAAATGCTTCTGACATGCCACAATGCTTCTGCGGCCATGTCCTTTGGACAGATTATACAAAATTAGAGCTTTTTGGCAAGTCACATCAACTCTAGGTTCACAGTCGTAAAAATGAAGCAAAGAAAGAAAATAATCTATGAAAATGGAGGAGGCTCAGTTATAATTTGCAGCTGCTTTGATCCATGTAGCACAGGGTGTCTTAAATCTGAAAAAGGTACAATGAAATCTCAAGACTATCAAGGCATTCTGCAGTGAAATATGCTGCCCAATGTCAGAAAGCTTGGTCTGAGTCTTAAGTCATGGGTCATCCAACAGCACAATGACCCAAATGACACTGCTGAAATCATCAATGGCAAAGAGTAAAGTATTGGACTATTCTGAAGTGGCTTTCTATGAGCCCTGATATAAATCCTATTGATCTCTGGAAGGAGCTGAAGCATGTAGTCTGTAGACCTGAGAGAGCTGGAGCAGTTGTTCACGAGGAGTGGGCCAAATTACATGGACAGGTGAAAATATCTCACTCAGAGTTGCAGAAATTATTAAGTTAAGGGTATCATCATTTTTGTACAGGCCATTTTCATTAGTTTTTTTTTGCTTTTTTATGTTGATGTTCAATAAATTTAAATTGAAAATTACTTTTTAATAGTTTATTTCAGTGACCGTTACGGGTTTTTCCTACTTTAACAGAAGGGTACCAACAATGCTGTCCATATATATATTCTGTACATCAAAGAAAAGAAAAGTTGAACATTTTGCAAACGTCTTTTACTAAACCTAAGAAAAAAACAAAATGAACATATGCTAGAAGCAAAAAGCATTAGTGCTTATAAATAACATAGGGCAGCTAGTAAACACTGCTTTTGATTTAAAAAAAAATGTGTAAAAACCATTTCACAAGCGCCAAGGTGTACCCTTTCAGGACAGTCCTAACCTAATATTAAAACTATACCACGTGTCAAACATGACCTCTATGTGAATAAGGGCAAAGCAGGATCGGGGTCCAACTACGGACACCCAGAAATGGGAAGCTATCTAAACATAGTGCCCTTGGGTGCACTGAATGCAAGAACCTAAAGCAAAACCAAAATAAATGAACTTGAGTATAATTGGTATACAATCCTATTACGCTTTTTTTTCCAAAACAGTATTTACTAAGTACCCTATGTTATTTATATGCATTATTGCTTTTTACTTACTTATATCAGGGTATATGTTCATTTTGTTTCTATTTACACGTTGCATACCCTGTCAGTAGTACCAGGTACTTAGGACACACTTGCGCTTATAGGGTATGTGTATGTGTTCAGTAGCTTCTGCTGCAAATCCTAATGTGATGGTGTCATTGTTCCACCTTTCAGTGTGTCTGGGATGCAGTTACTGACATCTCAGTCATCCAATCTGGTGCAGTGGCGTGCTGAGCCGTACTATATAATGCACCCCCATGGTCCTCCATATTTATTCTATATACTACCTCATCCTGCGTTATATGATTCCTCTCACCCTCTCTTTATACAGCTTTGCCCTGCAGTACATCACCAATCTGCCTCCTGTTTTTCAGCCACCTGTATACAACTCCATCCTGCAGTATATACCAGTACTTCTCACTAAATTAAAATATCATCAAAAAGTTAATTTATTTCAGTTCTTCAATACAAAAAGTGAAAATCATATATTATATAGAGCCATTACAAACAGAGTGATCTATTTCAAGTGTTTATTTCTGTTAATGTTGATGATTATGGCTTACAGCCAATGAAAACCCAAAAGTCATTATCTCATTAAATTACAATAATTAACAAAAACACCTGCAAAGGCTTACTAAGCGTTTAAAAAATGTCCCTTAGCCCCTTGACACATTCCACAAGGAGGGTAAGGCACAAAAGGTCATTGCTAAAGAAGCAGGCTGTTCACAGAGTGCTGCATCCAAGAATATTAATGGAAACTTCAGTGTTAAGAAAAAGTGTGGTAGAAAAAGGTTCACAAGCAACTGGGATAACCACAGCCTTGAAAGGATTGTTAAGAAAAAGCCATTCAAAAATTTAGGGGAGATTCACAAGGATTGGACTGCTGCTGGAGTCATTGCTTCAAGAGCCACCACACACAGATGTATAGAGCACGTGGACTACAAGATACATGACCAATAGACAATGCCAGAAGCGTCTTACCTGGGCCAAGGAGAAAAAGAACCGGACTGTTGCTCAGTGGTCCAAGGTGTTGTTTTCACAGGAAAGTAAACTTTGCATTTCATTTGGAAATCAAGGTCCCAGAGTCTGGAGGAAGAGTGGTGAGGCGACCAAACAAGCTGCTTGAGGTCTAGTGTGAAGTTTTCACAATCAGTGAAGGTTTGGGGAGCTATGTCAGTTTTTGATGATATTCTAATTTAGTGAGAAGCACTAGTATCTCCTCTCAGCTCCAATATACATAGCCCCACGCAGCAGTAAATCACTCCTTTTAGTACCGCTCTCTTCTCCAGTGGGTAGCAGAAGGTATGTCTTCCACACAGTATGGTTCTGTGTGAGCACACACTACAGATTCTGCAGTAGCCGCATATTTACAGGTGCAAAATGGCTCTTGGGGTACTTGCATATTCCTTCGTGAAGGTCTCTTTATGGCGTTGCTCACATTGCCTCCAAACCAATCTTCAGTTATAATTGAATTCAAGACAAAAGTGAGACTCATTGCTGAAGAAGATAGACCTCCATTGCAGCCTGAGCAGTGATGTTAGGTCAATGAAACACCTGCATCTGAATGTTTGGCTAATAGTCCAATGTCATGCAAATACATTTTGATGGTTTGTGTAGACACTGATGCCTTAGACTTGGTATGTGACTTCTAATGCCATTTGCAACACAGAATGGATTAATTTGTGCTAATCTTCATATATAACAAGATGAACAACATGAAGAGGACTTCACAAGGAACTGTCACACCAGTCCTACACCCGGGATTATGTGTGGGGCGGCATAATGATTAGTAGCCGGACCACTCTAGTTTTTATTCCAGGTACACAAACAGTTAAATTTTACGTTGATTTGGTCATAGAACCAGTGATATAACCATTTCTGCAAAGTTTCCCAGGAGCCATTTATCAACATGACAATGCCAGACCACATGTTACTTATGTTACTGTGAGCAGCCTGCATGACTTAAATGTGCTCCTTGGCCAGCAGCTTCTTTGACTTGTCTCCCATTGAGCACATCATTCATCCACAATTGCAAAGGGAATTGCCAGCATGGGATCTTGATAATTTTTGTTCCCAAGTATATTCAGCAGAGCATTCCTCAGTCAACCACAAATAACCTCACTGATAGCAAGTGCATATAATTCTGTATGTTGCTCATACTAGATGCTGTATAATTTGAGATGTTTTGAAAATTATGTGTCACTTGATTAGCATTAACTGTGGCCTAGGGACGCTGTGAGTGACACATCAGCTGCCCTATGGAATCTGATGGAATCTGTGTGCTGGACTGTCAGTATTGTGAGTGACAGTACAGTAATCTAATATGATGCTGGTGGTGCTGGGCTGTCAACATTTTAATTGACAGCTCTGCTGCTCAATCTGGCCTCGCCCTAGGTGACTACAGTCCTTAATGATTTGCTGGCTCTTTAGCTGTATTTTTTATATATAAATAAAAGTTACATTTTTGTATATTTTCCCTGGTCCTTATGGCCATTTTTTCTCTATATGATTTTAGTCCAGTGTCAGCAGCTTAGCTTGGTTTGGAGTGTGTGATTAGCATTGTGTCTGTTCCTCGGATCTTGTTGCCAGACCTCGGATTTGTTGTGACTTTTAGTGTGGATTATCCTTTCTGCTCTTAATGCTCTCTGACTTCAGGTACTTGACCCTGGACTTGGCCTTTGACAATCCATTTGTTTTACTCCATTTTCTTATCGTACCCTCCTGGCATTTCACGACGGACTGTTATCTGACCAAGCTTTTCTCTTGCCCCTCTGTACTACTTGCCCTCCTGGTATCTGTCCTCGGACCTCCTGACTACCCTGTCTCATGGCTTTTCAGTGAGTGACTCAATGTCACATTATGTTTCCATATCATCATAAACTGCATGTCATTAACATGTCCATCGATCTTATGATTTACACTATTCCACAACTTTTCCTTCCTGGTGTTGCAATTCCAATTTTGAGAAATGTGATTCACATTTTCATATCTCTATATATAAAAATCAATGTGTGTGTGTATCACCAACCAATCATTAAGCATCTTTCATTTCACCAGAGCTGTTCAAAAGAATCTAAGCTGTGATTGGTTGCTATGACCAACAGTTTTCCTTGCAACCAATCACTAAGCATCTCTCATTTTACCAGAGCTCGTTAAAAGAAGCTGAGCTGTGATTGGTTGCTATGCGCAAGTTTTCCCACTTGACAACACCTCAGCAGACACTGACATGGTGGGAGAAATCTAGCATCCCCAGGAACATAAGCTCCAGCCATCGTCTGTCCCCCAGAAAGGAGCAGTGAGTACATGACAGAAATGAATCCCCTCTCCTGTGTGGTATCATTAAGTGACGCACATGAATGTAGGAAAGTGCACATACTAAATGTCATGTGGATTTAATATTTTCTCACCGACACTTTTATGCATTATTGATGTGTTACTGTGCTCTGATGCTGTGAGTCTTTTTAAAGTGCTACTTTCCCCAAAATTCACCTGAATATACCCATATAACACGTAATGCTTGTCCCATAACAACCCATTAAATGTGATACTATACTGCATACAGATGCTGTACATCCATGAGCAACTCAGCTGGAGAAATTGCAAGTTGACGGTGCATGAAAATGTGAAAATGTGTGTGAAGGTTTCTCTACTGTACTAATGTATAAGGTTTGTGCCTGTCCATTGGTGAAAAGCATGACTGTGATATTTATGGTGGCAGATAAGTGAGAATGTCAGCCTGATCAGTAGAAAACCTGGGATCTTAGTAAACCATGTTTCTGTGCAATTTCACTATTCTACTTTTACTTGCTGTGACGGAATGTTGTGGGATAGTAGGGGTAGTAGTCCGGTAGCTGTGGCTGACGGGATGCTGTGGGATATTATAGTGAATGTGGCTATGCAGAGTGGGCGGGGCTATACACTCAGCTTTATATATATATATATAGATAGATAGATAGATATAGATAGATATAATCATTATAATTTGTTATATAACTAACCGTAGTTAGTTACTATGCCCGGGCAGCACCGGGCTCTTCAGCTAGTATTAAATATAATCGATATATACAATCTTAAGTGCACAGGAGTCTAGCATATGTAACTCACAGATACAATACAAAAATATTCATTGTTGTTCCTACTGCAAATTTTTTTTTTATCCCATGTGGACTTTAACTTGTTTGAAATATAGAAGAAAATTCATTACAGCCCTAAATGTCTCTGGATACTTTTGTCCTTGAACTTGGAGAATTGGGGTTGTCATTCATACCATCAGTGCCTGGGATCTAAAAAAAAAAAAAAAAAAAAGCCTTGAACCCATTCAGCAGATTTATTTTCTTTATACAAATTTAGAGGTAATATATACGGTAAGTATTTCTTTCTAGTAAATAGTTTCTAATTGTTGTATTATAATATGAATATATTAGACCACTATATTTTTGCTGTTAGACTTAACTGCTGCACAAAATACCATATAAAGTCCTTACTTTACAGATATATGGTTATCTAAGTTTGGTTTACAAACTTTAACAAAGTCAGTGTAAAGCATTCATAATATGCGCCATAAAAGTCACCTATGATATGGAAGTTTGAAATGAGCCATTAGTTGTGCTTCTTTTCCTTGAATTTCATCACAGCTTATGAATGTGAGCAAAAATGTAAAGGGAAAATATGTCTTATTCAAGGAGCAAAGATGAATGCAGCTAATAATTTAACATCAATTTTCAAATAAGATGTCGATTATTTATTCATAAATTGATCTGAAATTCATAAATTGTGTTTTACATTCATTATCAGAAAACCACAGAACTTATTTAAAATGTGTTTTGAGTATATATCCATGACTGGCCTATTGCTGGTAACACAATATAACACAACCATATAACATCTGCCCATTAATGCATGACATACCATTTGATTTGTCTCCCTTCGATGCTTACAGAAAACATATCTCTCCTATATTAACTGTTAGGCTTTGTCTGAACAAAAGCGATGTGGTCTCCTATCTCCCTCTCACTGCCCACACTCTCGCTCCCCCTCCCTCTTTTCCACGATCAATTTTATGATGCTAAACATCGCTTGGTAATGTTTCCGGAATCTCTGTCTCTCCTGTTTAAAAATTCTTAATTAAGCAGATTTTTTTTGTTTACACTTGAAGTAATTGTACTTTAAAAACCAACAATAAACCATTATGCGTTCTCCATTAGGCCGATATCGCTCCCGGGATAGATGTTACTCCGGCACAAATGAGGAAAGAGAAAATCTCCATCCAGAGATAGAAAGAACCTGCCAAGCTCCGCTTAAGAGGGAAACTTTTCACCATTCTGGTCGCAAGATCAGCAAAGAGGATAAGAGAAATAAAAAAGACGAAAGACACATACAGCACATCCACCCATCTGTCCTCCATTTAGAAGATCTCTGGTTACCAGATAAATGCAGTCATTTTTGGCCCATTTATGATCAGTTTAAGCAAGCAGGCAATGAAAATTAAATTGTTATTTATTTACCAACTTGTGGCCATTCGCAGATATCAGGTACGGGATGCTCTGTGATCACTGAATTGGATGACCAGATGTTGCTGATACAGATTCCGTCTCTGCTAATTATGGTTCTCCATTAAAAGTCTACACGGTGTCTTAGGTCTTCATCCTACAGATTTCCCTCAATTCTATTATTCTATATAGCCAGAAGCTTGTTATTCCATAGTTTGTGTTATTTACATCTCTATGTATCATTTCTATATTAATTCATATTTGTGCCATTCGCATGTATTGCCTTCAACCATCATTCAGGTTTGCATTGAACTTGTCCAGGGCTCAACACATATGTCTAAGACATTGAATGTTACAATACATCATTCTAAAATATTGAATAAAAAACAAATCTGAACTGAGAAAGTAAGTTTTTTAGTTCAGGATATTTGTGTTTTTTGCTTTTTATTCTAAAATATTGATTTAAGAATTCAAATAACCACAGGTCAAATATGTAAACTTAGAGTGTTAGACTTTACATTTTCTTTATTTGTATCACAGAACATGAGGAATGTTAAAAAATAAAGAAAACCAACTATTATGGATTAACGAGGGCATTTTATGTGTATTTCATGAGATATCCTGGACTGGGACCTATTGGGTATAATTGAAAGCTGGGTCTGGATTTAGGTTTGGAACTAGAGTATGTCTTGAACTATGTGGATTAATGAGTCATTTACTGACCGGAGAACATCATATAAACTGGGTAAGAAAGTCCTATTTTATTTTCTATCTTACTCTGCTATTGCAGAAAGTGATGATGTTTTATTCCTCACACATCTCTCTTGTTTTCTAGGTTCTGTGATCATCCATCTATTGTCAAAGGAACAAAAAAATATAATGAATGCACCTTTCTCACTGAAAAACAGATCCTAAGCTGTATTTAATATTGAGGGAATATATAGTAAAGGAGTCATCCCACAATCACACCTTACCAACTTGATTCTTGACACTTATGTTCTTGCGAATGGTGGGACTCCCAGCATTCAGCAATTTATCGCCTAGCCTATGGAGAGGCGATAAGTTTTGATTGTGGGACAACTCCTTTAACCCCTTGATCTAAAAATACACAACTACACGTCAATATTTTTAGTGCTTACTCACATCTTGACATACAGCTATGGTGTGTAGGTGTGGATGGCTTATAAATTGGGCCTGCACCATCCAGCTGTAACTTAAGTCTGATCCTGGCTGTCTAGTCATTTGTCTAGCCATGTAGATAATGCAAAATGTAAGTGGTTATACAAAGGGATAGGGCTAATTTTATCCTATCGTTGTCAGGCTACCAACTAATTGTGGATCATAGCCACTAGGGGTCTAACGTTGGCCCCAGGTCTGCCATCTTTATACAACTGACAGAGGCAACGCCTGATGGACTTTCGGTCTGTGTCACACTGACAAGCATAAGACACTGCTATACATAAGTGCCTCAGTGTACTGTATTACAGTGGGGCAAAAAAGTATTTAGTCAGTCAGCAATAGTGCAAGTTCCACCACTTAAAAAGATGAGAGGCGTCTGTAATTTACATCATAGGTAGACCTCAACTATGGGAGACAAACTGAGAAAAAAAAATCCAGAAAATCACATTGTCTGTTTTTTTTTTCATTTTATTTGCATATTATGGTGGAAAATAAGTATTTGGTCAGAAACAAAATTTCATCTCAATACTTTGTGATATATCCTTTGTTGGCAATGACAGAGGTCAAACGTTTTCTGTAAGTCTTCACAAGGTTGCCACACACTGTTGTTGGTATGTTGGCCCATTCCTCCATGCAGATCTCCTCTAGAGCAGTGATGTTTTTGGCTTTTCGCTTGGCAACACGGACTTTCAACTCCCTCCAAAGGTTTTCTATAGGGTTGAGATCTGGAGACTGGCTAGGCCACTCCAGGACCTTGAAATGCTTCTTACGAAGCCACTCCTTCGTTGCCCTGGCGGTGTGCTTTGGATGATTGTCATGTTGAAAGACCCAGCCACGTTTCATCTTCAATACCCTTGCTGATGGAAGGAGGTTTGCACTCAAAATCTCACGATACATGGCCCCATTCATTCTTTCATGTACCCGGATCAGTCGTCTTGGCCCCTTTGCAGAGAAACAGCCCCAAAGCATGATGTTTCCACCACCATGCTTTACAGTAGGTATGGTGTTTGATGGATGCAACTCAGTATTCTTTTTCCTCCAAACACGACAAGTTGTGTTTCTACCAAACAGTTCCAGTTTGGTTTCATCAGACCATAGGACACTCTCCCAAAACTCCTCTGGATCATCCAAATGCTCTCTAGAAAATTTCAGACGGGCCCGGACATGTACAAGCTTAAGCAGTGGGACACGTCTGGCACTGCAGGATCTGAGTCCATGGTGGCGTAGTGTGTTACTTATGGTAGGCCTTGTTACATTGGTCCCAGCTCTCTGCAGTTCATTCACTAGGCCCCCCGCGTGGTTCTGGGATTTTTGCTCACCGTTCTTGTGATCATTCTGACCCCACGGGGTGGGATTTTGTGTGGAGCACCAGATCGAGGGAGATTATCAGTGGTCTTGTATGTCTTCCATTTTCTAATTATTGCTCCCACAGTTGATTTCTTCACTCCAAGCTGGTTGGCTGTTGCAGATTCAGTCTTCCCAGCCTGGTACAGGGCTACAATTTTGTTTCTGGTGTCCTTTGACAGCTCTTTGGTCTTCACCATAGTGGAGTTTGGAGTCAGACTGTTTGAGGGTGTACACAGGTGTCTTTTTATACTGATAACAAGTTTAAACAGGTGCCATTACTACAGGTAATGAGTGGAGGAAAGAGGAGACTCTTAAAGAAGAAGTTACAGGTCTGTGAGAGCCAGAAATCTTGATTGCTGGTTTCTGACCAAATACTTATTTTCCACCATAATATGCAAATAAAATGAAAAAAAAACAGACAATGTGATTTTCTGGATTTTTTTTTCTCAGTTTGTCTCCCATAGTTGAGGTCTACCTATGATGTAAATTACAGACGCCTCTCATCTTTTTAAGTGGTGGAACTTGCACTATTGCTGACTAACTAAATACTTTTTTGCCCCACTGTATATCAGCAATTAGGCTCATTCATGTGCCAGTGGGACTAAAAAAAGGTTTAAAAATATAAAAAAGCTATAAGAAAATAATTTTAGATAGCTAATAACAGGTAAATTAACATACACAAATTACACCAAACATGAACATATGTAGACACATTTTAGATTTGATAGGTATAGTGAAATGTGGGTAATTTGGCATACAGAGGTTGTCTCAACATGGCACACATCCTTGAAATTGTATGTTTTGATAGTACATCTTTATTTATCTGGACTTTGCAAAGGCATTTGATAGTGTACCACATAACAGCCTCATACTGAAGCTACAGAAGCAAGGACTTAGGGAAACTATATGCAGAAGGGTAAGGAATTGGCTAAATGACAGGAAACAAAGAGTTGTCGTAAGCTCTGTAAATGGGATATAGTCAGCAGTGCTAGGACCGATTCTTTTTAACCTCTTTATTAATGATTGTGTGGATGGGATTGCTGATGACACCAAACTATGTAGGATACTAAAATCTGACCTTGACATTACAATATTGCAAAATGATGTAATAAGATGGCTGAATGGGCAACCACTTGGCAAATGAGATTAATGTAGATAAATGTAGAGTAATGCACCTAGGACGGAGTAATCCTATTGCTGCATATACATTAAATGGGAGTATACAAGGGACTACAGAACAGGCGAAGTACTTGTTTATTCTGATTACAAGTAAGCTGAGCAGTAGTACTCAATGTCAAACAGCAGCCGTTAAAGCACGCAAATTTTTAGGATGTATAAAAACAGAGCTAAAATCCCATGATCCCAATGTATTATTACCTCTTTATAAATCACTGGTGAGGTCACATTTAGAATATGGGATCCAGTTTTGGGCCCCACATATTAAAATGGATATTCAGATGTTAGAGTCAGTTCAAAGGAGGACGACTAGATTATTACAATGGATGGAAGGCCTCTCATATGAGGAGAGGTTAGAAAAGTTGGGCTTGCTTAGCTTAGAAAAAAGACACCTCAGAGGAGATCTCATTTACATGTATAAATATATATGTGGTGAGTACAGAGCACTGGCGCATGAACGTTATTCCTGCCAAAGACCATACTAAGGACCAGGGGGCACTCACTACAGGTGGAAGAAAGGCAATTCCGACAGCTGAACAGGAAAGGCTTCTTTACAGTTAGAGCAGTCAGACTGTGGAATGCCCTACCACAAGAGGTAGTAATGGCAGACACTATAACAGCTTTTAAAAAAAGGGCTGGAAGATTTCCTAAATACATGTAATATTGCGGGTTATAGTTAATTTATAGAGTGATGAGCGAGTATACTCGTTACTCAAGATTTCCTGAGCATGCTCGGGTGATCCCCCCCCCGAGTATTTGGATGTGCTCGGAGATGTAGTTTTGTGTCGCCGTAGCTGCATGATTTTCGGCTGCTAGACAGCCTGAATACATGTGGGGATTTTCTAACAAACAGGCAATCCCCACATGTATTCAGGCTGGCTAGCAACCAAAAATTATGCCGCTGTGTTGACAGAAACTAAGTCTCCGAGCACATCCAAATACTCGGAGATCACCCAAGCATGCTCGGGAAATCTCAAGTAATGAGCATACTCGCTCATTAATTAACTTGCACTGTTAATTTAGTGACAAACTGAACAACTGGGGAAGAAAGGTTGAACTTGATAGACCGGGGTCTTTTTTCAACCTATGTAACTATGTAACTACAAGTATATATAACTATGTCTTCTGTTCTCTTGAAAATAAAGATTATATATTAATAAAAAATATTTAAAAAAAAATCACTAAAAAAACTTTTCTTCATTAAAGTGTTATTGTGAAAAATTACAGTATGTGTAATTGATATTACTGTCAAATTGTCCGAACCATAAAATGATCATAATATTTATTCCAAATAGTGTTCCCTATAAAAAAAATTAAAAAATGCCATCAATGCAGGTTTTTTTGTTCATTCCATCTTCTAAAAACTAATAGTATGATAAAAAAGATGTATACCTTAAATCATTGAAAATATCAACCCACCCTGCATAAGAGAAAAGTATTGTAGAAATACTGTAGAATATTGTAGAGTTTTTTATTTCTAGCAAACAAGTATTTTCAAATTAATATGTGATCTAATATCATTCCACGAAAAAATACAACTTAAACTGCAAAATAAGAGTCCTTACAAAGCTGTTGCTAGCACTGAGGTATTTGTAAGGCTCAGATCAACACTGTAAATACAATCATTTTTATAAAGGCCAAATTGGATGTAGCAGTGAGTGGAGTAAAAGAAAGAAAGGCAATTGTCCTAAATTATATTCTTGTGGAGGAATGTTTTTTTGGCACCTGAATAAAGGTATTCAACTACGTGATAGACATGAACAAATCTTTTGAAAGTTGAATTTACCAGATATGCCTATGAAATTTGATTTGCAGGGAATCGATTCATCAAGAATCAAAAGTATTCCAAAGTCTCCAAATGCCCTGAAACATATACAGTGTAGGAAATAAGTATTTGATCCCTTGCTGATTTTGTAAGTTTCCCCACTGACAAAGACATCAGCGGTCTATTATTTTAAGGGTAGGTTAATTTTAACTTTGAGAGATAGAATATAAAAAATAAAATCCGGAAAATAACATTGTATAAATTATATAAATTTATTTGCATTTTGCAGTGAGAAATAAGTATTTGATCCCCTACCAACCATTAAGAGTTCTGGCTCCTACAGACCAGTTAGATGCTCCTAATCAACTCGATACCTGCGTTAAAGACATTTGTCTTATATAGTCACCTTTATAAAAGACTCTTGTACATAGACTCAATTAATGAGTCAGACTCTAACATCTACAACATGGGCAAGACCAAAGAGCTTTCTAAGGATGTCAGGGACAAGATCATAGACCTGCACAAAGCTGGAATGGGCTAAAAAAAAACATACGTTAGGCGCTGGGTGAGAAGGAGACAACTGTTGGTGCAAAGGTAAGAAAATGGAAGAAATACAAAATGACTGTCAATTGACATCTTCCCCCTGAGGAAGCCACACTTAGTGGCAATACACGTGGGGCTCCTCCTTCCACATACCTTGCTGTGATGGGCACTTGTATCTCCGCATCTATTCACAGGTCTTATGATGCCCTTTTTTTTCTCCCCTGGGTGGTCTCTACCATGTGTTACATCCTTTATTTCTAGGATGTTGTTTAACTGGCCTCCTTTATTATTTAGGGTCTATCATCCCCTTGGGCTCTTTGTGCAGCTTGACTTATAGGATCTGTGTACTACATTTATTCTTGGGACACCCACTCTATTTGATTGGTGATTATATATTCAATTAATTGATTTGTATCTGTACATTGGTGCGTTGTGTATGATCTTTGCCTATTTCTGGTGCACACAGTGGAGGAGTCTGGGAGGTACCTATTTCATCCTCCAGGTGTTATTTTCACCTTTAATGTTTTTTTAATTGTTTTTGAATGTACAGTAATATTATAATACTCTTGTTTCCTCACATGCTAATCTTCTTTACTGCTGTGCTGTCACACAAACAGACAGGCAAAATTGATAATTGTTTGAATTCACTGAATTCAGTTAATTCCTGAAAATTCAACAGAAATATGGTTTGCATTGAACCGATTTGCAAATTAGGCTGGGGTCACACTTGAGAGTGTGATGCGAGAAAATCGCGCGAGTCTCTTGCATCAATACCGGCACTGCCGCCGGCACTCGTAATGGAGTGTGCAGCTGCATAGAAATACATGCAGCTGCCCGAGTGCCGGTGGCAGAGCCGGGTATTGATGCGAGTTTCTCGCATCACACTCGCAAGTGTGACCCCGGCCATTCTGTGTGAGTCACTGTGCTTGCTTTACTACCTTCACTCTGATGCAATTCTAGTTGTTTTTTTTTTACCATGATCTTGACTCAGTTTGTGACCCTGAATACTTCGCACTCAATTATCCCCACTGTACTTGACTTTAAGTAGTGTGACTTTGCTGATATGATGTTCCTGGCATCTGGCCTGGCTATTTCTCACACTTCAGATTTGCCTTCTCCTGTTTTTAACCTGGCTACTTCCACTATCCTTGCTTCAAGCTTATTCCTGCTTCCTGCAGCTACTCCATGGACACAACCAAGGGAGCCATGGTTTAAGTTCAGATCCCTGCATATGGGTTAAGGGGTGTACTTAAATTTTGTATGTGACCTGCTAGAAGGAGTGTTCAAAGACAAGTCTCACAGAGGATGCCTTTTTGAACTGATGTCCTCAGAAATATTTTACAATCCCCTAACTCTTTTAAGGATGGTGTACTCTATTGGAAAATTCACCTCAGAATGATGCTTTTAGCCTGTCTAAACACTCTGCATTTTGGAATTCAAACTATATACAGCTAGAATTGATGAGTCAAAGTGTATTCACAAGGTAAACTCTATCTGCACTCACCAAGCATAATTCATAATAAGCTCTCTTTGCCGCCTTCCTCTTTTCTTGCTGATGAATTTTGGAACATGCTCAGTAGAACCTGTTGTCTCCATTACACTACAGTGGGAAAAAGCCCACCGAGCAGCAGGGCATTCAGAGTGTAATAATAGTATTTGACACCATCTGCTGCAAGAACCAAGTTTACTAAATGTAACTGCATAACTTTTGTACATTATATCCAAGGTAGAATATGGTATAGTAGAACGTTGGCAGATATTCAGGCAAGTCAAGGCAGGTCTGCTTTATTGTATAGTAGCAATGTATGGTCATTTAATTAGGTTTAATATTTAATGTAAATAAGCCTCTAAAAATGTAAAAGAACAGGATTAGATGTTTCTTTTCCCTGACTGTATCAGCTGTTCTTGCTTACCCTTGTGGTCGCATGGATGAACGCAAGACCCTGCCAACGGACAATGATTGCACTGTTTCTGAAAAAAACATTTTTGTCGTATCTGGAACAGGCAACACAAAGGGTCATGGCCAGAAGTTTTGGCACCCTAGAAATTGTGTCAGAAAATGAAATATTTCTCTCAGAAAATTGTTGCAATTACACGTTTTATTATACACATGTTTTTTTCCTTTGTGTGTATTGCAACAACACAAAAAAACAGAGGAAAAAATGCAAATTGGACATAATTTCACACAAAACCCTAAAAGTGGTCAGGACAAAATTGTTGGCACCCTCAACTTAATATTTGGTTGCACAATCTTTAGAATAAAATAACTGTAATCAATCATTTTCTATAACCATCAACAAGCTTCTTACACCTCTCCACTGGAACTTTGGACCACTTTTCGTTTGCAAACTGCCTCAGGTCTCTCATATATGAAGGTTGCAATTTTAAAATCTCTTTACAGGTGATCAATGGCATTTAGATCTGGGCTCACTGCAGGCCACTTGAGAACTCTCAAGCACTTTGTTTCCATCCATTTCTAAGTGCTTCTTGAAGTATGTTTGTGGTCATTGTACTCCTGGCAGGGCCAGCGTTAGGGGGTTAGGCAGCTGCCCAGGGCCCCCAGCTAGCAGCACATCACACAGCCGCTATGGGGCCCTTGAGGCAGGGGGGCCCACCTGCCGCCAGCGCCAACTGCCCCCCGCCACCGCATTGAACTATACCAGCGTCGTAGACGCCGGTACAGTTCAAAGCAATGATGGAGGAGAGAGTGTTATCTGACGCTCCCTCTCCCATCATTTCCTGCTCTGCCTGACACTGCGTGATGATGTCATTGCACACTCACTGTGTGCCAGGCAGAGAAGCTGCTAAGACTGGAGCCGGGAGCAGCGCAGGCACAAGGAGAGGAGTGTGTGTTTTTTTTAACGTAACAGTGAGTTCTGGACTGTGTTGCCACTCTCTGGGGGGGAGAGATGCAGGCTGTGCTATATACCATGTGGTGCTGTGCTATTGTGAGACGTCAGATTTCTGTCGCTGCACAGTGAGAATCCCGAGCCTTACTTCCAGCGGTCTCCCATTCCTCTCCAGCCACAGAGGAGGTTGCTCAGCAATCTCGTCAGTCCAGGTGCTCTGCCCAGACCAGCTCCATGGGTTTGCTTGCTGCTGCCACCTCTGGCACAGCTATGGCAATACATGCTGCTCAGCAGCGAGATTCTCCAGGGACTAAGTCCCCATGTCGGGTCACTGAGCATGCCCGTGGAGTGATCTCCCATTGGAGATCGAAGGTCACGTGCTCAGGTCCTGCTCCTGTTCGGATTGGCCCATCCGAGAAGCCAGGAAGGTCCCGGACGCTCGCGGCTATAAAAGGTTCGCATGGCCGCTCGGCCATGCGCTAGGAAAGACTGTACTTACAGACTAAGTGGAGTGAGTGATGTATGCACGTATGAATGTCTCTGGAGAAAGACTCATTAAGAAATCCCTACCCTTGGTACGCATGTGTTGTGCAGCCTAGCCTACTAGCGCCCAGGCTTAGACGTAGGTAGGTCAGAGGTTGAGTCAGGCATCAGTCCTCACCAGTGACTTGGCACGCCTCAGTGCACGTTCTCCACACTCCATAGCCAGCGTCTATAGCGGCACTCATGGTAGTGATGCCGCACACTCAGTGGGCCTAGAGGGACTCTAACTCCGTGTTCTTGGGGTAGAGTTCTGTGGCCGTACACTGTGCGCTCTTTTGGCCGGGCTCTGTGAGCTAAACAGGCTCCGGCATCTACGTTCAGCGGTTGTGCGGCTCTGTGCATTAACAGAGTTTGTCCCTGTTCACAATGGGTGACGTAACCCACATGTGACTTTTCACACCGCTTAATTCTTCCGCCATTAACTAGCAGCAGTGTACCACCTCTGCACGGTGGACCCCGGGCTGCGAACGCACCTACAACTATTTTATAATTTGGTGCGTTCCGCCAGCCCTAACAGCTATATACCATTGTTGTAAGTTCATTTTCCCCTTCACCACTGAGGTCCGATGAACTCCCTCTTCTGGTGAAGGAAGGTAGTGAGGTTGATTACCAAGCACCTGGGCAGGATGATGATGATGGGAATTACTGACTGGATATAAGGCAGCCGACGCCCTTCTGCCTTGCTGGTGATCTCTTTGAGGGATTCTAGGAGACCAGTCTGATTCCTGCTCCTCAAAAGCTAAGTTTTCTGCTCTACTTTTTGCATTTGTGTTTTGGTTTTGTTTTGCATTGTTTTCCTTGATTTCTGCCATTCCCTGCTGGGGTGAGCTGAATTCCTTTTTGCTCTGTCTTCAGAAAATACCTGAGTACTGATATAGTCTTTTTGAAGCCTAGAGTCTTCAGGGCTTTTTTCCCTATCAGCTGTTGGCTCTTGTTTTGATAGGGTTTTGGCGGATTACAGACAGCAGCTTTTCTATCCTGTCCTATCTAGTTAGCTTGGGCCCCATCATTTGCTCAGCCTATCTTTCGATCTGTGTGAGTGTTTTTTCATCTTGCTTCACCGTCATTATATGTTGGGGGCTGCCTATTGCTTTGGGGTCTGCTTTGGGGCAGTTTAGATTTCCCTTTCTGTCTTTAGGCTATGTAGTTCTCCGGCTGTGATCAAGGGGTCTAGGGCACCGTAGGAACCCCCCACGGCTACTGCTAGTTGTTGTTGATAGGTTCAGGGGTCTGCAATCCGATAGCTGCCAACTTCTCTGGTTTTCTGGACTTAGCTAGTATTTCTGTTTTTGCCTCCTATGGTGACTCATTCATAACAGAACACCAGCCATACCGCAGATCCTAGGGTACTCAATAGCAGGAAAGAATTGTAAAAAAAAAAAAAAAAAAAAAAAAAAAGTGTGTATATTTTTTCCTCTATATCTCTGAGGCCGTAGGGGGAATTTTTTTTTCTCTCAATGGAGATAAAGCAATTGTCTGATCGTGTGGAGCAGCTCGCTGCGGAAGTGCGGGGAATTTCCGCCTACCTTGCTCATTCACATGCTGCTGAACCAAAGATCCCTACTCCTGATGTGTTTTTTGGGGATCGGTCTAAATTTTTGAATTTCAAAAATAATTGTAAATTATTTTTTGCCTTGAAGCCTAACTCATCAGGGACCTCCACGCAGCAGGTTAAAATTGTCATCTCTTTGCTGCGTGGCGATCCCCAGGATTGGGCGTTTTCTTTGAAACCAGATGATCCTATTCTGACTAATGTGAATGCGTTTTTCCAAGCCTTGGGGTTGTTGTATGATGAACCTAATGCTATTGATCAGGCTGAAAAGACCCTGTTGGCATTGAGCCAGGGTCGAGATTCTGCAGAATTGTACTGTCAAAAATTCCGAAAGTGGGCGGTCCTTACTACCTGGAATGATAATGCCTTGGCTGCTCTCTTTCGGAAGGGTTTGTCAGAAGCCGTAAAAGATACTATGGTGGGATTTTCTGTTCCCTCTGGTCTTGACGATTCTATGTCATTAGCCATTCAGGTTGATCGGCGTTTACGTGAACGCAAGACTGCACGAGAGGTGCTGCCACCTGTTGAACAAATGTCTGAACCAATGCAATGTGATAGAGTTTTGTCCAGGGAGCAACGTCAGGAGTTCAGAAGGCGTAATAAGCTGTGGTTTTTTTGTGGAGATGCCTCGCATATTATTTCTGTCTGTCCTAAACGAGAGAAACGTTTTGCACACACGTTTTCTGTGGGTGGTGTTCAACCTAACTTTCTTCTGGCAATTACTCTGATCTGCTCCCTGTCCACATTTTCCGCCAAGGCTTTTGTGGATTCGGGAGCAGCCCTGAACCTAATGGACTTGGATTTTGCTAAACGTTGTGGATTTCCTATGACACCTCTGCGGACGCCTATCCCTTTGAGGGGGATTGATGCTACTCCTTTGGCGAAAAATAAACCTCAGTTTTGGACCCAGGTGGTAATGCGGGTCGCCCCAGACCATCAAGAAAATTGCAGATTTTTGGTGTTGCATAATTTGCATGATACCATTGTTCTGGGGTTTCTCTGGTTTCAAATTCATAATCCAGTTTTGGATTGGAAATCTGTGTCTGTGGTGAGTTGGGGTTGTCGGTGTGCCCTTAGTGAGGCTCCGGTTTTTTCCACCTCTCCTCAGTCGCATGATGTTCCTGACTATTTGGCGGATTTTTATGATGTATTTAGTGAGAATGAGTCTGCGTCTTTGCCTCCTCATAGGAGTTATGACTGTGCAATTGAACTGAGCCCGGGGTGTAAATTTCCCAAGGGTCAGCTCTTCAATTTATCTGTACCTGAGCACTAGGCTATGCGATCCTATATTAAGGAGGCGTTGGAGAAGGGTCATATTAGACCATCCTCTTCACCCTTAGGTGCTGGGTTTTTTTTCGTGGCCAAAAAGGATGGTTTATTAAGGCCTTGTATTGATTATCGTGCCCTCAACAAAATTACTATTAAATATCAGTATCCTTTACCCCTGATTTCGGATCTATTCTCCAGAGTTAAAGGTGCTTGCTGGTTTACCAAGCTTGACCTCAGGGGGGCGTATAATCTTATCCGCATTAAGCATGGGGATGAATGGAAGACGGCGTTTAATACTCTGGAGGGTCATTTTGAGTACCTGGTGATGCCTTTTGGGCTCACTAATGCCCCTTCTGTCTTCCAGTGCTTCATGACCGATATTTTCCGAGACTTTGTGGATAAATTTTTGATTATCTATCTGGATGATATTTTGATCTTCTCCAAGGATTGGGATTCTCATGTGGAACATGTTCGGACTGTGTTCCTGATCTTGAGGGAGAATTCCCTGTATGTCAAAGCATCGAAATGCCTTTTTGGGGTACAGAGGATTTCTTTTTTGGGATTTATTTTGTCTCCGTCAACTATTGAAATGGACCCGGCCAAGGTACAGGCCATTTATGATTGGGTTCATCCCACTTCTTTGAAGGCCCTCCAGAAGTTTTTGGGTTTTGTTAATTTTTATCGGAAATTTATAGCAAAATTTTCTAGTATTGCCAAGCCATTGACTGATCTGACTAAGAAGGGTGCTGATGTGTTGAATTGGTCTCCGGAGGCTGTTTCTTCCTTTCAGGAGCTGAAGCGAAGATTCACTTCTGCCCTGGTTTTGCGGCAACCTGATGTCTCACTCCCGTTCCAGGTAGAGGTGGACGCTTCTGAGATTGGTGCAGGAGCTGTTTTGTCCCAAAAGGATCCTGTAACATCTAAAATGAATCCCTGTGCTTTCTTTTCCTGAAAGTTCTCTCCATCTGAACGTAACTATGATGTGGGGAATCGGGAACTGTTAGCCATGAAATGGGCATTTGAGGAATGGAGACATTGGTTGGAGGGAGCTAAACATCAAGTCGTGGTCCTCACTGACCACAAGAATTTGATTTACCTGGAGTCGGCCAAACGCTTGAACCCTAGACAGGCTAAGTGGGCCTTGTTTTTTACACGTTTTGATTTTGTGGTCTCTTTTCTTCCTGGTACTAAGAATATCAAGGCTGATGCTCTCTCTAGGAGCTTATTTGCTGATTCTCCTGTGGTGACCAAGCCTGCTACCATCTTAGGCGAAGGGGTAGTTCTTTCTGCCATCTCGCCCGATTTGAGACGTGCTCTGGAAGAGTTCCAGGAGGACAAACCTGAGCGTTGTCCCAGTGGAAAGTTGTATGTTCCTGACCAGTGGAAGAAGAGAGTGATGTCTGAAGTTCATTGCTCTGCATTGGCTGGTCATCCAGGTATTTTTGGTACTAGAGATCTGGTGAGTCGGTCTTTTTGGTGGCCCGCCTTGTCTCGTGATGTCAGGAATTTTGTGCAGTCCTGTGGGACTTGCTCCCGGTCTAAACCTTGTTCTCGCTCTAGTGGGTTGTTGATGCCTTTGCCGGTTCCCAGGAGCCATGGACCCATATTTCAATGGATTTCATCTCTGATATGCCTGTCTCTCAGAGAATGACTGTTATTTGGGTGATTTGTGATAGGTTCTCTAAGATGGTTCATCTTGTACCACTCCCTAAGTTGCCATCTTCCTCTGAGTTGGTGCCCCTGTTTTTGCAACAGGTGGTTCGCTTGCACGGGATTCCTGAGAACATTGTATCTGACAGAGGAGTTCAGTTTGTGTCTAGATTTTGGAGGACTTTCTGTTCCAAGCTGGGAATTCAGTTGTCCTTCTCCTCTGCTTTTCACCCTCAGACCAATGGGCAGACGGAGAGAACAAACCAGACCTTGGAGTCGTATTTGAGATGTTTTATTTCTGCTGATCAGGATGATTGGGTTTCATTTTTGCCCTTGGCCGAATTTGCTTTAAATAATAGAGCTAGTTCTGCCACTTTGATGTCACCTTTTTTTTGTAACTTTGGGTTTCATCCTCGATTTTCTTCAGGGCAGATGGAGCCTTCTGCCTGCCCAGGTGTTGACACTGTGGTGGAGAGAATGCACCAGATCTGGGACCAAGTGGTGGATAAGTTATCTCTCTCCCAGGAAAAGGCCCAGCGGTTTTCCAACCGACATAGGACCATTGGTCCCCAGTTTAAGGTTGGTGATATGGTTTGGTTTTCATCAAAAAATATCGCTATGAAGGTGGCTTCTCCTAAATTTAAGCCTAGATTTATTGGACCTTACAAGATTTTGGAGATTATTAATCTGGTCTCTTTTCGTTTGGCTCTTCCTGTTACATTTAAAATCCATAATGTGTTTCATAAGTCCTTGTTGAAGAGGCTTGTTGAACCAGTAGTTCCTGGGGTGACACCTCCGGACCCTGTATTGGTTGAAGGTAACATGGAATATGAGGTAGAGAAGATACTGGATTCTCGTCTGGCTAGACGGAGACTCCAGTATTTGGTTAAGTGGAAGGGTTATGGTCAGGAGGATAATTCCTGTGTCTCTGCCTCTAGTATTCATGACAAAAGATTGGTGCGTGCCTTTCATCGGGCTCACCCTGATCGCCCTGGTGGCGTGGATGAGGGTTCGGTGACCCCTCCTCAAGTGGGAGGTACTGTTGTGAGTTCATTTTCCCCTTCACCATTGAGGTCTGATGAACTCCCTCTTCTGGGGAAGGAAGGTAGTGAGGCTGATTACAAGCACCTGGGCAGGATGATGATGACTGGGTGACGGGAATTACTGACTGGATATAAGGCAGCCGACGCCCTTCTGCCTTGCTGGTGATCTCTCTGAGGGATTCTAGGAGACCAGTCTGATTCCTGCTCCTCAAAAGCTAAGTTTTCTGCTCTACTTTTTGCATTTGTGTTTTGGTTTTGTTTTGCATTGTTTTCCTTGATTTCTGCCATTCCCTGCTGGGGTGAGCTGAATTCCTTTTTGCTCTATCTTCAGATAATACCTGAGTACTGATATAGTCGTTTTGAAGCCTAGCGTCTTCAGGGCTTTTTTCCCTATCAGCTGTTGGCTCATGTTTTGATAGGGTTTTGGCGGATTACAGACAGCAGCTTTTCTATCCTGTCCTATCTAGTTAGCTTGGGCCCCATCATTTGCTCAGCCTATCTTTCTATCTGTGTGAGTGTTTTTTCATCTTCACCGTCATTATATGTTGGGAGCTGCCTATTGCTTTGCGGTCTGCTCTGGGGCAGTTTAGACTTCCCTTTCTGTCTTTAGGCTATGTAGTTCTCCGGCTGTGATCGAGGGGTCTAGGGCACCGTAGGAACCCCCCACGGCTACTGCTAGTTGTTGTTGATAGGTTCAGGGGTCTGCAATCCGAAAGCTGCCAACTTCTCTGGTTTTCTGGACTTAGCTAGTATTTCTGTTTTTGCCTCCTACGGTGACTCATTCATAACATACCATGTTGCTGTGCCGTATACCATGGTGATGTGCTGTATACCATGTGGTGCTGTGCTATAAACCATGTAGGCTGAGTTATATACCATGTGGTGGTGTGCTATATACCATGTGGGGCTGTGTTGTATACCATGTGGAGCTGTGCTGTTACCATGTGGGCTGTGCTATATACCATGGTGCTGTGCTATATACCATGTGGAGCTGTGCTATATACCATGTGATGCTGTGCTATATACCATGTGGTGCTGTGCTATATACCATGTGGACTGTGCTATATACCATGTGGGGCTTTGCTATATTCCATGTGGTGCTGTGCTATATACCATGAGGGACTGTGCTATATACTACGTGGATGTGTTATATACTTTGTGACTGTGCTATATACTATTATTTTCTATAAATTATTTTAAATGGAGGAAGCAGTGTTATATAATATGAGGGGCTACATTTTATTCTTTGGGGAGGAGGGCTGTATTATATTCTATTCAGGGCTACATTATATTCTATTGGGGGGCTGTATTATATTTATTATATTCTATGGGGGTGATTGCATCATACTCTATGAGGGGGCTACATTATACTAGATGAGGAGGCTACATTGTATTCTATGGTGGGCTAGATTATATTGTATGGGGGCTTCATTATACTATATGAGGAGGGCTACATTGTATTCTATGGAGGGGCTACATTATACTATATAAGGGGCTGCATTATAGTCTATGGGGGCTGCATTATACTATGAGGGGGCTGCCATATATTCTATGGAGGGGCTGCATTATACTATATGAGGGGGGCTGCATTGTATTCTATGGGGGTTACATTATATTCTGTGGGGTGGCTTCATTATGCTCTAAGGGGTGGCTGCATTACACTATAAGAGGGGGGCTGCATTATATTCTATGGGGGTTTCATTATATTGTATGGCAGGGCGGCATTATACTCTGTGGGGTGGCTGCATTATGCTCTATGAGGTGGCTGCATTATACTATATGTGGGTTGCATTGTACTGTATTGAGGACTATGGGGAATACATTTTACTATATGAAGAACTATGGGGTGCATTATACTATGAGAAGTGAATTGTACCTCATGGACGATTGGCAGCGTATTATACTATATGGAGCACTATGAGGAGTGTATTATACTATATGGAGGACTGAGCAGTGTATTTTAATATATGGAGGACTATGAGTAGCGTATAATATTATATGGAGGACTGATTAGTGTATTATACTATATGGAGGACTGAGGGTATTTTAATATATGGAGGGCTATGAAGAGTGTATTATTGTATATGGAGGACTATGAGTGTATTATACTAAATGGAGGACTATGGGGAGTATATTATAGTATATGGAGGACTATGGGGCACATTATAATAAATAATAATAATAAATTTTATTTCTATAGCCCTGACATATTTCGCAGCACTTTACATTTCAAAGGGGATTTCTACAGACAATAGGCATTACAGCATAACAATAATCACATAGATCATAACAGATACCAAGAGGAATGAGGGCCCTGCTTGCAAGCTTACAATCTATATTATATGGAGGACTATAGGAAGTGTATTATACTATATGGAGGACTATGGGGAGTGTATTATACTATATGGAGGACTGAGGAGTGTATTATACTGTATGGAGGACTATGCAGCACATTATATTATATGGAGGACTATGGGGTGTAAACTGTAGGTGTGCTGCTGATAACATGATACTGCATGAGGACAGATTAATCCATTAGTGATCATTCTGTCCCCATCATTCTTTCACAGACGGTGGAAAGAGGCCGGGAAACAAGTGTTGAACGACTTCAATATTGTAGATCACACTCATTTAGCAGCCTGAACTCAGTGCATGTAAATACAATCGAAATGCTTCTGTGTGATGTGCAATATGTTAGCATTTGGGGCCCCATTTTAAACTTTGCCTAGGGCCCCACTTTGCCTAAAACTGGCCCTGCCTGCTGGAAAACCCAAGACAATGTGACCCAAAATGCTTTGTTCATTTTCAGATTTCTTGATGCCTTGCAAACAGCTAAGGCACCCAGTGCCAGAGGCAACAAACCAACCCTAAAACATATTTGAACCTCAACAATATTTGACTGTAGGTACTGTGTTACTTTTTGTATGTCTCATTCCATTTTCCGTAAACAGTAAAATGATGTGCTTTACCTAAAAGCTCTATCTTGGTCTCATCTGTTGACAAGACACTTTCACAGAAGGGTTTTGGCTTACTCATGTACATTTTTGAAAACTGCATTCTAGCTTTTTATGTCTCTGTGTCAGCAGAGAGGTTCTCCTGGGTCTCCTGCCATAGCAGTTAATTTAATTCAAATGACGATGGATAGTTGATCCTGACATTGAGGCACATTGAGCCTGCAGGACAGCTTTAATTTATTTAGAACTTAATTGGGGCTGCTTATCCACCATCCGGACTATCCGGCATTGCAACCTTTCATCAATTTTTCTCTACCGCCCACGTCCAGGGAAATTAGCCACAGTGCCGAGGGTTGTAACATAGTAACATAGTAACATAGTTTTGAAGGCTGAAGGAAGACCTTATGTCCATCTAGTTCAGCCTATTGTTAGTGCAGCTGTTCTGCATTGTTGATCCTGGGGAAGGCAAAAAACCCACAGAGTAGAAGCCAATTTTCTCCATAGGGAAAAAAATTCCTTCCCCTAAGCTGGGTCAACCATCTACCTATAATATTATGTTATTCGTAACCTTCTAAACTGTTACTCACAAGAAAAGCATCCATTCCTTTCTTAACTTCATTCAGTGAGTTGGCCATCACCACTTCCTCAGGAAGAGAATTCCAGAGCCTCACTGCTCTTACCGTGAAGAACCCTCTTCTATGCTGGTGCTGAAATTGTCTTTCCTCCAAATGAAGAGAATGCCCCCTTGTTCTTGTCACAGTCCTTGGTACAAACAGTTCATTGGAAAGATCTCTGTATTGCCCTTTGATATACTTGTACATATACTGTATATTCGGTCTCCCCTAAGTCTTCTCTTTTCTAGAGTAAATAGACCTAATTTTGATAACCTTTCTGGGTATTGTAGTGAACCAACTCCATTTATCATTTTAGTAACCTGCCTTTGAACCCTTTCAAGTTCAGTAATGTCTTTCTTGAGCACCGGCGTCAAAAATTGCACACAATACTCCAAGTGTTGTCTGACGAGTGATTTGTACAGAGGGATAATTATGTTTTCGTCTCGTGTCCCCAGACCTCTTCTAATGCATCCCATGACCCTATTTGCTTTGGTGGCAGCTTCCTGACACTGGGCACTCCAATTTAGCTTCTTATTGACTAAGATGCCTGTCTTTTTCCATGCCTGATTTCCCCAGCAGATTCCCATTTATTAAGTAATTGTAGCATCTGTTTCTCCTTCCCATGTGCATAACCTTGCACTTATCTGTGTTAAACCTCATTTGCCATTTTTCAGCCCAATTCTCCAATTTACTCAAATCTGTCTGTAGTTGCAAACATCTTGATTGTGTTACATACAGTGGACAAAGGAACATCAAGATCTCAGGAGATGCACTTGTAACCTTGTGATTCTCAAGTCCTCAGACAGTTTTCTTCTCTTTCTGTTCTCCATGCTTAGTGAAGCACACAGACACACAATGCAAAGACTGAGCCAAGTTCTTCCCTTTTTATCTGGTTTCAAGTGTGATATTCATATTGACCATACCTGTTACTTGCCACAGGTGAGTTTGAACGAGCATCACATGCTTAAAACAAAGTTGTTTACCCACAATTTTGGAAAAGTGCCAACAATTTTGTCCTGACCTTTTTTAGTTTTTGTGTCTGAAATTATGACCAAATTTCCCATTTTTCTCTGTTTTTTTTGTGCTGCTCCAATTACACACAAAATAAATAAACATGTGTATACCAAAACGTGTAATTCCAATAATTTTCTTGGAAAAATACTTCATTTTCTGGAGCAATTTCTAGAGTGTCAAAACTTTTGGCCCTGACTTTACAAGCTTTAATTTAAATGTCTACCCTGTCAAGCATCACCACGGTGAAGCGTTCTCTTTTCTGTTTCACCCCGGACATCAGAGATCCAGCCAATGAGGCTATCCACCACATTCTGGAGTGACCTGCCTGTACACATTTAAGGTGACCTTCAATCTTCCTCTACTTCCTTCTTTTCCTCTCTACTGCTGGTTCTGCTGTACCTTGTTTTTCTCCAAGTACTCCCCTTGGATGTCTAGGAATAAGCTTCAACATTACAGGGTAGTAAGGCAGCTCGGGCATATAGCCCACCCGAGCACACAGGGGTCAGTCCACTGACTGACTACTACAGGAAGACCTTCCTGACTTATTCCCCAACTAACGCCTCCTACTGTACAGTTAACTCATATGTGTACTACAGCTATATCTATGAAGTAGTGGACTTAGTGCCCCTGTCTAGTGACCATAACCCAAACTGCACTGTCCCTACAAAGTACATTGTGCAGAAACATAACAATTCGTAATACATAAATAATACAGCAACATGAAATGTATGTTAATACGCTACAATGGTATAAAAATATATAAATATATATAGGCATAGTAACAACATGGAGATATAAAGGGGTAAGACTCTCAACCACTTACATTCTCCTTTCCTTAAATCATTGTTGTCCCCGACAATGCCAAGATTATAATAAACTTTTACTATTTTACAGTGAATACTCCACGCAGGGAGAACAGACATATACAATAGCTCAATATGAGCTAGATTCATATGAAGTCAATGTCCACTTCATTTTCTTATTTATATATATATTCTTTTAACAAGCGCCTGTACTGACAGTCCTCTGTTGTGAGCTCATTTTCTCGTTCACCTTTGATGTCCGATGAACTCCCTCTGCTGGTGAAAGGAGGTGGTGAAACTGATTTGGATGGGAGAAACCTGTCACCTGAACAGGTGGATTGCGATTGGACATCCGGAATCTCTGAGTGGATATAAGGCAGCCGACGCCCTGTAGGGTTGCTGGTGATTTCTCTGCTCTGAGCTCTGGCCTCCAGTTCAGTTCCTGTCTTCTAAAGCTAAGTTTTGCTCTGTTATTGTTCCATGAGATTTTGTCTGATTTGCTTAGTTTTGTGTTCTGCCAGCCCCGGCTGGGGCTCTGCTGAATTTCCATTTTTGTCCCTGATCGGTTAAATCTCTTTTGCTCTGTCTTCAGAATATATCAGAGTGCGATATAGGGATTTTTAAGTCTAGTGACTTCAGGGCCGTTTTTCCTATCAGACGTGTTGGGGCATTTTTGGTAGGGTTTTTGCGGATTGCAGCCAGCATCTTTTCTATCCTTTCCTATCTAGTTAGTGGGGCCCCATCGTTTGCTCTGCCTGTCTTTCTGTCTGTGTTTGTGTTTTCATCTGTTTTCACTGACAATACATGTTGGAGGCTGTCTATTGCTTTGGGGTCTGCTCTGGGGCAGTTTAGATTTCCCCTTTCTTTCTTTAGGCTTATTTAGTTCTCCAGCTGTGAAGAGGCGTCTAGGACCACCGTAGGAATGCTCCATGGCTACTGTTAGTTGTTGTGAATAGGATCAGGGGTCTGCAATCCGCTAGCTACCAACCTCTCTGGTTTTCTGGACTTAGCTTGCATTTTTGTTTTTTCCTCCTCCGGTGACTCATTCATAACAGTCCTCAGGCAGTGTCCTATAAAACTCAAATGACCCTCCTAATTTGGCCAAGGGCACCAGGATATAATCCCCCTTCCTTTAAGGGGAGCATCAACTTTGATTAATCTGTACATACGGGTGCAAGGAAAAACTCTGTCTATAAGTACTGTCAGTCCATACTTTAACATATTTACACTGCATAAACTTGTACCTTCTGATACAAAACCTTTAAGGGAGTTGTCCCCCTCCCTTTAACATTACCATGGTCCCGCACATACATGGGCCGCCTGTTTCCATTATGCAGTTCACTGCTGCAGCCACATATGGTCTGCCAGTCCATAGACCCACACTGGTTAAGAGTCAAGTTCTGCTATTCAGTAGAAGGGGCACAACGGGTGCAACAAAAACGTATTTACAGAGTAACGATTACTTTAGGCCATTCCGGCTGCACTGCTCTTTCTCTCGAGAGCACATCCGGATTTCTTCATCTGAGGGGACACAGAACAGTTCCTTATTGAACAAAAACAAATATTGTGCAACAGGCACAACTTATTATCAATCACTAGCTGGAGGGTGTAGTTCATCGACACGCATCTCGTGTTGCGGTTTCATGAGGGTTCCAGGCCCTAGTACGGACCGAAGAGAACTCTGCAGCTGCAGGATCCCTGTACTGCAGAGGAAAAGCAGATGCAGTACTGGGGGCAGATGTCCTGCATGGGATGGACTGTACCTGTGTAGATTCCACTTGTAATACAGGACTACCATCCTCCTGGCACAACATCAGGGACAATCTTCCCTTATGAAGGAAAGCCAATCTCCCTTGGGGTCTACCATGCTTTACTGAGGCAGCGGTGATATAGACTTGGGTGTCTGTCCCTGCCTCCTGTATGAAACCATATACTCTTTCTACGTTAGTATAGACCAACTGTCCATGGGATCATCACCTGGCCATAGCGCCCTCCCCGAATTGGTGCAGCTGAGCCCACACTTCTTTCTCCCCTGCTTTTTTCTGAGCTATGATATCTGTGATCCAGACAGAGGCCTGAGACTTGTATGCTGTCAGAACTGTGTCTCACATGGGCCTAGGGTCGGTGTCACCTGATGGGGAAGCCACCCGGGGTAAGGACCTATCCTCTGATTTAGGGGGCCAAATGCCACTTACCGGTCGCGTAGACATCTTTGGTCACTTGGCACCATCCGTTCCCATGCCACTTAGACTGGTCCTGACCTCTGTCAGCAACTGCTGCATTCTGTTTGCCAAGGAACTTCAGAGTTCGGCCAGTTCCACCCCACAGATGTCAGATTTCTCCGCAGGGGTGGCTGAGCACTCGATCTCACGCTGACGTAGATCTGACGCGGCCTGTTTTCCAGTTTCAGCTCCTCAGAGGTGGGCGTTGTTTCCAATCCCAATCTGTTGGGGAACTATCCAAACCCTTTCCACTTCCTGCCGACTTCAACTCAAAAATATTTCACGCATCCGTTCATTCCTCACCCAAGAATCTGCAAAAACCCTAGTCCATGCCCTCATCATCTCTCGCCTTGACTACTGCAACCTCATGCTCTGCGGCCTCCCCTCAAACACTCTCGCACCCCTCCAATCTATTCTAAACTCTGCTGCCCGACTAATCCACCTGTCCCCCCGCTATTCCCCAGCTTCTCCCCTCTGTCAATCCCTTCACTGGCTCCCAATTGCCCAGAGACTCCATTACAAAACCCTAACCATGACATACAAAGCCATCCACAACTTGTCTCCTCCATACATCTGTGACCTCGTCTCCCGGTACTTTCCTGCACGCAACCTCCGATCCTCACAAGATCTCCTTCTCTACTCCCCTCTTATCTCCTCTTCCCACAATCGCATACAAGATTTCTCTCGCGCATCACCCCTACTCTGGAACTCTCTACCACAACATATCAGACTCTCACCTACCATCGAAACCTTCAAAAAGAGCCTGAAGACCCACCTCTTCCGACAAGCCTATAACCTGCAGTAACCACCGATCGACCAAACCGCTGCACGACCAGCTCTACCCTCGCCTACTGTATTATCACCCATCCCTTGAAGATTGTGAGCCCTCGCGGGCAGGGTCCTCTCTCCTCCTGTACCAGTTATGACTTGTATTGTTTAAGATTATTGTACTTGTTTTTATGTATACCCCCCTCACATGTAAAGCGCCATGGAATAAATGGCGCTATAACAATAAATAATAATAATAATAATAATAATAACTAGCTCCATCGACAAAGGTTACTTAACTCATCTAGGTTTCCGCTCTGGCTCCTGACATTGTGGAAGCTGTTCCTCGTGCCCCCATGACTCCGGTACAGCATGATCCTTCGGCTGACGGTTCGCTAGTGCAACCCCTGGCTTCAGCGTGGAAGTAAGACACTCTGGTGTCGTGGAGGCTCAGGTCCAGGCAGCCGCGAAGGATCCTTTACTGCAGGTATCTTCTCCACTGACTTCAGTTCGCCCCACAAGCGCATGGGTCGGACTTTTTCAATCTCCTTCCGCCACCACCATTCCATCTGCCCGATACCCCGGCATATTAAGGAGGACTTCATATTTGCTGTGTTTGGAATACAATATGTAAAATCTCTACCAATTGGGTATTTCTTCAGAGTATCTCTTTCATGCCTGTTTCTTAAATGCTGCCAGTCACAGCTAGGCAGCAGATGTAGCAGCCCAAGGTGCTGCCGAGTTGTGATTGGCAGTGTCTGGGAGAGAGGGGTGAAACAGCACACTACCAGAAGAGACTTTGAAGAAGCGCCTAGTTAAACCGTAATCAGAGATTTCACACATTACGCTCCAAAAGCAACATGTGAATAGCTCTGCAATAGAGCAACACAGCACAAAATGCAAAATAGTGGCAAAATCAATGGAGCTCACAAAATTTTACAAGATACCTAATTTATTTCTTTGAGCAAGTGACAGGTCCTATTTAATTAAATGTCTTCTTACCATATTTTGTATTTTAATTATTCCTTTCTTTTATATTTAGATTTTACATACGGTACTTTTATTTACTGATTTACTTGAATGCTGAATACATTTGCCAGCTTGTATAATAATGAATTATGCGGCTATGTTATAAAGGTGATTTAAATGTTAATTTTAAATCATGCAAAATATGTTTTGTAAATTTTTGTTCAGGTAATGACAAGTCTCAGGGTACTCTCATCAGGACATAAGAGTAACATTATGGATGGCCAAAAAACAGAGAAGGTTTGTAGTCAAGTATCTGAAGCTCAGGACGCATATTGATTCAAGGAAAAATCCTATACTGTTCTCCCAGCGCACAATCCATTTGTGTTTGTCTGAACAACACTAATTAAGTCTGTTGGATATGAAGGAACTTTAAAATCAGACCCAAATATTTAACCATTTGTGCTTATGTCTTTATTCAGTAGTTCACACTACGGTTTTCTACAATGTACTCTGTGACATTGGACCAAAAACGGACATTTCAGTTATTCAGTCTAATGTAATGAAAATGTTTGTATTTTGTGCGAAAATATGTGTAAGTGAATATGTTTCTATTAATCAAATTATAAATCATAATTTTGTAGTGCATCCTTTAACAGCTTCAGGACCGCCAATTGGCTTTAAACGTCTTGGCAGTCCTGCTCCTACTCTGCAGTGGCATTCCACACGATCTTGTAGATGCGGATTATTACTGTTTGTGCATTCTAGATAACTATATACACAGTGCTAAATAAGCACTGTATCTGCAATAATAGGAAGAGTTGATGGTACTTGTTCCTCCATACACAGCAGTCATATAATCAAGTATAGAAAGAGAACATGAGCTGCTGGGCTTTGGGAGACCCAGATAACTCTGTGATGCAGAGTTTCCCTTGTAATTGGGGCTAGTAGATGCTGTGCAAATAAAAAAAATTACAGAATGGGGAACAAACTTAAAAAAATAGGAAAAACAAATATTTATTTCTTAATTTTTACACCGATATCGCCCGATTTCAAAAACAAAGGAGATATGACACAGTTCTGATCTGAAGTTGATCACAGGGGTTTTATGAAAGCCTCCTTTAATTACACAGAATCACTTCTTTTCATTCAATACTCTGTCAACATTTCTGAAAGTCTCTTTACATATAACTTCTCTTTACACACAGTGTCTTAACCTAAGCAGAACTGTACCTTGCTCATGCAGTGAGGATACGGGAGGGGATGAGTCCGATGCTGTAGCTCTCTCACTTCTAGCTTGAGGTAATAAAATTGCTCCTGGCTGTCCTCACTACTTTAAGTACAGCACTCACTTCTGTGGAAGAACTGGTCTATACTGCTTGACTGATTTCAGTCTGTCAGGAGACTCTCTAACACACCTTACCCTTGGATCTCACAGACACAGTAAGAACTTTCCCAGTTACCCCCTGGGCTGAGCTAACCACTTCCTGTCTGCTATAAACATTTTAACCCCTATAGTTGCTGGATGATTCTAGATCAACAGCGCAGCTTCTATCTGTTACACTCTTCCCTCCTAATTTAATGTCGTCCTCAGCATCGTCTTCTTTCTAGTTGGTCTAAGCAGCCCTAGGAGTTATTCTCCCTTAACCCCTCTAGACATGCTTCCATGCTCCTCTGAAATTCTGCCAGGGCACAGCTGAGACCATTTATACAATCCCTATGGTGTGATGATGGCTGTCTGGGGTCTACTGGTGGCACGCCTTACTCTGGTCAAGGACAGAGAACCAAATGCTTCTGTACAAACTACCAGCATGTCTAGAATCTTTGGTGCCAGGTAGCAATCAGGAATTGACTTCCTGTTAAGTTCCCGATAATCAAACAGAGCCTCATTGTGCCATCCTCTTCCTGACAAAGACAATAGGAGAGGAAAAGGAAGGCTTTGATTTTTGGACCCAACCTCTGTTTTAGTTAGGTCTTGCAGATATTCTTTCACTTCTCGGTGCAATGATTTAGCCACAGACATGTAACTTCTGGTCACTGAGGCAGTATCTTTCTGGTTGATCTTAAGGTGCAATGATGGGTAACACCCTATATCAGTCATAATTGAGAATGAATGAAACTCTTCCCGCAAAATCTGTTTAGCTACTGCTAGATATTCAGCACTCAAGTGTTCAAGATGTACTGGAGGGTCCCAAACTCCTGAGGTTGGTCGTGTGGTTCTCACCCTGGACACACTTTGTTCCCTGGTTCGCTAATCAAATTCACTGCGGGAACCTGGATTGGCGGGAACCTGGACTGGCCTCACAATGGCTGGATACACCATTTTAATGGTTTCAATGTGGCCTACCAGAGTCTTAGGATTCAATCTAACTTCATGCATTGTTGTAATGATCACCAGCAGTGTCACTAGGGCATAACTATCAGTTGGGATCGTAAGCACAGTCTCACCTTAGAATTTTCTTCCCAGTTCCACACGAACTCCATACCTCACTCCCACCATTTTGTTAACAGGGATGATGGTTGGACACAGGCCCACCTTTAATTTTTTCACTTTCATTGTGTTCTTGTGACGTCCGTCCACGGATCTGGACTGCAGTAGGGACAGCACCCCGAGAAACCCCGAGACCCTTAACCCCTGTACAGGGATCTGGAATTGTAGCAAGGCCCAGGGGGTGGCTGTCTGGTGGAGCAGTGCGCCAGAGCAGGACGGTCGCCAATAGTGAAGAAGGCGGGGAACCAAAAACGTAGTCAGAAACCAGGAGAGCAGCGGAGGTACAGAAACGGCAGGCAGTGGCAGAGTCGACAGTCCAGGCCAAGGTCACAAAACGGGAGAACCGCAAGGTACAAAAACGGCAGGCAGTAGCAGAGTTGAATATCCAGGCCAAGGTCACAAACCGGGAGAATGGCAGAGGTACAAAATCGTCAGGCAGTAGAGGGGTCAGAAATCCAGGCTGAGGTCAGAGTCAAACAATAGCAAATCACACAGTAGCACATAGGGGAACCAAGAATATATCCGGTGGCTTGCAAGACCAGTCCCAAGTTATTTGAGGGATCAGGTCATCCCTCACAGGCTCCCGGACTGATGATGTCATCTGGACTGCCCCCAGGACCAGGCCAGATGGTGATGCACCAACCCCTTCATGATTGACAGAGGAGCGGAGCCTGCGTCCATCAGATGCCTGCGCAGGAGCCCCTTCTCTGTCGCCGCAATCACTCGGGGGCGAACCACGGCGCCTTCCAGTGGCTGAGGCAGGAACAGCAGGCCCCGAGCCTGACGGCGACGTGACAGTCCGGCGCCTCCTAGTGGCCGAGGCCGGGACAGCAGGCCCCGAGTCTGACGGAGATGTGACAGTCTGGCGCCTCCTAGTGGCCGAGGCCGGGACAGCAGGCCCCGAGTCTGACGGCAGAGTGACAGTTCTGTGCTTTACTTATCCCACAAATCACGTTTTCTGCCAAGACCTCATGTATGGTTAGAGACTTGGCTACCACCGCCACACCATGTCCATGATTTATGTTTCTGGATAACCTCACTGATCACAGTGTAACCCAGGATAGGTTTATCAGCCACATTCTTATCAGTGGTGACAAGAAAGAGTACCAGTCACTCAATGGCGTTGCTGTTCTTCGTGGCGCTGAGTTGAAATGTCACTTCCACCCAGACTATGGAAGGGATTTCGGTCTGATTGACAACTTTGCCGTGTAGTTCCACCATTCCTAAGAATTCTCTTAGTGGACGAAGGCAGGTGTGTGGCATACTTTCTCCATTGTTCACTTAGGAAGCTTGCTGGGGACCTGTGTCTCACAGCGCTTTCACCAGCAGTCCATCTAACTTGTACTGTATGAAGCACCTTTGACTGATTAGATTGATGAGGCTATTCTTACTGACCGAGCAGTCCTCTTGTTCCCAGTAACACATAGTCTAACTTCTGCACTGGGCATTACGTAGCTCATGCTCCTGTCTCTCTTGCAATTGTTGAAGAGGGTGACACACCTGGGGATAGTGCTGATGCAGCCATTTTATCTCAAAAGTTGTTCTGGGGGTTGCTGATCTTTGCGTTTGCTTCTTGGGCCTCATCCATGTTGCGGTTACCTGTTGTCCTGCACTGGCAACCATCTGACATTTAACCCCCAGAATTGTGACACTTCACTTTCATTGGCATAATGTCCTTCATCACCACACCTTTGACAATGGACACATGCAGCACTCATATTTGATGTCCGACAAGCCTCACAAACAGGATATTTTCTATTTTGGAACCCACCCCTGGGTCTAAACGATCTTCATCACCTCTATCAACTCAACTCAGAGTTCTCCTCTTACTTCTTCCCAGTCAGCGTTGGCTGTTTTCTCTTTCACTGGCGATTTGGGGTTCACACCCGATATTAATGCTGGAGAGTCCTCAGGATGATCTTTTTACTGACAGCTAGGGGTCTCCTAACTTCAGCTGATTCATTTTGGTAGTTTTGGTAGCAGAGCCTTTCTTTAATCTCTGTTCACTCTCTGACTCCAAACTGGCTGCCTCATTCATCTTTTCAATTAAGACTTCATCCAAAAATGCCAAACTCTTCCAAGTATTGTTTAATCGGCAACTAGATATCTTTGCTGATTAATCTTGTCCCTAAGATCTCAAAACCTTCTTCTGAACTAGCCTGGCTTTAATCTTTTCCTCTGCCTCTACATGACAGGGGCGGACCTACCGCCCGTGCAGTCCGTTCATTGAACGAGGGCCCCGGGGGAGAGGGGGCCCCTCCAGCCTCCAGCACCGCATGGCTAATTATTTCAATTTTCAAATTAGCCACGTGGAGCGCCCTGGAGCCGAGGCGCAAGGAGGAGAGCAGGCTGCTGCGGGAGGCAGCGGGAGCGGGTCTGACTCCTCCTGAGAGTGCGAGCGCCGGTGCAGAGGAGCCAGCCCTGTGGTGAGATCAGCCAGCTTCAGTGCTGCGCAGCCGCTGTGGGGGGAGGAGAGGAGGAGACAGACTGACTGTCACTCACTGTGCCTCTGGCCTGGGGAGAAGGGAAGCATGGCCTGCTCATGAATGGAGGGCCCCTGGCCTGGGGAGAACTTGAAGCATGGCCTGGCTGCTCCTGAATGGGGGGCCCCTGGCCTGGGGAGAAGCATGGCCTGGCTGCTGATGAATGGGGGGGGGCCTGGCCTGGGGAGAAGCTTGGCCTGGCTGCTCATGAATGGGGGGGCCCCTGGCCTGGGGAGAAGCATGGCCTGGCTGCTCATGAATGGGGGGCCCCTGGGGAGAAGCATGGCTGCTCATGTATGAGGGGGCCCTGGGGGAGATGCTTGGCTGTTTATGAATGGGGCGGCTCATGGGGGGAGAAGAAACATGAATCGGGTGACCCACTTAGGGGGAGAAGCAGCATAAACTGGGGGGGTCACATGGGGAGAAGCAGCATTAACTGGGGGCCACATAGGGTGAGAAGCACTATGCCAAAAGTAGACCGCATATGGGGGAGGGCATTATGAAACAAAGGGAAATGGGGGTACCTATATATATATATTACCTGGAGGCTGTCTTGGGCTATATATGTTATTTAGAGGCTATGCTGGGCTGTATATATTACCTGGAGTGGAGGCTATGCTTGGCTGTATATATCATTGGAGGCTGTGGTGGGCTGTATATATTACCTGAAGGCTGTGCTGGGCTGTATATATTAACTTGAGGCTGTGCTGGGCTGTATATATTACCTGGAGTCTGTGCTGGGCCCTGTATATATTACCTGAAGGCTGTTGCTGGACTGTATATATTAACTGGAGGCTATGCTGGGCTGTATATATTACCTGGAGGCTGTGGTGGGCTGTATATATTACCTGAAGGCTGTGCTGGGCTGTATATATTAACTGGAGGCTGTGCTGGGCTGTGTATATTAACTGGAGGCTGTGCTGGGCTGTAAATATTACCTGGAGGCTGTGCTGGCTGTATATATTAACTGGAGGTTATGCTGGGCTGTATATGTTATTTGGATGCTGTGCTGGGCTGTATATATTAACTAAAGTTATATATATATATATAATATATATATATATATAATATATTGCCTAAAGTTTCCTCCTGGAAGAAGCATCACGCGAAACGCACGTCAGGGGTGTCACGGCCTATTGGAGGTATGATATGTTTCATTCGGCTGCCTATTTTTACTTATTTGTTAATCTGCCCTTTAAACTATAGTTTCCTATTATACCACACGGTTTTCATTAGGGATATTTGAATATTGAGGCATCTATTAACTTAGGCATTTAAGCTGAATGTCCCTAAATAGGGTTTGCACATGGATAAATTTGATTACTGGACATAGTATGTACTCTTTTATATTTACTGGTTGCTATATGCACTATGCACTTTTGTAGGACTTTTTGGCTGCTTTATATGCGGTACATAGCATTTACTCACTTATAGGTAATATAAAGCCATTTTTTTGGTTGTGATATACACTATGCACTTTTGTAGGCCTTCTGGCTGCTTATGAATGTTATACGTACAGTTTACATATCCATGATCAGTACATGCAGTCTGGTTGTTTTCATAACTCTAATGACCGATATTTTTTGCATTGGCTGTCCCCATATTTTAAATGCATAAACGGATTGGTTGTATCTTTTTAAATTTTATTGAATAAAATTTGTATTTTTATGGCAATATGACTTCTTAATTTCTTTATGAGATGATTTGATATTTGGAGTTTGCCATTGAACTAGGCATTTTGTGAATTTTGAATTTCAAATTAAGATGAGGAGGGTGAGGCATCAGTGTAGCACTGCTGTGCTGGGAGCAGTGATACCATATGCAACAGCTCCACCTGCTTTTATGCTCAGTCACACTCATGTGGCACAAATACCAGTTTCGTAGGCTACTATTGTAAAAAAAAATGCAAGGATATTAGTAACACGGGTAGTTGACTCAAATGATGGGGAGGGCTGCCAGTCTCGGAGGCCTACTGCTACAGGCAACACACATGAAGGAGACCCAACACGGAGTCTACACTTTTCCATATATTAGTGTTAGACACTACCAAAATGGCATAAATTTCACCAGAGTAGAACTAGTATAATGGGGACCGACACGTCTTACACTACAGCCAACCCAGCCAACTGTAACAAGCAAGTTTGTGGAACCACTGTGACGTTGTCCTCGGAAACTCTGGGTGGGCATATCTAGGTAGCCTACCAAATCTGACATTGAATAAGCGGCAGCAGGCCAAAACCGCAACCCAATGAGGGACAAGGAGGTGGCACCAGGTGCTACTCCAGGGTTGACTTACAGAGGGTGGTAGCTGACCTCTTACAGGGGGTAGGCTGGTACAGCCCAAAGGAGGGATGAAGAATGCAGGCAGGCACTGCAAGCCTGATACAGAGGCCCCAAATATTCTTCTGTTATTAATGTCATATAGTAAGGGGCCTTACTTTAAAAATAGTTTTTTAGCATCTAGTGTGTTTTAGAGGCCTGATCCATAGGCCACAAACAAATTCTTCTGTTATTAACGTCACACAGTAAGGGACCTGACTTTAAAAATAGTTTGTAGCATCTGGTGTGTTATAGACGCCTGATCCTTGGTCCAAAAAAAATTCTTCTGTTATTAACGTCATACAGTAAGGGACCTGACTTTAAAAATAGTTTATAGCATCTAGTGTGTTATAGAGGCCTGATCCTTGGCTCCTTGGCCCAAAAAAATTCTGTTATTAGCATCATACAGTAAGGGACCTGACTTTAAAAATAGTTTATAGCATCTAGTGTGTTATAGAGGCCTGATCCTTGGCCCAAAAAAATTCTTCTGTTATTAGCATCATACAGTAAGGGACCAGAATTTAAAAATAGTTTGTAGCATCTGGTGTGTTATAGAGGCTTGATCAATAGTCAAACAATTCTTTTTTCTAAGACTAACACGATATAGCACACCATGTTTCAAATGGAATTTACTGTCGATGAAATGTAACTGTTTGCAGAGGTGGCGCAGAGTTTAAAATCTAATTTTTGGTTGTTAGTACTGTGCTCCTACACACGCACATGTCCTATGCAAAGACAACTGACAACGTATGTTACTGGACAGGCTACACCACTACCTTTCTTTGGCAGATGCACAATGGTATGCCTTGTTGATGATGCCCAGAAAGAGCACGTACTCGAGTGGATAGCAAGTGCAACTTCAAGTGGCCTCTCCTCCTCTTCCTCCACCTCAACAGCACACCCAGTACAGTCCAAATATGTGGCACCCAAATTCCTCTTACTTCCCCCCCGTCCCAACTATCCAACTGTTCAGTTGACTGTACAGAACCACAGATGGGTGAGTCTGAAGAGCTGTTCACATATTCTATGCCATGTTCATCAGAAGTGTACTCAAAAGCTTTGCAGAGTCAAGAGGAGGAAATCTGCACCGTTGCCCCCAATTTTTTTTACAGTGGGGAAAAAAAGTATTTAGCTAGCCACCAATTGTGCAAGTTCTTCCACTTAAAAAAATGAGCGAGGCCTGTAATTGACATCATAGGTAGACCACAACTATGTGAGTCAAAATGAGAAAACAAATCCAGAAAATCACTTTGTCTGATTTGGCAAGATTTATTTTGCAAATTATGGTTGAAAATAAGTATTTAGTCATTAACAAAAGTTCATCTCAATATTTTGTTATATATCCTTTGTTGGCAATGACAGACATCAAACATTTTCTGTAAGTTTTCACAAGGTTGGCACACACTGTTGGTGGTACGTTGGCCCATTCCTCCATTCAGATCTCCTCTAGAGCAGTGATATTTTGGGCCTGTCACTGGGCAACACGGACTTTCAAATCCTTCCAAAGGTTTTCTATGGGATTGAGATCTTGACACTGGCTGGGCCACTCCAGAAACTACTCCTTCATTGCCCTAGTGGTGTGCTTGGGATCATTATCATGCTGAAAAACCCATCCACGTTTCATATTCAATGCCCTTGCTGATGGAAGGAGGTTTGCACTCAAAATCTCATGATATATGGCCCCATTCTTTCTTTCATGTACACGGATCAGTCGTCCTGGTCCCGTTGCAGAGAAACAGCCCCAAAGCATGATGCTGCCACCTCCATGCTTCACAGTAGGTATGGTGTTCTTTGAATGCAACTCAGCATTCTGTTTCCTCCAAACACTATGAGTTTTGTTTCTACCAAACAGTTCTGCTTTGGTTTCATCAGACCATATGACATTCTCCCAATACTCTTCTGGATAATCCAAATCCTCTCTAGCAAATTTCAGACAGGTCCGGACATGTACTGGCCTAAGCAAGGGAAAATTCTGGCACTGCAGGATTTGAGTCCCTGGCGACATAGTGTGTTACTGATGGTAGTCTTTTTTACGGTGGTCCCAGCTCTATGCAGGTCATTCACTAGATCCCTCTCGTGTGGTTCTGAAATTTTTGTGCACCATTGTTGTAAACATTTTGACCCCATGGGGTGAGATCTTGCGCGGAGCCCCTGATCGAGGGAGATTATCAGTGGTCTTGTATATCTTCCATTTTCTTATTATTGCTCCCACAGTTGATTTCATCACACCAAGCTGCTTGCCTATTGCAGATTCAGTCTTCCCAGTCTGGTACAGGGCTACACTTTTGTTTCTGGTGTCCTTTGGCAGCTTTTTGGTCTTCACCATAGTGGAGTTTGGAGTGTGACTGTTTGAGGTTGTGAACAGGAGTCTTTTATACTGATAACAAGTTCAAACAGGTGCCATTACTAAAGGTAGTGAGTAGAGGACAGAGGAGCCTCTTAAAGAAGAAGTTACAGGTTGGTGAGAGCCAGAAATCTTGCATGTTTTTAGGTGACCAAATACTTATTTTCCACCATAGTTTGCAAAATAAATCTTGCCAAATCAAACAAGGTGATTTTCTGGATTTGTTTACTCATTTTGACTGCAATAGCTGTGGTCTCCTATGATGTTAATTACAGGCCTCTCTCATCTTTTTAAGTGGGAGAATTTGCACAAATGGTAGCTGACTAAATACTTTTTTTCGCCACTGTAGCTTGGATCCAAGGCAGTTAGAAGCACAGTCCGAACAGCATCATGACCCTCGTCATCAGACGTTAACCCCTGGGGAGGAGGTGATCTGATGAGACTCAGATATCTGAGGCTCACTCGGACTGTACTGTGCTGTCAGGGCAAGCAAGAAGAGGAGGAGGATGACTCCAATGGCAAGGAATATGAAAACACAGAGGATGATGATGAGGTGATAGATCCCAGTTGACGTGAACATAGAGGCACACAACTGAGTAGGTCATCTGAGGAGGAAGACGAGGAGGTTATGTTGCGCCATCCGTCGCAGACATGTAGTGATGCAGCCATGAAGAGCGATGCATCCTGAGCCACAACTGTGCCTCTGACCAGCAGCGTCCGTGGGTCTGCAGCTCGCAGGGGTGGCAAGGGTTGCCTAGCCAGGGCCTTTTTTGACACTGCAAAGGATGAGCCATCTCACATAATCTGTCAACTTCGCAATAAAAAACTGACTTGAGATAAAAAGTGCAATAATTTGACTACTACATGTATGAACCTTCACATGCGCAATCAACATGCTTTACTGTGGACCAGCGGACATCAACAACTATCAGTCGCTCCATTAATTGCATCTGCTGCTTCTTCCTCCTCCTCTTTTACCGTGCTAACCATTGAGATGCAGGACTTTGACCGCAGAGCCTTGGGTTCTTTACCGATCGAGTCAGGCTGACTGAGAGGACACCTTCAGCTGTAACATCACTCGTTCCTTGACAAAATCTCTGTCTGCCAGAGTGCATTTCAACACAGATAATTGGACGAGTAAGCATGGCCAAGGGCATTATATCTTGCTGACTGGGCACTGGGTGACTCTGGTGGCTGTGAAGACAGGCGCTGCTCCACAAGTCTTGGAATCCTCAAGGCTTGCAGGCCAAACCTCTACATTTAACACTTCCTCCACTGTTTCTGCCTTCTTTTTCTCCTTTAGGGCCTCCACCTGCGCCCTCAACCTCTGCTTTCTCAAGACACGCGTTCCAACAGTGCAAAGTGAACCCCCACCAACTCGATACTACACAGCCAGTGCTCACCGCAATCAGGCAGTCTTAAAATTGATATGCCTTGGAGATCGCAAAAACAAATCCAAAGTAAATTAGTTATGTGATGGCTCCTAAACAAAAAACTAATTTTTAAAGTGTATATACTTTATTAATCATTATAAAACCATAGAACATTTGAAGAAAAAACCAAGCAACTTAATGCTGATCAAACTCCAACCTTAATCAACGTATTGGAGAAAAATGTCTAGGATAGGGGGATGGATAGCCTATATATCCCTAATAGGCCCTCTACTGCCCCCTACCTAACAGCGGAGGTTGACACCCTCTTGTGACGCAAATGGCGCCCCCGCTCCACGGTAGCTCTTCCTACTCACCCTGTTGAACACTGTTCTCAGGATGAATACCAACATGATCAATCAAAAAGACATATTAGATAAATAAGCTACCTGGTCAATTGAGTAGAAACAGTCCAATAAATATATAATATATCATTTCAATGAACATTAATTATCACAGACCACCACAGCTTATGTGAAGAGGGGTACAACCAGTAACCGAAAAAAAGTTTTACTTTATGGAAGAAACAGGAAGGAAATTCTCTAACTGGATTCCCTATTTAAATAGTCCCTGCCTACCAGCGGAGCTTTTTCACCCTGATTTGTACTAGTGCCCCCGCTCCGCGTCGGCTGTCCCTTAATGACCCTAATAACACCCTTTTAAATATGAAAATTGCTCTATACTCACAGGGAGAAAAAAGGGGCCAATATAGTGTGTAGGGATTTAGAATGGACGGTTAACCATTATCCTCCTGATCTTGTCAGGCAACTAAATGAGGGCTATCATGTATGAAAGCTCTAAAGGGAAAGACATAGAAAGAAAATCAGTTACAGAGGTCTTTGTCCATGCCAGTTAACAGGTTGATATGCGATGTGCTGACATGATGGAATTCCACTCTGCACATGTTGCAGTGACTGTGGCAGCAGCAATGATCCCTAATGCAGTATGTCATATTGTATAGCGTGGGCCAACACAGTACAGACGTGGCGCATATCAGGTTTACAGAGTGGGCACAGATTAAGGATCTCTGCATCCTTCTGCACAGTTTTGAAATGGCTGCGAAGATGGTTAGCTGTTGTGAGTTCATTTTCCCCTTTACCGTTGATATCTGATGAACTCCCTCTACTGGTGAAGAGAGGTAGTGAAATTGATTGGGTTGGGAAGAACCTGTCATCTGAACAGGTGGAGCCTGATTGGACACCCGGAATCACAGAGTGGATATAAGGCAGTCGACGCCCTACAGGGGTGCTGGTGATCCTTTCTGCTCTGAGCTCTTGCAAACCAGTTCAGTACCTGTCTTCTGAAAGCTAAGTATTTGCTCTCTTATTTTTCCATGAGATATTGTCTGTTTACTTAGTGTTTGTGTTCTGCCTGCCCTTGTTGGTACAGGCTGAGCTCCATTTTTGTCTCTGGTCAAGTTGATCTTTTGCTCAGTCTTCAGAATATACCTGAGTGCTGATATAGTGTTTTTGAAGTCTAGTGACTTCAGGGCCTTTTTTCTATCAGACGTGTTGGACATTATTTTGGCAGTATTTTTGCGGATTGCAGCCAGCATCTTTTCTGTCCTTTCCTATTTAGTTAGTTGGGCCCCATCGTTTGCTCAACCTGTCTTTCTGTCTGTGTTTGTGTTTTCATCTGCTTTTCACCGACAATACATGTTGGGGGCTGTCTATTGCTTTGGGGTCTGCTCTAGGGCAGTTTAGATTTCCCCTTTCTTTCTTTAGGCTTATTTAGTTCTCCGACTATGAACGAGGGGTCTAGGGCACCGTAGGAACCCCCCACGGCTACTGTTAGTTGTGTGAATAGGATCAGGGGTCTGCAATCGGATAGCTACCAACCTCTCTGGTTTTCTGGACTTAGCTTGTATTTTTGTTTTTTCCTCCTTCGGTGACTCATTCATAACAGTTAGCACTGACGATGCCATCATCAGCATCAGGAGGAGATGGTGATCCCAGAAGAAGAGGAGGAAGCAGAGGAGGATGCGGAAGGGATAATATTGCCTCTAAGTTCAAGATTGTTGTCACACAGGTGGGTGCCAAGGGAGAGTGGGTTATTGTGATCGAGCCGAAGAACAAATGGTGGAGGAAGAGGTGATGGGCGAGCAACTGTCAGATGAAGAGGATAATCCCCCCCTCCCTGTTGTTCGTGGTTGGCTGGAGGAGATGGGGAAAATGAGCCTCATTGTTACCCAGCCACCAACACAGCATGCGCTCGGACTCCATGGTAGAGCCCGACATATGAGTGCCTGATTGCTGCACTATCTGTAATATGATCTCTGTACAGTCATGGCCAAAAGTTTTGAGAGTGACACAAATGTTATATTTTCACATGATCTGCTGCCCTCTGGTTTTTATGTGTGTTTGTCAGATGTTTTTATCACATACAGAAATACAATTGCAATCATATTATGAGTAACAAAAGGTTATATTGACAGTTAGAATGAGTTAATGCAGCAAGTCAATATTTGCAGTGTTGACCCTTCTTCTTCAGGACCTCAGCAATTCTCCCTGGCATGCTCTCAATCAACTTCTGGATCAAATCCTGACTGATAGCAGTCCATTCTTGCAAAATCAATGCTTTTATTTTGTCTGAATTTGAAGGTTTTTGTTTGTCCACCCGTCTCTTGATGATTGACCACAAGTTCTCAATGGGATTAAGATCTGGGGAGTTTCCAGGCCATGGTCCCAAAATCTCTATGTTTTGTTCCCTGAGCCATTTAGTTATCACCTTTGCTTTATGGCAAGGTGCTCCATCATGTTGAAAAAGGCATTGTTGATCACCAAACTGCTCTTGGACGGTTGGGAGAAGTTGCTCTTGGAGGACATTCTGGTACCATTCTTTATTCATGGCTGTGTTTTTAGGCAAGACAGAGAGAGAGCCCATTCCCTTGGCTGAGAAGCAACCCCACACATGAATGGTTTCAGGATGCTTGACAGTTGGCATGAGACAAGACTGGTGGTAGCGCTCAACTGGTCTTCTCCGAATAAGCCGTTTTCCAGATGTCCCAAACAATCGAAAAGGGGATTCATCAGAGAAAATGACTTTACCCCAGTCCTCAGCAGTCTACTCCCTGTACCTCTTGCAGAATATCAGTCTGTCCATGATGTTTTTCCTGGAGAGAAGTGGCTTCTTTGATGCCCTCCTTGAGACCAGGCCTTGCTCCAAGAGTCTCTGCCTCACAGTGCGTGCAGATGCACTCACACCTGCCTGCTGCCATTCCTGAGCAAGCTCTGCACTGCTGGTAGCCCGATCCCGCAGCTGAAACACTTTTAAGAGACGGTCCTGGCGCTTGCTGGTCTTTCTTGGGCGCCCTGGAGCCTTTTTGGCAACAAGGGAACCTCTCTCCTTGAAGTTCTTGATGATGCGATAGATTGTTGACTGAGGTGCAATCGTTCTAGCTGTGATACTCTTCCCTGTTAGGCCATTTTTGTGCAGTGCAATGATGACTGCACATGTTTCTTTAGATATAACCATGGTTAACAGAAGAGAAACAATGATGCCAAGCACCAGCCTCCTTTTAAAGTGTCCAGTGGTGTCATTCTTACTTAATCATGACAGATTGATCTCCAGCCCTGTCCTCATCAACACCCACACCTGTGTTAATGGAGCAATCACTGAAACGATGTTAGCTGGTCCTTTTAAGGCAGGGCTGCAATGATGTTGAAATGTGTTTTGGGGGATAAAGTTCATTTTCTAGGCAAATATTGACTTTGCAAGTAATTGCTGTTAAACTGATCACTCTTTATAACATTCTGGAGTATATGCAAATTGCCATTAGAAAAAATGAAGCAGTAGACTTTGTAAAAATTAATATTTGTGTCATTCTCAAAACTTTTGGCCATGACTGTATAGTTATGATTAGGAATAATGCTGAATACTGGGTTGCCACTTTATTAGATCCATGTTATAAAACCAAATTTTTCCAGATGATTTCCACTCTAGAGAGGGACCCACGAATGCTGGAGCATCGTAACACATTTTAATACAACCTTAAGAGAGCTTTTCCTCAAGACAGCGGTGAAGCACACAGTTCGCAGCTGTAGACTTACAACCTCTGGCCCGTCAATTCGTCAGCGCCAAAACATTAGCAGCAGGAACAGCAGTGGAAGTGGAAGAATCAATTTCTATGAGTCCTTTGACACTTTTTTTACACCAACTCGTGCACCGGCACAACAGAGTCCAAGTCTTACATGTGGTGAACGAATGGAGAGGATGGTGCAGGAGTGTCTAGAACTAAATATCAATACCATCAGGGAGGGTTTGGACCCTTTCACATTTTGGTCTTCCAAAATGGAGGTGTGGCCTGAGCTCGCCTCACATGCCTTGGAGGTTTTATCGTGCCTGGCAGCCAGCGTTCTCTCAGAATGTGTCTTCAGCACTGCTGGTGGTGTCCTGACGGATAAGCGCATCCGGCTGTCCCGTGAAAGTGTAGACTGCCTAACTTTCATTAACAAGTCATGGATCTCCAAGGACTTTTGCATCCCAATCGCAGACTGTACAGACTAGGTGATACTGCATTTTTTAGTTTGATTAAATTAATGTCACGTAACTGCACTCTGTGATATCTTTAGTGTCGCTTCTGTTTCTGTTGCTGATGCTGCTGATGTTAACAAAAATTTGTGGAAATGTGAACACGCATGGTTGGTCTACATCTACTCGGTTAGCTGTAGTGGAAGACATGTTGGTCCCAATTATACTATTTCTGTTCTCGTGATGGTTATTCCTCTGGTGTCATACCCTCATTTTTAAAAATGTGAATACTCCTGGTTGGGTGTCCATCTGCTGTATTGGGTGTACAGAAAGACCTGTCGGCCCCTATTATACTATTTCTACTGTGGTGAAATTGATGCCACTTCTGTGATGTAAGGCTCTCATTTCTTTAAATGTGAACACTCCTTGTAGGGTCTTCATCTGCTGGGTTGGGTGTAGCGAAAGGCCTGTCGGAACCGATTATACTATTTCTACTGTGGTGAAATTGATGCCACTTTTGTGGTGTCTGTCAATAATTTTTGGAAATGTGAACACTCCTGGTTGGGTGTCCATCTGCTGGATTGGGTGTAGTGAAAGACCTGTGGGTTCCTATTATGCTATTTCTACTATGGTGAAATTGATGCCATTTTTGTGGTGTCTGCCAATAATTTTTGGAAATGTGAACACTTCTGGTTGGGTCTCCTTCATGTGTGTTGCCTGTAGCAGTAGACCTCCGTGACCGTCACACCTCCACTTTCTTGGACTCAACTACCTGTGTTACTAGCCTTAAATTTGTCTGACAATGGTAGTCTACAAAACTGATAATTGTGCCACCTGAATGTGACTCAGCATGAAACCAGGAAGAGGTGTTGCATGTGGTATCAAGGCTCCCAGCAAAGGGGGCCTACACCGATCTCTCACCCACCTCGTCTTACTGTGACGTTCAATTGAAAGCTGTAAATGCTGTCCCAGATCCCGATACCTCATGCCTGGCTGATTGCTGCAGTTTCATGCTTCAATTTGTACTGTGGGTGAATCGAGGCCACTTTCCAGGTGTCTGTCCCTCACTTGATCTGTTTTGGCAGCATTTGAGGCCGTTCTAAGCTGTTGTGCATGCATTTGTTTTTGCCTCCCATTGAGGTGAATGGCGTTTGTTTATGTTCGGTGAATATTCAACAAATTAATTTTCGAATATTGCAAATTCGGCAAACGTAATCTGAACAGAACATTGAAATACTCATGAAGGACCTTGGATCAGTGGCGAAGTTAGGGGTCTTTTCTGCTATCATCTGTTCCATACAGGACTGGCAAAGTCTTTTCTGGTTGAAATCAAGCAACAATATTTTTACAAAGTGCACACTCCTTGTGCTTAAATTTTGACACACATTTCTTTCCCTGGCAATAAATGACAAGAAAGAAAAAACCTCATTACCAAGCGAACTTTCACGAAGATCATTTATCTCTTTGAGGCTATCAAATGGTATCGGATTAAGAGGAGCACACACATCAGCTGATAGACCATCTCTTCTCTGCTGAATGGACCTGTTACTCTTTGCAGGCAGTCTTACAGCAACTAAATGTGGAACCTGCATCTACAGCCCTTCTCTCCCTACAGCCCTCCCCTCTAGGCCTGTTCCAGTCCCACCGGAAGTTCTGGGTCATATGGTTCCTGCCCGACATTCTGTCACTCACAGCGTGCGCATCATCTGGACACTCCTCTTGGCTTGCACCCTCCGGGCAAGCCTCCCAGTGTGAGTCATCTAAACGCGCCTCCCGGCGCGCACAAAGGACAGAAATCACCACCTGAGTGATGCTGCTGCATGCGCCACACATGAGTGAAAGTCCCCATGGATCCACCATGGCATTCTCAGGGAGCCTGCACCAGCCGAGACAGGGAACGGATTGCTACCTGAGCTGACTAGCCAGACCTGGGGAAAATATACAAGAATCAAATCTTTAGTCTTCAATCTTCAGATATGCTGATCCTGCTAACAGTTCCCCCATCAAAGACAGGAAACTAATTGATGCAAGAGAGAGGTCCTACCCTTTTTATACTGTAGATTTCCTGCCCTTGAAGGGTGGATCCCGTCTCTCATGGTGCGGTCATGGGTGATCGAGATAAAAACCTAGAAGACAGAAGAGCTGACAGGAGGACCAGTAGGACAAGTATGTGGATGGCCAAAGAGAGGATAGTATAAGAGTATGGGGAGGGTGGCTTAGATCCTTCCCATCAAATTCAATTTGCATCATACAGCATATTTATCCTATGCAAAAGGAATTTCCTATCTGAATTTATGAGAAAAATGTAAAACGATGGTTACTCTTTCAAGCTTGCCGGTTTCAAAACAGCCTATACTCTTGACTGTTACTCAATAAAGGCAATACTCTTGGCAATTACTCAATACATGCTATGTCTTTGGTGTGCACAGTCAATAGCTCAGTAGCTTAATGGTTCCATTCACTAGGAGACTCAAAAACATAGCCGTAAAGAAGAGCAATGCATTCACCGTGCTGTAACTGTCAGTCATAAAGCTGAACTATGTTACGCTGGTCTTAGTTAGTACTCACTTTATTCTTCAACCTTTCCAGACCACCTACTGCTCAATGGGTGCCTACTGTATTCTCCCTGCATTCAAGCACCACTTTCTGGCTACCCCTTGACAGCTCATGCCCCATTTGGCTCATTAGCTAATTCCCCAAAGTCATTGATCACCTGAACCTGTCAAAGACTGAACTCCTTGTGTTTCCTCCCGCTACTAATGTACCTATACCTGACATTGCCATTTCTGTGTGATTCCACTATTACTCCCCAGTAGCATGCCCGCTGTCATGGGGTCATACTTGACTCCGAGCTTTCCTTGCCCCCCACATCCGATCACTGGCTCGCTCTTGTTATCTGCACCTCAAAAACATTTCTAGAATTCGACCTTTTCTTACTTTTGATTCCACAAAAATTCTTACTGTTTCTATTATTCATTCTCATATCGACTATTGTAACTCTCTTCTAATCTGTCTTCCTCTTACCAAACTCTCCCCCCTCCAATCTGTCCTGAATGCTGCAGCCAGGATCATATTCCTCGCCAATCATTACACCGATACCTCTACCTTGTGCCAGTCATTACACTGGCTACCCATCCAGTCCAGAATTCAGTATAAACTTATTACCCTCACCCACAAAGCTCTCCATGGCTCAGCACCACCCTACATCTCCTCCCTTGCTTCAGTATACCACCCATCCCGCGCCCTCCATTCTGCTGATGACATGAGATTAGCATCCTCAATAATCAGAACCTCCCACTCCCGTCTCCAAGTCTATACACGTGCTGCGCCAATTCTTTGGAATGCACTTCCCAGGTCAATACGATTAGTCCCCAATCCCTACAATTTTAAGTGTGCTGTGAAAAAGCATTTATTCAGTCTGGACTACCGCCTCAATGCATTAACCTAATCTATCCCTGTGTGGCCCAGTCAAAAGTTTTTACCATAACCAGGTTCCCCGCATCATGTTCCCACATGCTTTATGCATCCATTAGCCCTCTGTGTCTGTACTGTTACACACTTAACATTATGGCTGGTCCAAACAATCAGGGCAATTGTTACCACCCACCTTTCGTGTCTCCCTCTTTCCTCATAGACTGTAAGCTTGCGAGCAGGGCCCTCATTCCTCTTGGTATTTGCTATAATCTATGTGATTATTGTTATGCTGTAATGTCTATTGTCTGTACAAGTCCACTCTGAAATGTAAAGTGCTGCGGAATATGTTGGCGCTATAGAAATAAAATTTTTTAGTATTATTATTATTATTATTATTATTATTATTCTCAACTTCTGTCCTGCACAGCTTAGTGCTTCCACTCTGCTAACTCTAGCCATAAGAAACCACAGCTTCTTTCTCACCTCAGGGGCTCTTCCTTTATGCATAGTAATGCAGTGTGTCGACATCAGCCATTTGATTTGGAGCACAAGGCGCTTCTACATATCATGTTTTACATATCATGCTCTTCTACATACTATGCTCTTCTTCATACAGTACTATGTTCTGCATACCATAATAATAATAATTTTATTTCTACAGTGCCAACATATTCCGCAGCACTTTACATTTTAGAGGTAACTTGTACAGATAATAATAGACATTACAGAATAACAATAATCACATAAAACAAATACCAAGAGGAATTAGGGCCCTGCTCGCAAGCTTACAATCTATGAAGAAATAGGGGAGACACGAAAGGTGAATGGTAACAATTGCTTTCATTTTTCTGACCAGCCGTAATGCAATAAATCGGGTGTTCATGTAATGCTGCATGAACCAGTAACAAACCAGAATGTGTAAAAGTACAGACACAGAGGGCTTTAAAATGTATAAAGTGTGTGAGAACATGATACAAGGGTCCTGGCTATGAAGACAATTTTTAATGCGCAATAAAGGGATAGTTAGATAAATGTTTTAAGGTTGTAGGCCAGTCTGAAGAAATGTGTTTTTAGGGCACACTTAAAACTGTGGGTATTGGGGATTAATTGAATTATCCTGGATAGTGCATTCCAAATTGGTGCAGCACACAAGAAGTCTTGGAGATGGGAGTGAGAGGTTCTGATTATTGAGAATGTTAACCTTAGGTCATAAGCAGAATTGAGGATACTGGTAGGGCGGTAGACTGAGACGTGGTAGGAGATGTAGGATGGTGCTGAACCGTGGAGCTTTTTGTGGGTGAGAGTGCTTCTACATAGTATGCGCTTCTACATATTATGTTCTACATACCATGCTCTTCTACATACTATGCTCTTCTACATACTATGTTCTACATACCATGCCCTGTTACATAGTATGCTCTAAATTCCATGTTCTTCTACCTTCTGTGCTCTTCTACATATTATGTTCCACATACCATGCTCTTCTACATACTATGTTGTACAAACCATACTCTTATACATACTATGTTCTTCTACATACTATGTTCTACATACCATTCACTTCTTCATACTATGTTCTACATACTGTGCTCTTCTACATACTATGTCCTACATGCCATTCTCTTCTATATACTATGTTTTCTACATGCTATGTTCTACATACCACACTCTTCTACATAGTATGCTCTTTTACATACTATGTTCTATATACCATGCTCTTTTACATACTATGTTCTATATACCATGCTCTTCTACATACTATGTTCTACATATTATATTCTCCATATGATGCTCTTCTACATGCTGTGCTCTTCTATATATTATATTCTACATACGATGCTCTTCTACATACCATGCTCTTCTACATACTATGTTCTACATACCATGCTCTTCTACATACGATGTTCTACATACCATGCTCTTCTATACAATATGATCTTCTACATACTATGTTCTACATACCATGCTCTTCTACATACCATGCTCTTCTATACACTATGATCTTCTACATACTATGTTCTACATACCATGCTCTTCTACATACCATGCTCTTCTATACACTATGATCTTCTACATACTATTTTCTACATACCATGCTCTTCTACATACTATGTTCTACATACTATGCTCTTCTATACACTATGATCTTCTGCATACTATGTTCTACATACCATGATCTTCTATACACTATGATCTTCTACATACTATGCTCTTCTATACACTATGATCTTCTGCATACTATGTTCTACATACCATGCTCTTCTATACACTATGATCTTCTACATACCATGCTCTTCTATACACTATGATCTTCTACATACTATGCTCTTCTATACACTATGATCTTCTGCATACTATGTTCTACATACCATGATCTTCTACATACTATGTTCTACATACTATGCTCTTCTATACACTATGATCTTCTACATACTATGCTCTTCTATACACTATGATCTTCTGCATACTATGTTCTACATACCATGATCTTCTACATACTATGTTCTACATACTATGCTCTTCTATACACTATGATCTTCTGCATACTATGTTCTACATACCATGCTCTTCTATACACTATGTTCTACATACTATGCTCTTCTATACACTATGATCTTCTACATACTGTGCTCTTCTATACACTATGATCTTCTGCATACTATGTTCTACATACCATGCTCTTCTATACACTATGATCTTCTACATACTATGCTCTTCTATACACTATGATCTTCTACATACTATGCTCTTCTATACACTATGATCTTCTGCATACTATGTTCTACATACCATGCTCTTCTATACACTATGATCTTCTACATACTATGCTCTTCTATACACTATGATCTTCTGCATACTATGTTCTACATACCATGCTCTTCTATACACTATGATCTTCTACATACTATGCTCTTCTATACACTATGATCTTCTACATACTATGTTCTACATACTATGCTCTTCTATACACTATGATCTTCTGCATACTATGTTCTACATACCATGCTCTTCTATACACTATGATCTTCTACATACTATGCTCTTCTATACACTATGATCTTCTGCATACTATGTTCTACATACCATGATCTTCTACATACTATGTTCTACATACTATGCTCTTCTATACACTATGATCTTCTACATACTATGCTCTTCTATACACTATGATCTTCTGCATACTATGTTCTACATACCATGATCTTCTACATACTATGTTCTACATACTATGCTCTTCTATACACTATGATCTTCTGCATACTATGTTCTACATACCATGCTCTTCTATACACTATGATCTTCTACATACTATGCTCTTCTATACACTATGATCTTCTACATACTATGCTCTTCTATACACTATGATCTACATACTATGTTCTACATACTATGCTCTTCTATACACTATGATCTTCTACATACTATGCTCTTCTATACACTATGATCTTCTGCATACTATGTTCTACATACCATGCTCTTCTATACACTATGATCTTCTACATACTATGTTCTACATACTATGCTCTTCTATACACTATGATCTTCTGCATACTATGTTCTACATACCATGCTCTTCTATACACTATGATCTTCTACATACTGTGCTCTTCTATACACTATGATCTTCTACATACTATGCTCTTCTATACACTATGATCTTCTACATACTATGTTCTACATACTATGCTCTTCTATACACTATGATCTTCTGCATACTATGTTCTACATACCATGCTCTTCTATACACTATGATCTTCTACATACTGTGCTCTTCTATACACTATGATCTTCTGCATACTATGCTCTTCTATACACTATGATCTTCTGCATACTATGTTCTACATACCATGATCTTCTACATACTATGTTCTACATACCATGCTCATCTACATACTATGTTCTACATACCATGCTCATCTACATACTATGTTCTACACACTATGCTCTGCTACATACTATCCTCTTCTGCATACTATGTTCTAGATACCATGCTCTTCTACACACTATATATGCCACATCCCTGTTTGTTGCCACAAGTCTATCTGATGTAACAGTGCCTCCCAGTGCCGCCGGTGAGCAGTACAACAATATACAGGAACACTGCATAAATACAGCCTACACTGTGAATGCAAATGGTGCAGGAAAACGGCAAAAGGTGAACACATTCAGCCACCACAGCGATAGTTACTATACATACTATGGGGAATTTTTACCTCAATCGTAATAGAAAACTTACTAGCGTAAGATATGCTTAATTTATTAAGAGGTTCAACTTAAAAAAATAAATTCATCTCTTGTTGTGTGCACATCATAAAATCAAATCTATGTCAATAGTCTTTGAAATTTGTTGGACCTCGTGTGGTAGGCACTCTTCCACTGAGATTTCACCACTTTTTAGAAAAGTGCTGTGACTGGCTGCAAAATTTGCAACTTTTTTAGGCAAAAAAAAACTGGCAAGGGGAAATTCTAAATTCGGTCTTTCTTTTGTTTTTAATTTGTTGAATATTGCTGCAATAAGATCATAATAAGCCAAAAGTGTTGACAGCTCTTCGGTTCACTTTATTATGAGTCTTTATCAAGCTCCAACCAGTCACATAAAGAGATGCCGCCATAACTTAGATATTATGTCAATCATGCCAATGGCAACAAGAACAATTTGTGTAGATTGGCCCTCGACATATCCCACTCATTCTGTCAAATATGCAACAATAGGTGACACCTGGATGATGAGAAGTGTTCCAATTCCAGTATCAGTGGATAGAAATGGAAAAGGATATCCGCACTGGTTTATCGACTGAATTTTATGTGAAGCATTTCATTAAAATTAAATTACGTTAAATAATATTTTAACTAGATCTCTTTTCTGGCCTTGGACCTGTTATCTGTCCTATCCCACTGAATTATACAGGGAATTTAACAAAACTACTTGATCAGCTCGTTATGCTTTCTGCATGGCAATGAGATCAGTTGACCTATCTGACCTTCGTAGGTTAAAGGGCTTTTGCCAAGAGCAAAGGTCAAGAGATTGCTGACCACTGACAAAAAAAAAGAATGAATGAATGGTCTTAAGATGTTACAAATGTGTTAGCATAGATCTCAATTCTTTATACTATTCCAGATAAAGACTATTTTCTTATATAAGGAAAAACACGAGGGTTTGAAAAGAATGAAATGGCTGAGCTGTGGGACGTTCACTGTACGAATATCAAAGGGGTCAGTGGTATTTGTAAAAATCACGACATTAGGCACTGCTGCCTAGCACACTCAGCCTGTAACAATTGATATATCTATTTATCAATGGCCTGAAAGATATATGTGGCCAGAACTACAAGATAATAATACCCAAAGTAGAAAAATCATCGAAAGGGTTTGGTTTTTTTTTCTTTTTTTAAACAAAGATGTTTGACAAAGGAAAATGTAGGGAGAGATCTAAATATATTTCATGAAACAAAGCCATTCGTTTTTCAATCATATAACAAACTTCTCATTGCTAATCCATAAAATGCTGGTGTAATCTGCTTACTAAATTATGTAAATGTTATTCCCATGCGCTAACACTTCAATATTTATTTGGTTATTGATCCATTGCATTGATAGGGCAATGGATCCTTGTACAATAGACCTTCATACAAATTGTAAAAAATGCCATTTTGGTTAATACAGTTTATATGGAGCAACGCACAGTCCCGATCCCTCCCCCATTGCATTTATTACTGTGTTTTACGAGATTTCATGTATCCTTTGCATTTAGGCTTAAACAAAAACAGGAAATAGAATGAAAGATAAAAAAAAAAACATGTTATATACAATTAGCAAATTTGTTTCAGAAATTTCTAGTTCCATTCATCTGTATGGAATTATTTGGTGGCAAGAACATGATTTTCTGCTAACCCTATTCTGATGCATATGGAGCTTGTAGGAATTTCTACTGTCTTTCTTCTGCAATGTCTTAGCCGGAATATATTTTTTGTAAGGGGCAAGTATAAAACAATTTTATCCAAGTGTTATCCTTGTGCTGCTATAAATGCACCACTGTAGCTTCCCCTGCGTACCATCACTTTGACCCCTGATGATTGCTTTTTTTTTATCCTTATACCGTCCTCTTCTGATTTAACATTTTTCTGACTTTTGTACAAATATTTTTATTTTACAATAGCCATTCAGGAACAAATTAATTTTAAGGGACCAATGAATGTTTGTTTTAAATATATGCTACCAAAAAAGTATTTTGTGGTCTAGAAAGCATAACAACTCGTTTGCAATTATGCAATGGTGGCTTTTGCTCCAAGAAGAAATGTAGTTGTTATTAAGAAGTATAAACCATAGAGAAACCTTCATGGTGAACTTTCAGTCTAGCCTGTGTGCTGTCAGATGGCATGCTGGTTACAGTGCAGGGAGCAGATTGGTGTAAAGTTTTGATCTGTGTATGCACAGGGAACGTTAAATGTTGCGTGCAACGGCCTACTAGACTTCTAACAGATTTAGATAAACAAGGATAAATTATACTGAGTCTTTTTATATAAAACTACACATCAATCTGCTCAGCTCTCTTTGCTTTAGAGTATATTGCTGCAGATACATAACAGAGGATTCCGCTAGTGTTTTCTGTGACTTCCATATAAACAGTAAGAAAGTCACAGACATATACTTATACACTGATATATATGTATATAAAAAAAGTCCCAGATCATGCAGCATGGTCCTGAATTGAATATGTCACTCAAGGTTTGAGATCTGCAGTACAGCAATGGCTCATTCAGTTCTTCCCCATGCAACTCAGGGTCACTGATTCTGTACATTAAAGGGAATCTGTCACCCCCGTAGGACGTTTTAACCTATTAATATGAGCATACAGGTGATAGAATGGCAAAACTAGTCATACCTGCATGTCTCATATCAGCAGTTTTCTGGTGGTGAAATTATCCTTTATTCTTTCATGCTAATGAGTTCTTTGTTTGCATCAGATTATTCAGAATACTCTCCAAGCATGAGAGCATCTTTATTCAGGAACAATATATATGATAAGCTTAATAGATCAGGAATAAATCATTTGTGTGTCTCTATCTGTGCAGCATCTACAGCAGGCTGCTTCTCTCATACACAGACATTATCTTTCACGCAGGGCTTTTGGCATTCTTCCAAATTTGTTAAACGCTACAGCAAGATATTCTTCAAGTTTCTGTGAGACCTCATCCTTACTGTGAAACAGGTAGGCGACTGTATATCTGGAATAGTCATCAATAAATGTGAGAAAATATCTCTTCTCTTCTTACTAGGAGTTTGAACACTCATTGGATCACATACATCTGTATGTATCAGATCCAGGGTCCCTTCTCAAACCTGGCGACTTTGCTGCCCCTGATGCCTTCCTCTTGTCCCGGGTCTCTCTGTCACCTACCGGGACATCTGACTTGCCTTCGGACGAGTCTGAGGGCTATACCTCTGATGGGCACGAGTTGGTGGATCAGAAGGCTCAGGGGGGAGGGGGCCCTAGGAGGGGGGGTAATGTTAGGCGGCGGATTTCCGCATTTACTCTGCAGGGATCCAGACCCTCAAATTCTGCAGTCTCCTGCTGTTTATCTACTGCAGAGGAGATTGCAGAGAAGATTGCCTTGCAGCAGATCTCTCCTGAGGCTGTCCTTCTGTCCTCCTACTGAGCATGCTCATGGGACGATCTCCCATTGGAGATCGGGAGTCATGTGCTCAGGTCCCGCTCCAGATCTCATTGGTCCATCTCAGAGATCTGGAGGCTTGTGGAAGGTCCCGGCTGCTATAAAAGGCGCGCATGGCTGTTCCGCCATGCGCTAGTATACTTACTTGCTGCTGTGTGTATGAGGACGGATGTATGATTCTGGTGAATGACTCATTATAAAACCCCTTCCCTCTGGTATTACGTATGTGGTTAGGGACTGAGTTAGAATCAGCGCCAGCGCTCCTCTGCTGCAACATCCACAGCTGCTAGCGTCCGACATTGCGCTTGCGTCATAGCTTTGTCGTTTAGCGGCAGTGTCCATGCCGTGCTGCAATAGCAGCTCTCCTTAGAGTCCACAGCTGCGATGCCGCACACACGGTAGGTCTAGACGGACGTAGTGCCGCTGCCTTTGGCTACTCCTGTGGCCTGATATCGTGTGTGTAGTTATTCTGAGTACTGTGACCTCAACAGGCTCAGTCTGTGTATTTGTGTTTATTTGGCACCTCTGTGACTTAACAGAGATTGCTCTGCGCACCTGGGTGACGTTTAACCCTGTACGCATTACAGCCATATTGCTCCTGCCACCACTTAGCAGCGGTTATATCACCTACTGCACAGTGGACCCCGAGCGGCGAACGCACTTTATTATTATATTTATTTAGTGTGTTCCGCCGTTCCTAACACTTTTATACAATTGAGCAGTTAAGAAAAAATAATTTACATTTTTACCACCAAGATTGTGTGTTAGCCCCAAGTTTTACATTTTCACACTGGGAAATGGGTAAACATGGCAACAGAATTTGTCCCACAATTTCTGTTGAATGTAGAAATACCCCATATGTGGCTGTACAGTACTACTTTGCCATATGGAGTGACTCGGGAGGGACAGAGCACTATTTGCCTCCTGGAGCACAGATTTTCCTAGACTAGTTTGCGGATTCCATATAAAGAGCCCCTAAGAGACAGAAAAGCAGAATCCCCCATCAAGTAACCCCATTTTGGAAATTATAACCCTTTGGAAATTTATCTACAGATGTAGTGATGATTTTGACTCCATAGGTTTTTTTTCCAGAAACAGGCATCAGTGGATGTTGCTGAGTGAAAATTGCAAACTGCCACTTGCACTCTATAGTGACCAGTAGAGTTGAGCGAAACGGGTCGAAAAAATTCAAAAGTCGCCGACTTTTGGCAAAGTCGGGTTTCATGAAACGAAACCCGACCCTAGGATGAGGTCGGCCACGAGGTCGGCGACTTAAGCGCCAAAGTCGCGTTTCAAAAGTTTGTTTTGCGCTCTTTTTCAGCCAATCAGGATCCACGGACACTGTGGGCAACGTGATGACATAGGCACGGGTCACCACCATCTTTCAGAAGGGCATGCAAGTGATTGGCTTGCTTTGGTGGGCGTCACAGGGGGTATAAAAGGGCGTGCACGCCGACCGCCATCTTACTTCTGCCGATCTTAGTATAGGGAGAGGTTGCTGCTGATTCTGTAGGGAGAGCGTTAGGCAGGGAAGAAGACAAAAAAACTGCTTCTGCTGCTAGCGATTTGGCCTGCACAACACACAAGTCACTGTGTGTGCAGTGCAAGGGGAGGCTATATTGTGGTGTATCAGTGGTGTTGGTTGTTGGGCTGCCTTCTAAGGCTTCCTGACACGCTGGCATTGCTGTTTACCCACTGCTCCGCAAACTGCTTTTTTAAAAGCAATCCAATCTCCCTTATCCTCTCATCACTTTGGTCACAGGCAGCTGTGCCATCGAGCGTGTCACATAGCGCTCAGATATCAGTGGGCCGCACACAATCCACAAGTGTCCAGTGCCCAAAAGTGTACGCAGAGATTCAAAATCTCCATTATCCTCTCGTCACTTTGGTCACAGGCAGCTGTGCCATCGAGCGTGTCACATAGCGCTCAGATATCAGTGGGCCGCACACAATCCACAAGTGTCCAGTGTCCAAAAGTGTACGCAGAGATTCAAAATCTCCATTATCCTCTCGTCACTTTGGTCACAGGCAGCTGTGCCATCGAGCGTGTCACATAGCGCTCAGATATCAGTGGGCCGCACACAATCCACAAGTGTCCAGTGTCCAAAAGTGTACGCAGAGATTCAAAATCTCCATTATCCTCTCGTCACTTTGGTCACAGGCAGCTGTGCCATCGAGCGTGTCACATAGCGCTCAGATATCAGTGGGCCGCACACAATCCACAAGTGTCCAGTGTCCAAAAGTGTACGCAGAGATTCAAAATCTCCATTATCCTCTCGTCACTTTGGTCACAGGCAGCTGTGCCATCGAGCGTGTCACATAGCGCTCAGATATCAGTGGGCCGCACACAATCCACAAGTGTCCAGTGTCCAAAAGTGTACGCAGAGATTCAAAATCTCCATTATCCTCTCGTCACTTTGGTCACAGGCAGATGTGCCATCGAGCGTGTCACATAGCGCTCAGATATCAGTGGGCCGCACACAATCCACAAGTGTCCAGTGTCCAAAAGTGTATGCAGAGATTCAAAATCTCCATTATCCTCTCGTCACTTTGGTCACAGGCAGCTGTGCCATCGAGCGTGTCACATAGCGCTCAGATATCAGTGGGCCGCACACAATCCACAAGTGTCCACTGTCCACAAGTGTACGCAGAGATTCAAAATCTCCATTATCCTCTCGTCACTTTGGTCACAGGCAGCTGTGCCATCGAGCGTGTCACATAGCGCTCAGATATCAGTGGGCCGCACACAATCCACAAGTGTCCACTGTCCACAAGTGTACGCAGAGATTCAAAATCTCCATTATCCTCTCGTCACTTTGGTCACAGGCAGCTGTGCCATCGAGCGTGTCACATAGCACTCAGATATCAGTGGGCCGCACACAATCCACAAGTGTCCAGTGTCCAAAAGTGTACGCAGAGATTCAAAATCTCCATTATCCTCTCGTCACTTTGGTCACAGGCAGCTGTGCCATCGAGCGTGTCACATAGCGCTCAGATATCAGTGGGCCGCACACAATCCACAAGTGTCTAGTGTCCAAAAGTGTACGCAGATATTCAAAATCTCCATTATCCTCTCGTCACTTTGGTCACAGGCAGCTGTGCCATCGAGCGTGTCACATAGCGCTCAGATATCAGTGGGCCGCACACAATCCACAAGTGTCCACTGTCCACAAGTGTACGCAGAGATTCAAAATCTCCATTATCCTCTCGACACTTTGGTCACAGGCAGCTGTGCCATCGAGCGTGTCACATAGCGCTCAGATATCAGTGGGCCGCACACAATCCACAAGTGTCCACTGTCCACAAGTGTACGCAGAGATTCAAAATCTCCATTATCCTCTCGTCACTTTGGTCACAGGCAGCTGTGCCATCGAGCGTGTCACATAGCGCTCAGATATCAGTGGGCCGCACACAATCCACAAGTGTCCACTGTCCACAAGTGTACGCAGAGATTCAAAATCTCCATTATCCTCTCATCACTTTGGTCACAGGCAGCTGTGCCATCGAGCGTGTCACATAGCGCTCAGATATCAGTGGGCCGCACACAATCCACAAGTGTCCACTGTCCACAAGTGTGTGCAGAAATTCTAAAACTCCCCTGTCCTATAGACACCTTGTACCTTGTTTTACATTACTATATAGTTTGTTGGATTTTGTCTACATTTCTACCAAAAATGAGGAAGGCTGGTGGAAGAGGCCATGGAATTGGGCAGGGGTTGGCAGCTGGTAATGATGGTGTTGGTGGTGGATCTGATGGTAGTGGCAAGAGCAAAATAGGACCAAATGCAGGAGGTGCTGACCCTGCGTCATCGTCTGTCTACATAAGGCCTCGAACGCTTAGTTTTCTAGGAGTTGGCAAACCGCTTTTAAAGGCAGAGCATCAGGAAAAAGTTTTGTCTTACATTGCTGACTCAGCCTCCAGCTCTATCGCCTCCTCTTCTTCAGTTGTAAAAAGTAAAAGCACTGAGTCGTCATTGGAGGCTCATGTTCATGAACCACACCTTTCCTTGTGTCCTTCACCCCAACCAAGATTGAAGGATGACGCAGGCCATACTACTGATTACTCCATGGAGCTGTTTTCACATACCATGCCTGGATTATCAAGTCAAATGGTGAATTACCCAGGCCAAGATGAATCTGACATGGAGTGCACTGATGCACAGCCGCTGATGGATGATTCTGCTGGTACATTCACTCAGAGCACTACATTGTCCTCGCAGTGTACAGAGCCAGATTTTGACCCTGATGAGACTCAGGTGCCCCTTCCCGCACACTATACCACCATACACGGTGACACAGAGAAAGGTGCACATGACATAGAAGAGGAGGTGATGGATGACCCAGTTGTTGACCCAGATTGGCATCCATTGGGGGAAGAGGGTGCTGCTTCCAATAGCTCAGATGAGGAGCATCCACAGCAGACATCGACATCGCAACAGCTGTTATCTGGCAGGCCCGGAGAACTCCAAAGACAGGTTCCAAACATCAAAAGAGTTGCTGGACAGCTTGTCCAGAGGGTCAAAAGATCACAGCGTGCTAGGCCGCAAAATGTCTGCCAAAGTAGGAAGAGTGCAGTGTGGCACTTTTTTGAACAAAATCCTCATGATCAGGCCAAGGTTATCTGTAAGAAGTGCGCAAAGACCTTTAGCCGAGGGAAAAATCTGAAAAATTTGAATACCAGTTGCATGCTTAGACATTTAACCAGCATGCACTTGCAAGCGTGGACACAACACCAAACCTCAAGTGCCACATGTGCAACTGATCACAACGAAGGTAGTCAGCAACGCTACATTGTTTCCCACACTGTAAGCACACCGATTAGCACAGCAGCAAATGTTGAGGTGTCGTTGCAAGGCCACAGCAGTCAGGGAATCCCACTGTTATATCAACGAAAGACTGATTCTAGGCCATCAGAAAGAACACCAACTCCATCACCATCATCAACCCTCTCTCAGTCCGCCCTGTCCACCGCTACTTCCACCATATGCAGCTCTCAAGTCCAGCTCACCCTCCCAGACACTATGAGTAGGTCAAGAAAGTACTCAGTCTCTCATCCGCGTACACTGGGTTTGAATGCCCACATTGCCAAACTAATCTCGTTTGAGATGATGCCCTTTCGGTTGGTGGAAAGAACAGCTTTCCGCGAACTCATGGCCTATGCAGTACCACGCTATGACCTACCCAGTCGCCACTTCTTCTCTCGCAAAGCCATCCCAGCCCTCCACCATCATGTGAAAGACCGCATTGTCCATGCACTCAAGCAGTCAGTGAGCGGAAAGGTGCACCTCACAACTGATGCATGGTCCAGTCGGCATGGCCAGGGCCGTTACGTGTCCATCACTGCGCACTGGGTTAATGTGGTGGATGCAGGGTCCACAGGGGACAGCGGTGGTGGGACAGTGCTGCCTAGCCCACGGTGTAGGAAACAGTTGGCTGTAGGCGTTCGACCCTCCTCCTCCTCCTCCTCCTCCAGAAGCGACAGCTCGTCCACAGAGCGCAGTCGTACGAGCACTCCATCTGCAGCTGCCACTGTTGCACACGATGTGTCCCCCTATCGAGCAGCTAGTGGAAAGCGTCAGCAGGCTGTGTTGCAGATGATGTGTTTGGGCGACAGACACACCGCCGAGGTGCTGGCCGAGTACTTGAAGCAACAAACTGAGTCATGGCTGGGCAGTGTACAGTTTGAGGCAGGCAAGGTAGTTAGTGATAACGGCCGTAATTTTGTGGCAGCCATAGCCCTTTCAAAACTCAGCCACACACCTTGCTTGGCTCACACCTTGAACCTGGTGGTGCAGTGCTTCCTCAAAAATTATCCGGAGTTAACAGCCCTGCTCCAGAAGGTGCGAAGACTGTGCGCGCACATCCGCCGGTCGCCTGTACACTCCGTTCGTATGCAGAAGCTGCAGCGATTGCTCCACCTTCCCAACCACCGCCTCATTATCGACATTGCAACAAGGTGGAACTCCACCCTGCACATGGTGGAGCGGCTGTGCGAGCAGAGGCAGGCCATAATGCATTTGTGGGAGGATACACGGCCAGGCACTTTGAGAGCAGACATGGAGTTGACAGGCGTGCAGTGGTCGAAGCTGAAAGACCTTTGTAAAGTCCTTCAGTGTTTTGAGGAATGCACACGGCTGGTAAGCGCAGACGACGCCATCCTAAGCATGAGCATCCCACTTATGCGTCTGCTCATGCAAACTTTGACGCACCTTAAGGAGCAGGCGTCTGCAGCCAATGTTGATGAGGAGGAAGAGGAGGAGGGAATCCTTGATGACATTCAGCCATTGTCTGCTCAGGGACCTCTCCTGGACGAGGTGGAGGAAGAAGAGGAGGAGGAGGATGATGGGGATGATTACTTAGGGGAGGAGGATGCATCTCGTGGGGCAAGTGAAAATGTTGGCGTGGCAAGGTCTGGTACAGGGTTTGTGCGTGACTGGAGGGATGTGGATTTGCCAGAAAGTGCTCCTCCACCCAGCACTCGCAGTGCATCATTGACACCGGGAACATTGGCCCACATGTCAGATTATGCCTTGCGGATCCTAAAAAGGGACCCCCGCATTGCCAAAATGATGAACGATGACGACTACTGGTTGGCCAGCATCCTGGATCCACGCTATAAAGGCAAATTACAAAACATCATGCCACAGGAGAACCTTGACCTAATATTGGCTAATAAACAAGCAACTCTGGTAAATCGGTTGCTTGAGGCATTCCCAGCACACAGCAGCGGTGATGGTTCTCACACGAGCCGTACGGGCCGGGGGCAGCTTGGCAGAGGTGTTCGTGGTGCACACAGCAGAAGTGGTGTTGGAGACACGGGTTTCATGACAATGTTGTGGACTGATTTTTCAAATACCGCTCACACAACTGGTAATACTGCATCGATGGAAAGTGACAGGAGACAGCAGTTGTCAACTATGGTTACAAACTACTTTTCCTCCCATATCGATGTTCTCCCACACAGGTCATTCCCCTTTGACTATTGGGCCGCTAAACTGGACACCTGGCCTGAATTGGCCCAATATGCCTTACAGGAGCTCGCTTGCCCAGCTGCAAGTGTGCTATCGGAAAGAGTCTTCAGTGCAGCTGGATCAATCCTGACAGAAAAAAGGACCCGTCTGTCTACCCAAAATGTGGATGATCTAACCTTCATTAAAATGAACCACGCATGGGTTTCCAAGGATTTTGTCCCACCTTCCCCTGATGACACATAGGGTGACAGAAAAATGGCTTGCTTTGGTCCACCTCTTCCTGGTACTTCACCTATTTCGCCTTTTGCATCAGTTGAATGTCCAACATCAACATATGCCACTTTCTAAAACTCCCTAACTGTGCTGCCTCCCCCCCCATGGCCGGGGTCACCACCTAGCGCACGACACCGTGCGAGTGCCGTTGCCCTGGACAGGTGGGTAGGCCGACTCTTGGGCGCGGGCACTGGCACAGGGTCCCTCATAGTGCAATCAAGTGTCTCTGACGGTGGTGGTGCACACCCGCCGTCAGACACACCGCTGTACTATGAGGGGCCCAGTGCCAGTACCGACTCCCACGAGTGTGCCCCTCTTGCTTGGCCAGGGCCCCAGCATTTGCAATCTTTACCTCTCCCTGCTCCTCCGCTGTGTAATCTGGGCCGTCAAATCCATACTGTGCCTGACACCGTCTGAGCCTGCCTCCTGATGTATAGACATATATTTTGAATGTGTACTCTATCCATACATGTTATCCGGGGATACGGTACCCCTTCTAACCTTTGTGCAATGACGTGCAATCCATACTGGGCATAACACCGTCTGAGCCTGCCTCATGCTGTATAGACATATATTTTGAATGTGTACGCTATCCATACATGTTATCCAGGGATACGGTACCCTTTCTAACCTTTGTGCAATGACGTGCAATCCATACTGGGCCTAACACCGTCTGAGCCTGCCTCATGCTGTATAGACATATATTTTGAATGTGTACGCTATCCATACATGTTATCCGGGGATACGGTACCCCTTCTAACCTTTGTGCAATGACGTGCAATCCATACTGGGCCTAACACCGTCTGAGCCTGCCTCATGCTGTATAGATATATATTTTGAATGTGTACGCTATCCATACATGTTATCCAGGGATACGGTACCCTTTCTAACCTTTGTGCAATGACGTGCAATCCATACTGGGCCTAACACCGTCTGAGCCTGCCTCATGCTGTATAGACATATATTTTGAATGTGTACGCTATCCATACATGTTATCCAGGGATACGGTACCCTTTCTAACCTTTGTGCAATGACGTGCAATCCATACTGGGCCTAACACCGTCTGAGCCTGCCTCATGCTGTATAGACATATATTTTGAATGTGTACGCTATCCATACATGTTATCCGGGGATACGGTACCCCTTCTAACCTTTGTGCAATGACGTGCAATCCATACTGGGCCTAACACCGTCTGAGCCTGCCTCATGCTGTAAAGACATATATTTTGAATGTGTACGCTATCCATACATGTTATCCGGGGATACGGTACCCCTTCTAACCTTTGTGCAATGACGTGCAATCCATACTGGGCCTAACACCGTCTGAGCCTGCCTCATGCTGTATAGACATATATTTTGAATGTGTACGCTATCCATACATGTTATCCAGGGATACGGTACCCTTTCTAACCTTTGTGCAATGACGTGCAATCCATACTGGGCCTAACACCGTCTGAGCCTGCCTCATGCTGTATAGACATATATTTTGAATGTGTACGCTATCCATACATGTTATCCGGGGATACGGTACCCTTTCTAACCTTTGTGCAATGACGTGCAATCCATACTGAGCCTAACACCGTCTGAGCCTGCCTCATGCTGTATAGACATATATTTTGAATGTGTACGCTATCCATACATGTTATCCGGGGATACGGTACTCCTTCTAACCTTTGTGCAATGACGTGCAATCCATACTGGGCCTAACACCGTCTGAGCCTGCCTCATGCTGTATAGACATATATTTTGAATGTGTACGCTATCCATACATGTTATCCAGGGATACGGTACCCCTTCTAACCTTTCTGCAATGACGTGCAATCCATACTGGGCCTAACACCGTCTGAGCCTGCCTCATGCTGTATAGACATATATTTTGAATGTGTACGCTATCCATACATGTTATCCGGGGATACGGTACCCCTTCTAACCTTTGTGCAATGACGTGCAATCCATACTGGGCCTAACACCGTCTGAGCCTGCCTCATGCTGTATAGACATATATTTTGAATGTGTACGCTATCCATACATGTTATCCAGGGATACGGTACCCTTTCTAACCTTTGTGCAATGACGTGCAATCCATACTGGGCCTAACACCGTCTGAGCCTGCCTCATGCTGTATAGACATATATTTTGAATGTGTACGCTATCCATACATGTTATCCGGGGATACGGTACCCCTTCTAACCTTTGTGCAATGACGTGCAATCCATACTGGGCCTAACACCGTCTGAGCCTACCTCATGCTGTATAGACATATATTTTGAATGTGTACGCTATCCATACATGTTATCCGGGGATACGGTACCCTTTCTAACCTTTGTGCAATGACGTGCAATCCATACTGGGCCTAACACCGTCTGAGCCTGCCTCATGCTGTATAGACATATATTTTGAATGTGTACGCTATCCATACATGTTATCCAGGGATACGGTACCCTTTCTAACCTTTGTGCAATGACGTGCAATCCATACTGGGCCTAACACCGTCTGAGCCTGCCTCATGCTGTATAGACATATATTTTGAATGTGTACGCTATCCATACATGTTATCCGGGGATACGGTACCCCTTCTAACCTTTGTGCAATGACGTGCAATCCATACTGGGCCTAACACCGTCTGAGCCTGCCTCATGCTGTATAGACATATATTTTGAATGTGTACGCTATCCATACATGTTATCCGGGGATATGGTACCCTTTCTAACCTTTGTGCAATGACGTGCAATCCATACTCGGCCTAACACCGTCTGAGCCTGCCTCATGCTGTATAGACATATATTTTGAATGTGTACGCTATCCATACATGTTATCCGGGGATACGGTACCCCTTCTAACCTTTGTGCAATGACGTGCAATCCATACTCGGCCTAACACCGTCTGAGCCTGCCTCATGCTGTATAGACATATATTTTGAATGTGTACGCTATCCATACATGT